>NW_022630995.1:86554137-86900178 GCF_010015895.1 Lontra canadensis
TACAAGAAATAGAATAAGCAAAGGAAACCAGGTTGGGGGGGGTTGTTGGGAGACACTGTGGCTGATGCATGAAGACAAGCAGGGAAACCAGGAGGGAGAGAAAAATAGGAGAGCAGCTCAATTTGAGAGTTGCTTTAACTCACTTCTAAGAGTCTTAGCTCATGGACTCTTTCCAGGTTCCTATATGCACATTCCTTTCAGCCTTTATTACCAAAATATTGGTACATTATTTAGCAGAGGAACAACTGAAGCTTCAAAGCAGAGGAGTGGCACAAGTAGTTATTTGTGTGATTAATCATTATATTATCATTAACTCATTATACCCAACTGAATGAGTTGGATAACAGAGAGACTGGAAGTGTAGACACCATTTAAAAGTTTAGCTTAGGTGTGAAGACTGAGACCTGAGCTAGGTCTTTACCTATTATGACTTAGAGAGGAAATGACTAGATATGCTAAAAAGAAATTTGGTTTCACACATAAGGGGATTTGGATACCATAGAAAGAAAGGAGTCAACAATTTGTTAGTGATTTGAACACAGATAACTACAGAATGACGGAATCAGAAACACCAAAAAGACAATTCATTGTGAGGAGGTAGTGCAGGATTTCAGTTTTATTTAACCATTATGAGCTTGAAATGCCAGTGGAACATCCATCCATTTTTGGCATTTGGTCAGAGAGAAATGGAATATGAAGCTTCGGTATTTACTAAGGTGGTAGTTGACTATGGGGCAAAGACTGCAAACTAGCAGCTTGCCCCAGTAGTCTTAATTCAAAGGACAGTGGAGGGGTTTTGGCAAAAAAAAATCAAATTAAATAAAAAATTTTAAAAATTTGAAAAATAGGGTGCCTGGGTGACTCAGTGGGTTAAAGCCTCTGCCTTCAGCACAGGTCATGATCCCAGGGTCGTGGGATCAAGCCCCACATTGGGCTCTCTGCTCAGCCTGCCTCTCTCTATGCCTGCCTCTCTGCCTACTTGTGGTCTCTGTCTGTCAAATAAATAAATAAAATCTTTAAAAAAATTAAAAAGTGTTTATGAATTTTGAATTTTAATGGTTTTTGTAGGACATGACCTTTATAATAGGTCCCAGGCCACATAACTTCCTGTTATCTTATACCTGGTTCTATTAAAACACTGATTTCTGAAAACAAGGGAGGGAGTATAATTAAGTCTATTGGTTAAGAGAGTGAGCTCTGGCCCCAGATTATGTGCCCTGGAATCTCTACCCAGTCATCAGGAACAGTATGACCTCCCGTAAGTTATTTAACCTATTTTTAAAGTAGGCTCCATGCCCAAAGTGGAGCTTGAACTCATGACTCTGAGATCAAGAGTAGCATGCTCTACTAACTGAGCCAGCCAGGTGCCTTGTTATTTAACTTCTAAGGGAAGGTACTAGGAACACTTTCCTGGCTCATAGTAAGTGCTCAATGAGATATTAGCTATTCTCACTTTTAGAGTTTGTTCCACAAATCAAGGAAGAGAATCTTAGATTTTTTTTTCTTGTTTACTATATTCCCTATGTACCATTTATCACCATGACTTATTCATTCCATAACTGGAAGCCTGTATCTCCCACTCTCCTTCACCCATTTGGCCCAACCCTCACCCCTCCCCTCTGACAAGCATCAGTTTGTTCTCTGTATTTATGGATCTATTTTTGCTTTTTGTTTATTTTTTAGATTCTAGATATAAATGAAATCATGTGGTATTTATCTTTCTCTATCTGACCATTTTACTTAGCATTATATCCTCTAGGTCTATCCATGTTGTTGCAAATGATAAGATCTCATTTTTTCATATTTTATTTTATTTTTATTATGATAAGTGTACTCTTTAATCTCCATCCCCTATTTTTCCCATCCCCTGACCTATCCCTTTCTAGTAACCATCAGTTTGTTTTCTATAGTTAAGAGTCTGTTTCTTGGTGTCTCTCTCTTTTTCCTTTGCTTGTTTTGTTTGCTCTCTTTCATGGATTGTTGGCCTTCTTTAGTGATATACTTGGATCCCCTTCTCTTTATTTTTTGCATATCTGTTATGTATTTGTGGCTCCCATTAGGTTTGTATATAACATCTTCTGCATGTAACAGTACATATTAAGTTGATGATTTAAGTTTAAGCCATTCTTTACTTTTCTCCCTCCCATGTTTTAGGCATATTCTTTCATTTTATGAATCCCTTGAATGATTTTTACAGAAATATTTTTACTGCTTGTGTGTGTTTTTTCCCCCCTTTTCATACTCTCACTTTTGGCCTTCCTTTCCACTCAAAGAATACCCTTTAATATTTCTTGTAGGACTGAGTTAGTGATCATTAACTCCTTCATCTTTTGTTTGTCTGAGAAAATCCTTATATCTCCTTCTATTCTGAATGATAAGCTTGCTGGGTAGAGTATTCTTGGCTGCAGATTTTTTCCCTTTCTGTACTTTTAATATGTCATGTACTCTCTTCTGGCCGGCAAAGTTTCTGCTGAAAAATCCACTGATAGCTTTATGTGTTTTCCCTTATATGTAATTATCTTCTTTAGCTGCTTTTAAAATTTTTTCTTTATCAGTAACTTTTGCCATTTTAATTAAAATGCATCTTGGTGTGGATCTCCTTGGGTTGAGTTTTTTGGTGGGATTTCTGCGTCCTGGATCTGGATATCTGTTTCCTGCCCCAGATTAGGGAAGTTTCAGCTATTATTTCTTCAAATACATTTTCTGCCCACTTATTTCTTTCTTCTTCTTCTGGGGACCCTATAATGTGGATGTTATTATGCTTGATGGGAAGGTCTTGTTCTTTTTATAGCTGGATAATATTCTATCACACACACACACACACACACACACACACACCACTTCTTTATCCATTCATCTGGTTGCTTCCATATCTCAACTATAATAATTAATACTACAAGAAACATAGTGGTGCATATATCTTTTCAAATCAGTGTCTTTTTTTCTTTGGGTAAATACTCAATAGTGGAACTATTGGATCATATGGTAACTCCATATGAGGAAACTCCATACTGTTTTCCACAGTTGCTGCACCAATTTACTTTCCCACCAACAGAGCACAAGGGTTCCTTTTTCTCCACATTCTCACCAAGACTTGTTATTTGTCTTTTTGACAAGATATTTCTTAAATAGAGGTTGACAAATAGACAGAGAGTTTCATCAGAAATGGCAAGGAAGGGGACACCTGGGTGGCTCAGTCAGTTAAGCATCTGCCATCAGCCTAGGTCATGATCGCAGGGTCCTGGATCAAGTCCTGCCTCATGCTCAGTATGCTTCTCCCTCTGCCTACTGCTCTCCTTGCTTGTATTCTCATGCTCTCTCTCTCTCTCTCTCTGGCAAATAAATTAATAAAATCTTCAAAAAAAAAAAAAAAGAAGTGGCAAGGAGGAGGGTTAGGATCCATGCAGAATGGAGAAGTGGGTGGGCAAAGAGGCAGGGTTATCAGAGTTCATATGGTGGTAGGACATTGAAAAGCTCAAACTGAATGACCCATGTCAGTGAGGAAAAATATTTTATTTTACCCTCTTTGGTTTATATTGGGGGGCTGTAAATTAAACTGACAAATAATTAATGAAAGACAAAATTTAACCACCAAAGTATGGAAGTTCACAGATTCACAGAAAATGTGTATCAAGGGGATGATTAGAATTTGGGGGCTTAAAGGTCATCATGACCTGTTGCCATTTGCAATAACATGGATAGACCTAGAGGATATAATGCTAAGTAAAATGGTCAGATAGAGAAAGATAAATACCACATGATTTCATTTATATCTAGAATCTAAAAAATAAACAAAAAGCAAAAATAGATCCATAAATACAGAGAACAAAGTGATACTTGACAGAGGGGAGGAGTGAGGGTTGGGCCAAGTAAGAAGAAAGAAGAGAGAAGAGAAACCAAATGATGTTTAGGAATAATGAATGGACCATTAGAAGAATAGATAGGAGATAGTAATAGTTTTTAAGGTAATGTGTATTTAGATGTGGTGTGTGACTTCTCTCTAGTTTAAAGAGTTGTCTTCCCTTAGTCTGGGAAGCTCCTAGGAAGGGGATTTAGGACAATTGCGTTCCTTTGGGAGACTCTGCTTTTAGGCAGGTAAGGAAATTCAGAAAAAAAGCCTATTTCAAGTACCTTCTGCACAAAATAATTTTTATGTCACAATGACATATTCTAGACCACTTCACTTACATTTTATAAAGAAAACATTTGAAAAAAAAAAAAACTCTGGATAATGATAAAAAGAGAAAACTGAGGGCTTTAGCATTTTCAGCAGTTAATATGAAAAGTTAACTAGTTACTAGATGATACCTAAATTGAATTCTAGAGCTGTTGCAACAATACTAGTGGCTAAGTGAACATGTCATGCCATGATTCTGCCTTTATTCTATGTAAGTTTCCATGGATAAAAAAGTCATGCCATGATAGGCAGTAGATGCCTGATCAAGAAGACAGGGAGACAGAAGAGTTATTAATGTTCAAGAGAAAGGGACATGGACTCCAGAGAGTAAAACCATATCAGCCACAAGCTAGAAAGCTATTAATAAGTAAAACCAAACTCAGAAAGCAGTAACAAGGAAACTGCAATGAAGGAGCTAGGAAAGTTTTTTCAAGAGAAGGGAAAAGATTTGAGAGTTCTCTTTTCGAGACAATATTTCAAGTATTCTTTTTAGCCCTTTCTTATTGTCACTAATTTTTTTATTTCAAAATTTGTGGCCTCCAGGCTGAATTATAGGGCAAAAAAGATCTCATTTAAATATTCATTATCCTCCATAGATTCTGCCTCTCAGCCAGTTAACTTCTCAGCTAGTTCCCAACCTTTATTTATGGGAGGTTTTTTGTTTTGTTTTGTTTTGTTTTGTTTTGTTTTGTTTTTAACAAAATAATCCAACTAGATGTTCTCCTCTTCTGCTTTGCCTTGCAAGAGTTCTATATTTGACTGGTCTGATTGTTGATTTCCTTTACCCATCTCATGCCTTCTATGCTCTCGTGTGCTCTCTCGTGACACATCTCAAACACAGAGCTCTCCTGTTTCCTTTCTCCTCCCCCTTGTATCTTCCTGTTCTGCTCAGTACACAGCAGAGCTGCTTACTCCTCTCTTTCTCTTTGTCAATTCCCTATTCTCACAATGGCAGTTGTCCAAAAAATCCTTTACAGCCTGCCACTGTATTTACACATTTGACTGCAAGCAAGCTAAACAAAGAATTAACTCTACAAGAGCTGAGGCCACAGATGTAAACAAGGGCAGCTCAGAGAGTATAAGAAATTGAATCCAAATCTTTGATTCAGTTTGAAGGCATCTAGTAAATTATACTTAAAATATCAAATGCATGCCCTGCCAAGATGCTGACAGAGGTGGAAGGCTGAGTGCAATATTTCTGCCACCATCAACATCACTGAACATTCAAGAGGTCCATTTAGCTTAGTCCTTTTCCCCAACTCTGTTGACCTTGGACAAGAGGCTGTTTCTCCAGGGCCTCAAGCTTCCCAATCCAGTGATGAGAAGTGGACTCTTGAGAAAAGTAACCAAACACGTTCACAACGCCAATGATCTCAGCATGAGTCTTTTCCCTTGGGTGTAACTTTTCAAGCAGTTCACATTTTTCTCATGGTTTTAGGAAACAAACAGATTCAATCATGTTTATTTCCTGGGTAATATTTCAGCATCATGGGAAATGGGAAGGAGGAAATGTAGGACTTTGCTCAATGTGGTTATAACTTTCAGAAGAGGAAAAAAAAGAATAAGTTCTTCCTAAGCCGATATGCCACTTTGGTAAGATAGTCAAGTGAACTTCAACTGGCTTAAGAAGTATTATTTTTATACTATATATTGTCAGGGATAGTCTGTGAATACCTTACATTCCGTTTAAGAAATGTTTTATATGAAAGTTTAAGATTCCTTTTTCTGTTGGGGGAAAATTAAATAGTAATAAATATCTGAAAATCAGTTCTCTGCTTTCTTCTCTCACTATTTCTGATTATCTATCAAGGTCAACCTCTGATGTAACATTGATTTCACATGGTGGGGGAAAAATAAAATCAAACAGATTGATTAACTCATGCTTTACGGAGTTAGCGCAGTTTAGACAGCCAATCCTAATTCATTCAAACAAAAGACCACTGTAAAAAACTCATGACACAGAAGTCAATATAGAGAATGTGGATAATTGTATGAACAGAAGATTAAGTGAAAATGAGTTAGTGAGAGAAGAGAGACAATGCAAGGACGAGGCATGCAGATCATTTAAGCCAGTTCTTCATGCTGTTACAACTCAGTCTGTGGCAAAAATTCAATTTCTTTTGGTTGGTTGATATTTGTTAACCCTTATTATTTCTTAGAAATGTCAATGTATTTTGGATGTAAGACTCTGAAGGAATATATATTCTTTTTACTTCATCTCATTAGTATGAGAAAGATACCTGTTAAAGCAATATTCAAGTTTTCCCAAAATAACAACTTGATCTTCTTTATATGGCAGAAAAAGTATGGATGGAGGAATGCAAATCAGGTGTGTTCTGGGCCAGAGGCAGCTACTGTATTTTCTCATTTCCCAGCTGGGTTGTACAGAAAGTAGCATAAATGAAGACAAGCTGCAAGGAGCCGGCATACTCATTCATGCACGCATATTCATTCATTTTTTTTTTTTTTTCAGTAAGAACAGTAGCCGTGACATTGGGACATTTGCAGATGCAGAATCCCTTGAGTGGCAGCTAGAGAGCAGTACTCCATCTACAGAGAACTATCTCATCCCTGGCACATGATATAGTCACACAATCTCATCCTGCTGAGCTTCTCTTTGGTTGTAGCTGAACCCCACGCTTGAGGAATTACAAACCAAACTCAGAAGGTGTTTTCTTTTTTTTTTTTTTAAGATTTTATTTTATTTATTTGACAGGCAGAGACCACAAGTAGGCAGAGAGGCAGGCAGAGAGAGAGGGAAGCGGGTTCCCCGCTGAGCAGAGAGCCCGATATGGGACTCGATCCCAGGACCCTCGGATCAAGACCTCAGCTGAAGGCAGAGGCTTTAACCCACTGAGCCACCCAGGCACCCCAGAAGGTGTTTTCTAATCATGGAAAAGATAGGTCTTTTAAAATGTAATAAAATAAAGCAGATTACCCCAAATCCTCATTCTTTATAGCCAAACCACACATGAATTTTAAGTTTTGAACCTTTTTAATACTTCAAGTGATGAAATAGTTCTACACATGTAGTACATATTCCTATCTCCTCATTGACAGAATTAGGGCATCTCTAAGATGGACTTGAAATGATCTGATCTAATCTCCTCACTTACAAATTAAGAAGTCAGGATTCAGACTTCAACTAACAAAGCAGCTCTAGTCTTTCTTAGAATTCTCTCTTGAAAAAGAAGATTTGTGATGAGAGAGACTGGAGAGGAGAACCTGCCTCAGGAAACCTCCTCCCTCCTCCTCACCTTCTTGCTCCTGCTCCACATTAGCAGTGTGAGTTTCCCAAGTAAGTCCTGTAAAATAGGGATTCTGACTTTTCCACTGTATCTCCCAGAAACCAACTATTGCTGCTATAACCAACTCCCATAAACTTACTGGCTTGAAACAACACAAGTTTATTACCTCATAGTTCTGTAGGTCGGAAGTCTGAAGTACATCTCACTGGGCTAAAATCAAGGTGTTCATAAGACTGCTCCTTCTGGAAGCTCCAGGGGAGGATCCATATCCCTGCCTTTTCTAGCTTCTAGAGATTACTTTCTTTTGTTGGCTTGTGGCTCTTTTCTGTCTTCGAAGCCAGCAACCTCAGTCTAAGTCCTTAAGCTGCTCTGTCACTGTTTGTGGTTCTCCACTTCCTTTCCCTACTCCTATTTCCCCCTTTTAAGGACTCTTGTGATTACATTAGGATCACCTAGATAACCTATGGTACTTTCCTTATTTTAAAGTCCATTTATTAGTACCGTCATTTCCCCTTTCTCTCTCTCTTTCTTTCCTTCTTTCTTTCTTTCTTTCTTTATTTCTTTCTTCCTTTCTTTCTAAGATTTTATTATTTATTATTTATTTGACAGAGAGAGACACAGTGAGAGCAGGAACACCAGCAGGGGGAGTGGGAGCCGAGCAGGGAGACCAATGCCTGGCTCAATCCCAGAACCCTGAGATCATGACCTGAGCCGATGGCAGACACTTAACAACAGAGCCACCCAGGCGACCCTTCATTCCCCCTTTCATGCAACCCAACATATTCATAAGTTCTAGGGATTTAGAATGTGGACATCTTTACCGGGCATTCTGCATGCTACACCTATGAACATTAATTTCATGTTCAGAAAAACTTTTATTACTACAAAATTGGAATTTTCATTTTGGAAAGTTTTTACTTCCTCTGGATCTTCTAAGCTCATGTGACATGCTTCCTGGAAATTTTTACTACTGAATGGAAGGGAAGATGCTGAAATGAATACCAGTTCTTGATTCTAACTGAAACAGGATAATGATAGCAGTTTGCCTTTAGGAGATCTTGTAGATTTAGATATCCCTGTGAGGAAACAGGATGTTATTCGCCCCCTTTGATAAGTGACAGAACTCAACACAAACATTTCCAAAGTGTGCTAAATAAAACTCTGCAAAGGAATTCAACATGTATTTCTGTAAACTCCAGTGTGTATGTGTGTGTACTGAAATAATGAGTTATCTATGACGTGCCATTTGTACTAAATTCAAAAGCAATATTAAAAAGTTTAGAATTGAGGCTCCTTGCATTTTTTTCCTTCTCAGCATCCACTGTCTGAGATAAAATGATGAGGGGTTCTTCACCAAGGTAAGTGTGACCAAAGCGTCAAGCACTGTTAATACAGCAGCCTCTTCAGACTGGCCCATTAGTACTAATGTCTTGGCAGGGAGCTTCGGGTCAGCGCATTTAAACTCCAGGAGCCTTAAGAACTTTCTGAGATGAAAGAGAAAGTACGTAGGAGTGGAGCAACATAAGAGAAACTAAAAAGATGAGAAAAACATCTAGGTCAATTCAGGCCAAATTTGAAGACTTGGAGCCTTGTGAATATTTCATTCCTGGTCATGATTGTTGGTGGACTTGTATTTTGTACATTTTAAAATGTGTTACCTTTTACAGAGTTGAAAATATAGTTTAAAAATTGTTTTCAATGAACTTTGCTCCTTTTGCTCAGATCTGGAACAGGCAAGGAGTTTCGTTACCAGGGAGAAGTTGGGTCCAAAGGCATCGACCGGCCCTACTCTTAGCCAGCCTCGCCCAGCAGGACCGCCTGTGGTCTGCTCTCGGTGGGAAGGTGAGCAGGGACAAAGGAGGGGAGAGAGGAAAGGCATTCAGTAGCCCAGGCATTTCAGTCCTAAGTCAGCCCAGTTGTAGCTAAGCAGTCCAGTACTGAAGTGAGCCCTGCTTAGCCACGGCAGGCTTGCCATGTTCTTAGTCTAAGTCTCCATTCATGTTCTCTGCTAACAATGTTCTAGTCTTTTTGTCCTGCACCTGAGACTTTGTCTTGCTTAATCTCCCATTCACATCTGCTCTAAACAAGCCCTTGCCTACCCCATCCCTTACCCTGCAGGGCCCTAGGGGCCTAGTCCTAAAACTCTGTTGTAGGGCCAGAATAATTCGACCTTTCCCCAGAGCTGACCTCCACCAATGCTCCTGTCAGGGCTTCCCTGTCACCTCTGTGACATTTTAAAACAACATACAGACAAGCACAGAGAATACTCTTAACACAATGGTTCTCAGACCTTAATGGTCACCAGGATCACCTGAGGACTTATTGAAACATATATTGTTGAGTTCTGTTTCTGGAGTTTCCGGTTCAGTAGGTCTTGGGTGGAGCCTGAGAATTTGTATTTCTAATACGTTTTCAGGTGATGTCAAAGCTGCTGGTCTGGGGACCATACTTTGAGAACCACTGGTTTATTATATACACAGGCATCCAACACCCAGATTTAACAAATATTCTCATTTTGCTGTGTTTGCTTTAGATCTCCCTCTCTCTCCTTTTTTTGTAAGAAATGAAACGTTCTAGATTCAGTTGATGACCTCTCCCTCTTTCTTCCCCATTTCTTCTTTTTCCTGATGATAACTAGTGCCCGCCAGGACTGTATTCTCTGGCTACAGTGCCCTGGCACATGGCTGAGTTTCCTGCCATTTGAAGTTGGATCTGCTTCCCTTTGTGCAGCTTGACTCCTGAATTTCCATCTTGCAGTATCTCTCATTCTATCCCATCTGCTACTCTTAGTTTTTCTGTCCCCATTGGGTCACAGGATGTAGCAGAATATACATGAAACTTTCATTAGGAGAAACTGAATTAGGTTTTTACTATGAGGAATACAGAGTTTACTAGGCAGAAGGTGTTCGCTCTATTAATTAAGTTTAGGTGGGGAGAACAAAGATCAGTAATGGGGCCCCTGTGGGACTCTCCCTAAGTAGACAAAATAGATGGAACCCAGGCGTAGTAATTTAGAAGACCAAAAACCTTGATACTTAACAGCAGATTCACCCCAGACTGTGGTGAATACTTCCACGACAATACTTCCGAGTGATACTTTCCACTGAGGACACCAAATAACAATCTTATGAATTAGGGGTCTCAGCTCCGCTCAGCCAGGACCATAAAGATCAGGATTTACATGGGTTAAACACAGGAGTTTTCTAATTTGGTTCTCCTAAGACTACAAATGTTTGCCTACGTGGAAGTTTAAAATCATACAAAATTAAAATGATCTAAACGGCCAAAGGTACTCATAACTGCCCAGGCATTATTTTTTCATTCTTTAATCATTTGCATCTTATTGATAAAATTGACATGAGTTGATTCATGTATCATTTGGCCCTGGCAAAGTTAATGCACACCCTTTGCACATAAGTGCAAAGAACACCCTTCTCTGGGTCCTCTTCTCATTGTCTGTCCTCTACCCATTCTCTTCTTAATATCTTCGCTGAACTTTCTGGTGAGCATTGGCGCCTCTCCTCTGGTCTTTCCCTTTACTTATGTGATCTGGTTGGCACAGTCCCTGTCAGCTCCTGGGGCTGGGTTAAAATTTCTCTCCACTACGTCTTCTCCTTTTCTTTATTAAAACAGATTTTAATCTAGTTCTCATCAAACCTCCATCCAGCGTAGCTCTGTCTGGTCTGAGAGGTTGTTCAAGTTGGCTTACTTACCAGTGAAGTTCCCCACCTTTCCCATGACTCTCCAGGTTACCAGGAAATTATGCCATCTGTCATATATTCTAGACGGACATCTAAATGCTGCAGGAATTTAAATGAGGGAAAAGTTAATTTTGATCTAACAATTATTTTAATTAGTGTAAAATCTAATAAAAACAGTATATTTATTTAATCATTCATAGATTAGCATAATGTTTATGGTCTGATATTTATACTGTGGCCATCAAACAGTTCTATTATTACCCTGTCAGATAAAAAAAAAAAAGATCAAAGCTGCAGATTAAACATCAAAAACTCAAAATTAATCTAAACATACACAGACGCACACACACACACACAGACACACACACTATCTCTGTCTTAAGGATAATGAAATTCTCATAAGAAAAACTGTCATAGAGAAGGTTAGAGTCAGTTATTTGAAATTGAACATTTTAGATTCTTCCCTTATTCCATTACTACTGCTATCATTATTTTCCCATGACAAAATATTGCATTTTGTCATTTTGTTAATATAAGAGGTTGAACCTCTGGGAAGAAAAAGAACAGAGTATAGAATTTCCTATGTAAGTGGGAATTTAAATCTTCTTCAAAATGATGAAAATATTTTAGGCTGGTTTGAAGAAAGAAATGCTGGAAATTCAGTTTTTGAAAAAACTGTCATACGTAAGAGTTTTTCTCCTTTTTAAATCTGGGGTCCGAGCCATATAGAGAGTTAGGAATTCAAAACTCAGTGACAAAAAGGAATGCCAAATATTTGTTTACAATGACACTGTTTCCCTCTGCATTGCATCAGGTTATTAATATCAGTGTTTTTTCCAATGAGATAAGCTTACCAAGTGACCATCCATCCTGAGTGAGTTATCATAAATAAAACATAGATGCAAATGACTGCTGTAAACACAGACACCCATAAAACATCCAATGCTGGGGAAATGCGAAATGCTCAAGTGGTTAGACTGGCAATCTTTTGATGTAGGCATCTCAAGCCATAGGCTAATGGAATTTAATTTAATATACTTTACTGCCATGCAGAGTTAAGCATATATTGCTACAATCAATAAACTGCAAAGTGTTGCCTGAGGGACAGGTTTGAAATTCGGTGTCTTCATATTATGTTACATTCACTAATGAGAAACAGCTTTGTTGCCATCACGACTGAGATCATCTCTTTCTTTTTTACTCCCCAGAGTGAAATAAGAGCATTTCTCAAATTTTAATCAAACATTTCTCGCAGTTTGAGAAATATATTTATGTTTGAAATCCTTGTTTATAAAATAGGAAATCTAGGGGCACCTGGGTGGCTCAGTTGGTTAAGCCTCTGTCTTCAGCTCAGATCATGATATCAGGGTTCTGGGATGGAGTCCTGCATCAGGCTCCCTGCTCAGCAGGAAGTTTGCTACTCCCTTTCCCACTGCCTCTCCCCTGGCTTGTACTCTCCCTCTTGCTCACTCACTCTCTCTCTCAAATAAATAAATAAAATCTTTAAAAATAGAATAGGAAATCTCTAATTCAGTTCATCATCTGGCACTAGGTAATTTCTCTTAAGTGTTCCATGGGCTTCAGATTGCTCTCTCCTCCTTCCTCTACTCAACCCTCCTATCCTACTCAATTCCTAATTTCAACTGATTTATTAAGACATCTGATTCCCATTTGTTTAGTATATTGTGTTTTTTGTTTGGTTTAAAGATTTTATTTATTTGTTTGAGAGAATATGAGTGGGAGGAAGGGCAAAGAGAAAGGGAAAGGAAGAAACAGACTCCATGCTGAGTGTAGAGCCTGACTTGGGGCTCAATCCCGTGACCCTGAGATCATGACCTGAGCCAAAGTTAGATGCTTAACTGACTGAACCATGCAGGCATCCCTGTTTGGTAAATTGTAAATGTACCATTTGATAACATGAAAGAATGTGTATTTGTGTGTCTGACTTTTTTTTTTTTCATTTTGTTGGTTTTCTATACTCTAACAAAAACTTACTTTATCGAAGTCAATATCTGGAGTTAACCAGCACACATCACAATGTAAAACCTGTCCTTGGATAGTAAACAAGAAGAATGAACATACATACTAGACTGGAAACTGGTGTATGTACAGAGATAGATCACTGCTGCCCAGAAAGGCATTACTAACTCTTGAAAGTAGCTGGGAGAAAGGGAAGCAGGGATGGAAACATTTCAGGAGAGGCAGCACCACCATGAACAAAGGGTCCTGACATTATGTCTATGGGAAGAATGATGGGCAGCCAGAATGACTGGACCTTTAGGCATGTGGACAAGAGGGGTGGGCATCGTCTGCCCAGACACTTTGGGGCCAGATCACAGAAGTCTGAGCAGGTGAGACTGGCATTGGTAGCAATGAGAAACCATGGGAGTTTGGCAAAGGCCAGTGACACAAAGTGGTGCTTAAGAAGATTAATCTTGTGGCAGATTGTTTCAAGACCTCATTCTGAGATTTAATAACAGGCAAGAGATTCTGTTAGAATTAACCTATCCTTTTTCCTCACATCCGGTCCTTACTGGAGGTGACGAGCAGTTGGTTAATACCTTCTGAAAATAACCCCTTCCCAGGCTTGAAGAGGAAGTCTCATTTAAAATTATAGAATATGAACTGAGGCATAAAGGTGCCATAATTTAGTCAACCCCTCTGGAGAGGAAGTGGGCACTTGCCCATCTAGTTAGTGGTGGCCCCAGAAATCCTAGTGCCTAAACATTTGTTCTTTCTCTTACTTTGAGACTTTAGTGGCTCAAACCACCTCCTCTCAGAGCCTCTCCCAGGTCCATTTTCTCTCCCATTTCCCTGAATCGATGGCCTTGGCTTTTAGCTGGAGGACCTTTGAATTCTCCAAGCTGGAGTGTCACTCTTCTCTAGGATTCCTTCTGCCTTGTTTTTTCTGGAAAACCTTTCTTCTGAGTTAAACCATCCCTACTCCAGAAGACTTCCCTGAATAAGCCCGATTAAATCTGATTATTCCTGTATTTCGTGTCCTCTCAGTTCTTCATAATGAAAGTATTTTCATTTTTCTGGCTTTTCGAGGAAATGATCTGTTCTATACCAGGAACAATTTTGAAGACCTAAACTCATTTCTTTAACCGTCAATGGTTAATCACCTAAATTGCTTTTTTCCTCCAAACTGTTTTTCAAAGGTAAATTTTCTTTTTTTTTTCCCTTGGTGTTCTGGTTGTATTTTTCTACGAATAATACACACTTTATTCATATAATATTTAGCCATCCACAATGCTCTATTATTCTGTGTATCATTATTTTTTTAAATTTATTTTCAGTGTAACAGTATTCATTGTTTTTGCACCACACCCAGTGCTCCATGCAATCCGTGCCCTTTCCAATATCCACCACCTGAATCCCCCAACCTCCCACCTCCCGCCCCTTCAAAACCCTCAGATTGTTTTTGAGAGTCCATAGTCTCTCATGGTTCACCTCCCCTTCCAATTCCCCTCAACTCCTTTCTCCTCTCCATCTCCCCTTGTCCTCCATGCTATTTGTTATGCTCCACAAATAAGTGAAACCATATGATAATTGACTCTCTCTGCTTGCCTTATTTCACTCAGCATAATCTCTTCCAGTCCTGTCCATGTTGCTACAAAAGTTGGGTATTCATCCTTTCTGATGGAGGCATAATACTTCATAGAACACTGTGGAGATTCCTCAAGAAATTAAAAATAGAGCTTCCCTATGACCCTGCCATTGCACTACTGGGTATTTAGCCCAAAGATACAGATGTAGTGAAAAGAAGGGCCATATGTACCCCAATGTTTATAGCAGCAATGACCATGGTCGCCAAACTGTGGAAAGAATCAAGATGCCCTTCAACGGATGAATGGATAAGGAAGATGTGGTCCATAAAGGTAAATTTTCTATACTGATATATTACCTATTTGTTCCGCCCTCTGTCACCAAGTCTACTGAATATAAGTTAACTTGTTCTTGATGCCAAGACACTGTCATTAAAAAGCATTAATCTTTCTGTCTAACCTGCTCCTCCCATAGTTTTTCCCATTTCATTTATTGGTAATCCTGTACTTAGAGTTGCCCAACAAAAAATGTGGAGTCATCCTTCACTCCTCCCTATCTCTCACATCCCACATCCATCCTAATAGTAAATTCTTTTGGCACTACCTCCAATATATAACCAGAATCTGAACTCTTCTTACAGACCCTACTCTTTCTACCCAGGTCCAAGTCTCCATCATCTCTTATCTGGATGGTTGCAATAACCTCCATGGTTCTAGCCTAGACCCTTCCTACTCACAGTCAGCTCTCAACATGGCAGGCGAAGTGATTTTGTCAAAAGGAGTGAGTTCATGGTCAGATGGTGGCTATACTTACTGTGGGGATCACTTCATAATGTATATAAATGTTGATTCACTATGTTGTATACCTGAAACTAACCTAATATTATATGTCAACTACTTCAATTAAAAAAAAAAAAAGGAACACAGGGAATTGGTTAGTTCATGTCACTCCCCTGCTCAAAGCCTTGCAAAGCCTTCCTCACTCTCAAGAATAAAAACCAAAGTCCTGACAGTATTCTGAACTGCGGCTATGTAAGATGGTTCTGATGAATGGCATGCATTGTCTAACTTGTGTTTTCATTTATCCAGAAACTGTTTTACCTATTCAGGATTTAAGGCTGTGTCCCAGAGTTAAGATCATTAGATAAGTGATGGCTTGATAGGACATAACTGTGTATTATTTGCACTTGCTGTATTGCTTTGTAGAAATGCTTGTCATTTTGTTTTTCACTTTCTCCCTCTGCAGCTGGACTGTTCTTCATGGAAACCTTTACTACCCCCCCCCCAATATTGCTCTTCATACAGTAAATGCTGGCTTACCGCCTCTGCTTACAAACAGACTTCACACTTTGGAAAAGTAAAAATGAACAACAGAATCAATGATTCAGTGGACTGTAAGATGCTTGTCATAATCAGTTTCATCCATCAGAGAAGCTGTTTACCCTTTTCATTTTCCACTGTTTCCTCTTCGTTGGCACCACAGCTCATCTCCTCATTTCCAGGACCAGGAGCTTGATTCACCAGCAGTCTTGCTGTACCAATGCGGAAGGATCGCTCCTGTGCATTTCCCACTGCTTAACACCACAGAACCATCTCCAGCCTACTAACCAGATCATGGCAGTTTTACAAATGTGAAGTCCATACACACTATTAATGTGGTGTATTCTTGCAGCTAAAGAGGGCTAACTTGTGTAAAAACTACATAAAAACTTCCAAAAAACCAAACACTTGAGGGTGTGAGTCTGTGTGTGTGTGTGTGTGTGTGTGAGAGAGAGAGAGAGAGAGAGAGAGAGAGAAAGAGAGAGAGAGGAGGGGGAGGGAGAGAAGAGAGCCCTGTGTACAATGGAAAAGCTCAACACTCGAAGTGAGAAATTCCAGTTTTAAATCTTGACTGTGATATATACTTGCTGTATCATCTATAGCATATCCCAGTCTCTTTGCCCTCCTTTCATCGACTATAGAAATCAATGAAGTGGACCACATCAGTGATAGGAAATATGTGTGTGATTCCCACATTCATGCCCATAATAGGTACACATTATCTGCTAAACAAAGATTTGTCATTTTAATCATTGTTAACCTAACACTCCATAAGTCACTATTAAACAATCAAAGATGGAATATGAGATAGAAACTATTTACCTTTAATAACCTTTAAAGCCTTAACTCTGTTATTCTCTATTGTCATAGGACTGATAGTTTCCCACGTTAGTTACCAAGACTTATTTAAGATAAACAAATTACTTCAAAATTTATTGCCTACCAAATATATAATAGTATTAATAATAAATGTTCCTTGTTGAGTATCCATTATGTGTCCATTCTTAGATCTTTAGTGCATCCATAAATCTATTACATACATTTGGTCATCAGAAAAACCTTTTAAGATGGGCATTTATATCTTACGTAGGAAATCAAAACTCAAGAGATGCTCAGTAACCTGCTCATGATTACACTTCTAAAAATTAAAGCATTTTCAAATTTATCATTTCTTACTTAGAAGATTGGCAACTTGACAACACACCGTATTAGCCAGGCTCTAGGAAAAAAGAAACTTGTTTTCACTGCTGGTGGGAACGCAAAATGTTATAATCCCTAGGAGGAAAAATCTGGCAACATCTTACAAAACTATGTAGGCATTTGTTTTCAGGCCCAGAAATTTCACCCTTGGACTGTATGCTTAATATACTTCCACAAATTCAAAACTACATGTGCCTGAGTTTATTCATTGTGGCATTATTTGTAGTAGCAAAACATTGTGACAACCTAAGTGTCATCTGTAAAAGACTGGTTCAATAGACAATAGAGTGATAGTAGCTATAAAAGGAATGACAAAAATCTCTATAAAGTGATGTGGAATCATTTCCAGGATATAATGTTAAGTGAAAAAGGCATTTCACTTAGAAAGAAAAAAAATGCATATAGCATGCTACCTTTTGTGCAGAAAGGTGAGCTAAGAATATACATGAATGTCTATCCATCAATCATCTCTCTATCTATCCATCTATCTCTTCTCAACTATATACCTAATTATGGTGGGGACAAGGTGGAGGGAATCTGGGGAGACTTAGCTGAGCATACCTTTTTATATAGTTTTGACTTGAGAAATACATCAATGTTCTAAATTTTCAAAAAATACAACTAAATAAGGAAGTGTGAAAAATCAAGCACAAAATGAAATACAAATAGAAACAAATGATTTTAGAAGTATGAGAAATTAATACCACATCCATAGAGAAAAAATTAATTCAAGTAACTTTTGAGCACACTCTCTAGCTTGTATACCTTTGCAGGACATATGAAGACACTGCAAATAATTTTATAATTTTACTTACTAGGTTTGTTATCGGTAGTAGTATTGGTGCTATAATTTTGAAACTATTTTGTGCATATGTTGGATAGAACTAATGAGTAAATATTTTGACATTGTTGGAAACATCAGTTGATTTTCACTGAGGGATCAGGGTAGTCAAAAAGAGATAAAGGAAAGAAATAGTTTGGATTTCAATTACACATATTAGTATGAACTTAGGAGTTTTAAGATGTGTTATATATATAGTTATATACATAGGTGCACACATTAAAATATATAGACATATACGCACCCATGTATATGTATATATATGCATTCTTTTTTGGTGAACAGGCTTAGAAAAAAATAACATCCCTATTGTAATTGTATCCAGAACCTAGATCTTGATTTATAAAACTAATTCCCATTAAAAAATTTCTCCTTGGAGAAATGGATGATTCCAGGTGTGAGGCAAGAAAAGTACAAATACAAGGTGAGTTTGGAACAGAGAGCAACGAAGTGTTCAGAGATTAATGGGGCCATGTCAAAAGGACCCAGGAGCCAGCAAGAAGTGCCACCCGCTGACAAAATTTGTGACAATTTCAGCATGAAAAAGAAAAATGACAGTTATAACATACCAAATTAAAAAAAGAGATCACAAATTTACATGCTATGGGAAGAGAGAAGGGGAGAGAGAGAAAGGGAGAGCTTTTCTTTACAGGTAATAAAGATAGAAGGAATTACAAGATTGAAAAAAATCACCTTTTTATAACACAATATAATAGCTGATTCAGGCATGAATTATTAATAAAGAGTTAAGCCTTGAGGTACAGATTTATTGTGGCACAGAATATTTACATGATCTCAAATGTATTTGACTGTGTGTGTGTGTGTGTGTGTGTGTTTAGAATGATGTTGGCAGTGAATCTAGATGAGGAGTATAGGGGGAGTTTTTGTTCCATTCTCCTAACTTTTCTGTGAGCTTGAAAATTTTCAAAATAAAACAGACGTATTTAAAAAATTATACTGTTAGTAAGTAGTCAAATGTCGGTTTGAATTCAGATCCTACTGTAGTGAAAAGCCTTGTTTTATCCTTTCAAAGCCTCACAGTGTCTATTTGAAGAACTAGTTCATGTACAAATAAAGGTTTTTTTTTCTTTCAAGTTAGTGATTATTGGAATTTCTAAATATGAGCCCTAGGAAGCTCAAGTCTTTAAAATAAGATGGTTAGGAAGTAAACTTTTTTTGCCACCTAAGGATACATTTCGCAATTTTATATTTAATAGGTACTTTTTAAAAAAGCACTAACCGCTCTTTGGGGCCCTGTTATTTGGGTATGTATTGAGAATGTGTCTGTGGTAATTCTGTCTTTCTTATTAGGTAGAAAACACCCATTGGTCTACTTGTTCCAGCTAAACACACATAGATCTGTCCACTGGTTGATGGATAGGAATAAAATAAAATTTAATTATATCCATATCCATTTTAAAAACCTATCGATACGTAAGAGTGCTGAAAAAGAAGTATCTTAGATTCACCATGGAAATGGAATTTATAAATGAAATTTGAGTAAGATAGGAAAAAATGGCACCGAAAAGTCTTCAGTCTAGTAGCTAGCCATGGCTTCAGACAGACACAGTACAAAATCAAAACGTACAATCAGACTTAGGTCTACCAGATAAAATATAGAATGGATGCCCAGAATTGGACTTTCTGATAAGGAATACTTTTTAACATAAGTATGTCCCAGATATTGCAGAAGGCATATGTACACTAAAAAAAACCTTACTGTTTTTCTGAAATACAAATCTAATTGGGAATTCACTATATATATTTCACATAAACATGCACACACACAATTCTTGTGGTTAATGTTGTATCTCCATTTCCTAGGGGTAGTGGGAGATACAGGCTTCTAACCATGGAATGAACAAGTCATAGGGATGAAAGGCATAGCATGGGGAACATGGTTAATGGAAAATAATAATAAGATAATCTTGTGCTATTTTTTTATTTGGGTATAGTTGATTCATGATGTTACATTAGTTACAACATAGTGATTCAACAAGTCTATATATTATGCTATGCTCACCATGTGTAGCTGCTGTCTGTCACCATGCAATGCTATCACAATGGAACTAACCACACTCCCCACGCTGTACCCCCCTACCCTGAGACCCAGTCATTCCACAGCTAAGATACTGCATCTCCCACCTACCCCTTCACTCATTTTGCCCATCCTCTTACCCCCTCCTCCCTGCTAACCATCAGTTTGTTCTCTGCATTTATGTGTCTAAATTTGATTTTTGTCAGTTTATTCATTTGTTTTTAAAATTCCACATATAGGCAAAATCATACGGTATTTGTCTTTTTCTGTCTGACTTCTTTCATTCAGCATAATACCCTCTAGGTCCATCCATGTTATCTCAAATGTCAAGATCTCATCCTTTTTAATGACTGAGTAATATTCCCGTGTGTGTGTGTGTCTGTCTATCTGTGTGGGTCGGGGAGAGAGAGAGAGAGAGAAAATATGGGGATAATCCCATATTCTTTATCCATTTACTTATCAGACACTTCTATATCTTGGCTATTGTAAATAATGCTGCTATAAATATAGGAATGCATATATTTTTTTGAATTATTGTTTTAGTTTTCTCTTGGTAAAAGCCCAGTATTAGAATTACTGAGTCGAGTCACCTGGGTGGCTCAGCTGGTTAAGTGACTGCCTTCAACTCAGGTCATGATCCTGGAGTCCCAGGATTGAGTCCTGCATTGAGCTCTCTGCTCATCAGGAAGTCCGCTTCTCTCTCTGACCCTCCCCCTTCTCATGCTCTCTCTCTCTTTCTTTCTCTTTCAAATAAATAAAAATCTTTAAAAAACACACTAGAATTACTGAGTCATATGATAATTCTACTTAAATTTTTTTGAGGAATCTACTATTTTCCATAGTAAGTGTACCAATTTACATTCCTACCAACAGTGCAATGCTATCACTGGATAGTGCCAGCATCACAAGGATTTCTTTCTCTATATATTTTTACCAGTACTTGCTATTTCTTGTCTTTTATGTAATAGCCACTTCGACAAGTATAAGGTGATATCGCATCATGATTTTGATTTTGATTTTCCTAGTGATTAGTGATGTTGAATATCTTTTCATATGTCTGTTGGCCATTTGTATGTCTTCTTTGGAAAAATGTCTACTCAGTTTCTCTGCCCATTTTTTAATTTCATTATTTGTGGGGTTTGGTGTTGAGTTGGGTAAGTTCATTATATATTTTAGATAGTATCTTCTTATTGGAAGTTTGTCATTTGCAAATCTGGAGACCCTAATCATTCCCTGCCCCAAACACTGCTATCTGAGTTTGGAGCTGGAGCTGAAGGAGGGTGGGAGAAGATGCGGGTTGGTTAGTATGAGGAATGAATTATGAAATCCTGAAAGTTTTAATTTGGACTATTACATGCTATTGCTTGCTTCCCTTATCTGAATAGACAAAAAGGCCTAAGAAATATCAAAACTTTCCAAAAAGAAGTAATAGCTAAACCATTAGCAGAACTGTAGCCCCACAAAATAGAGAGATTAATAACTCAGGAATCTAATTGTTCATTTTCAAAACACAAGTAGGTGATATGTGTGAATTGTTTACAATTCTTTTACAGCTCTTTTTATCTCTCCATAAATGTATAGCTTGCCATTTTATTTACTAAAGTATTTGTTAGTAATGTTCCTTGTTTTAGTGGGAAGTCATCTTGTGTTTTGATGTTAGTTTGGCTTGATGTATTCTCTAACAAACAAAAAAGTTCTATTTCTAGTTCATCATGAATGTTTTCCTTGTTTGTTAACTAGAAACTTTGAATTTTGTCAAGCGTCTTTTCAGCATTAATGAATATGATGGTATGGTTTTTCTCCTTTATTCTATTAATGAAATGAGTAGAATTAGTATGTTTCCTAATGTTGAATCAACTCTGTTTTCCCAGGTTCATATTCCAGCTTTCCTATAAACTACCTACTACTAACTCACAGTGTGAATTTGGGCAAGTAAGTTACTTAACCATTCTCTGTGTTTCCTCTTTTATAAAAGGACAATAATAGGGTTGTTGTGAAGTTTAGATGGTTAATACATGTAAATTGCTTAGAGTAGTATGCACATAGTAAGTACTGTATACACAGTATGTGATTATTTCTATTCATAGGTGAGAATGAGCTCTAATTGTGAATGTGTAAGTGTGTGTGTCTGCTTACCCCGGTCAGGTTTAGTGGTAGGGTCATGTTAGCTTCGTAAAGTGAACTCAGTTTGTATCAATATTAAGAATATTTCTTTTCTGTAGAGCTTAAATATATTAGTTAATCAAGCTTCTTAATGATATTATTCAATACTTCTGTATTTAAAAATTTTTGGTTTACTTGATCTATCAAATTCTGAAAGAAGTGTCAGTCTCCCACTATAATTGCAATTTGTGTGAATTCTTTTTGGCTCCATTTTAAAAAGTTTTTGCTTTATATTTCACTCCTATGTTAACTGAATAAAAGTTAATTGCTACTGCAGTTTCCTTTTAGATTTCATACCTTTGTCCCATTTAATGCATTTTCCTTTGAACTCTACATGTCTAATTTTAATATTGTCATTCTGCTCTCCTTTCTGTTTACCTTTATTAATATTCTTTGTCAATCAATTGACAATGTTTTTGGGTCTTTTGGTTATAAACATATATCTTCAAACACTACATACAGGATGTCTTTTTTATTCAATCTGATGATTGCTGTTAATCAAGAAATTAGCCATTGTGGTGCCTGGGTGGCTCAGTCAGTTAAGTATACAGGCACTCACTATCTTCCGCTCAGGTCATGATTCCAGGGTACTGGGAGGGAGCCCTGCAGTGGGCTCCCTGCTCACTGGGGAGTCCCTCTCCCTCTGCCTCTCCCAGAACTTGTGTTCTCATTCCCTTTTCCTCACTCACTCTCTTTCTCAAATAAATAAATAAATAAATAAATAAATAAATAAATAAAATATTTAAAAATTAAATAAATTAGCCATTTTACAGTTATATAATTAACATGTTTCATCTGATTTTTGTCATCTTCTTTGATGACTTTCTAGGCATTTTCTGTTTTTTTCCATCCTTTCTGAATTTATTTAATGACTGAATTTTTTTCTTGGTTTCCATTAATTTAGAAATTCTGCGTCTTTTCTTTTCTTTCTTTCTTTCTTTCTTTCTTTTTTTAAGAAACTCTGGATCTTATTTTTTATTCTAACAGTGGTTATTTAAGATCATTGCTTGGCCAAAAAAATTGTCAAATTGTCAATTCTCAATTGAAAATGAGAGAAGCAAAGGAATGGGGTTTGGAAATGTTATTGATAAATTTGGTTCCATTAAACCTAGGAAAATGTAAAATCCTATTTTTTAAGAGGTTTTATTTATTTATTTGACAGAAAGAGAGACAGCAGAGAGGGAACACAAGCACGGGGAATGGGAGAGGGAGAAGCAGGCTTCCCACTAAGCAGGGAGCCCAGTGTAGGGCTAGATCCCAGGACTCTGGAATCATGACCTGAGCTGAAGGCAGATACTTAATGACTGAGCCACCCAGGCAACCCTGTAAAATCCTATTTTTGATGTGAATAAAATATTTAGTGGAGGTAGAGGGAACACAACACGGGTAAAGGTGGTCAAAAGTTACAGATATCTAGTTGTAAAATAAATAAATCACAGGGATGTAATGTACAGCAAAGTGATTACACATAATAATACTCTATTGCATATTTGAAAATTGCTATAAGTGAGACCCCTGGGTGGCTCAGTCAGTTAAGCTGCTGCCTCTGGCTCAGGTCATGGTCCCAGTGTCCTGGGATCCAGTCCCGTATTGGGCTCCTGGCTCAGTGGGGAGCCTGCTTATCTCTCTGCCTCTGCCTGCCACTCTGCCTTCTTGTGCTCTCTCTCTCTGACAAATAAATAAATAAAATCTTAAAAAAAAATTTGCTAAAAGAGTAGATCTTAAAAGTTCTCATCACAAGAAATAAAAACTGTAACTATGTGTGGTGATGGATGTTAACTAGACTTATTGTGGTGATAATTTCACAATATACACAATTATTAAATCATCTCCTATACCTGAAACTAATACAACGTTATACATCAATTTTATCTCAAAAAGATATTTAAAGTTAATAATAATGTGAAGTTATTTTCTTCTGTTTTGTATTTTGTTTTGGGATGAGATTATGAGACTGAATTTTCAAATGGAACAGCAAGGTTTATTTCTCAAGGTATATCCAGGAAGGGATTCTTGCTTTGGGAATATGGTTTTTATGGTCTCTGCCCTTAGGACTCTGTGACTACATACACAGCATGAAATTGATACTTATAATGTACATGAAAAAGAATGTGGGTGATCTCTATGGATATGGAAAAGTATACAAAATAGAATAAGTGGGAAAAAAGAATTTATGGAAATATATAATGGGATCCCAAGTTTTAAAAATATAATATATAGGTTTATGTGCTTAGAACATTTCTGGAAGGGTATACAGGCACTCACAATATTTTTAAACACAATTTTCAACTACTTCTGGGAAAATAACCATTTTTAAAAAAACACATAAAAACATTTATATTGGGGCACATAATTCTCCTTTTGCTTCAGGCTCCAATATGGCTTGTTACTGCCCTGGTCTTTAAAAAAAGGTTTGATATTCTGGGCATCTGGGTGGCTCAGTCAGTTATGCTGCCAACTCCTGATTTCAGTACAGGTCATGATCTCAGAGTCTTGAGATCAAGCCCCGGGCCAGCTCCTACTGAGCGTGGAACATGCGTTAGATTCTTTCTCTCTCTCTCTCCCTCGCCACCCCCCACTTATGCGTGTGCCTGCTCTCTCTCTAAAAAAATAAATAAATAAAAATTAAAATAAATTAAAAAGTTTTGATATTCTAAAACCATCATTTTTTTTGTATTCGTACTGATTTTTTTAAATATTGCATTCAAATATTATTTATTTTGGTTACTGAGTTTTTTGGTGTCCCCCTAAATCCTGGGCCTGAGATGACTGCCTTACCTGCTTCACCCTAATCCAGGCCCAGCTTCAGTTAATTTACTGAAACTTATTTTAAATATAGTTCAATTTTAAATTGATTTTTAATTAATTTACTCTTGGGTTTTAGCAGCTAAATGTTATCAAGTTATGGGTGTTTCCTACTTTTTTTGACACAAGGCTCTATCCCAGGACCGCGGGATCATGACCTGAGCCAAAGGCAGATACTTAACTGATTGAGCCAACTAGGTACTTTTATGAGTTTATTTCATAAATGGGCATTGGATTTAATCAAAAGCTTTTTTGGCTTTTCTAATCTCTTCTGAAATGACTTACATTGTTTCAAATCTTGTCTTATACTGAACCTTACTACCATTCTTGAGAAAACTCTACTTGTCCTATTTTTAAGAGACACTGTCCCATTTTTTTTGTACCTTATATGATTTAGTTTATTAATATTTTTACATATTTTTATATTTATATCCATATAGGATATTTGCTTCTGTTTCTTTGAGGGTGTTTTTGTTTGTTCTTTGTTTACTGAGGGCTTTACCTCATGAAATGAGTTATGTGACTTATCACATTTTCCTATGCTCTAAAACAGCTGTATAAGAAAAGAACTATCTAGTCCTTAGAGGCCTGCTAGGGATGACCTACAAAACTGCCTGGGCCTAGAGCCATCGTTGGGAGGGCAGGGGAGGGCATTCTGATTTCTATCACTCAAATTCATCTTACCTTTTGCATGTATTTGTGTCTTGAGTTGAAAGCTTAGTTCATTTATTTTATGTATTACTTTTTATATTTTGAGCTTCTAGTTTTATTTGTTCTGAGTCATTTGAATTTTTCATTTTGATTTCCTTTTTCTCAGCTAAGTCTTATTTAGAAATGACAGATGTGGATTTTCTGAATATATTTTGTTACTGATTTCTAATTTATTGCATTGTGGTCAGTAAATGATGTAGTCTGTGTAGTATAAACCTTGGGATCTGCAGTATTTCCTTTGTCAGTACACAAGCAATTTAGGGAAAGCTTCAAGAGGCTTGAAAAGAATGTGTATTCTTTCTTTGTTGGGTACAGTGCTTTCTCATACATGTCTATTGGAGTAATTTTGATAATTGGTTCATCCAAATTCTCTATGCTCTTATTTATATTTGGTTTACATTATCCGTTCTTTTCTGAGAAGGATACATGAGCGTCTCATGGTAGAATTGTGGATTTGTGGCTTTGTCAACTTTTACTTAACATATTTGAAGCCATGTTGTTAGAGAAGCATAAAAATTCATGGCTATATTTGCCACGACGTGGATGGTTGAACTAGAGGGTATCATGCTTAGCGAAATAAGTCAGTTGGAGAAAGACAACTATCATATGATCTCCCTGATATGAGGAAGTGGATATACAACGTGGGGGGCTTGGGGGGTTGGAAAAGAATAAATGAAACAAGATGGGATTGGGAGGGAGACAAACCATAAGAGACTCTTAATCTCACAAAACAGAGGGTTGCGGGGGAGGGGGTAGGCAGAGGGGGGTGGGGTTATGGACATTGGGGAGGGTATGTGCTATGGTGAATGCTGTGAAGTGTGTAAACCTGGCGATTCACAGACCTGTACCCCTGGGGCTAATAATACATTATATGTTAATAAAAAAAATTTCATGGCTATTTTCTTATTGGTTAATTTTCATCACGGAAAATTAAGAATCTGGATTGTATTTTGAAGCCGATTTATAATAACTGCAGAGTGGTGTGCATGTTAGAAAGAGAAAAGATAAGAATATATACTAGAATTTGCTTTAAAAAATATTAGAAGAGTACACCAGAAACTCAGGATGTACTTACTGACTACATATTTTGGCCAAATTCCGAACGGCTGAATGTTAAATATCAATAGGTGGCTGGGCTCAAGGCTGAAGCCCAGTATCACTATCACAAAATGCCCTTTGGGAATATAAGTATATGAAAAGGTATTTGAATATTGTTAAAATTAAAATTTTATTATTAAAATTTATTAGTTACATTTTACATGTTTGACATTATATTGCAGAGACAGTAATTCTTTTTCAACACTGTCATAATATGGGAAATTATACAAGACATTTTTAATAGTAGACTTTTTTTTAAGATTTTATTTATTTATTTTACAGAGAGAGAGAGATCACAGGCAGAGAGGCAGGCAGACAGATTGGGGGGAAGCAGGCTCCCTGCTGAGCAGAGAGCCTGATGTGGGGCTCGATTCCAGGACCCTGAGATCATGATCTGAGCCGAAGGCAGCGGCTTAACCCACTGAGCCACCCAGGCGCCCCAATAGTAGACATTTTTAATAGTCTAGAAGAGTCTTAGTTATAGCTTACATATAGTGTATATATATAGTAATATATAATATATAGTAATATGTAGTTAATAGTTTAGTCTAGAATAGTTTCATTCTTCCAATTGAAGCTAGAGTAGGAGCAAGAGACCTTTTTGGCCAGCTCTGGCAATATAAGGTCTGCTAATGGCGCTATTGGCACTGTACTATTAATTCTGCTTTCTTCCTTGATAGCAACTAAAATGAAGATATCCTGTCTTCAGCTCCTGGACTTGGAGATTTGGTCAGTGATAATGGTGCACCCTCAATGAAGCAGTCCCACAAAGTCCATATACAGACTTCAGATTGATATCCCTATTTACATTTTTTATTCTTAATGTACTCGCTTGAGAAAAAATAATCATTAAATGTTCAATCTAGAAATGTAGCATTAGAACAACAAAGTTGGCTTTCAAGATCATAAAATTGCCTCTGAGTGTTCATCTCATCTTCTTTACTTTATGCACATCAGTTTTAGAAAACTCCCTGGGATAGAATGATAAAGGGCATTGAAATAGGTATTTGGGTTCTCTGTCTCCACAATACTGAGGTCAAAGCAAAAGCCAAAAGGTAAAAGTTGGCTAAATACTGGGCCTGAGCTAAACCCTGGCACATCCTCATATAAACGGATAAAAGTGAAACTTTGTGTATTACCTATCAAATGTTTTTAAATTAAGAAAATATTTTAAAAAGTTAACCTGTGTCACTTATTTACTTCACTTGTAAAAATAGGCTTTTACATGTTTTTTTTAAATGAGTTATTACTTTACCTGTAAAAAAAAATTATTGCCTTTAATCTATATTCTCAATCCTGAAAATATCTGCACAGTCTATAATATAATGACTGAGTTAGCCCTAAAAGCAACAATGACATACCAGTAGTAGGCTATTTATCAGAAGATTAGTAACTAAAATTTATTCTTAAACCAGAGTTTACAGTATTAGTACTATAGTATTAAGTGAGCAAGTATGGTTTTCTATGACAAGCATTCTAACAAGTCTGTTCTATAGCAAACTACACTGGTTCTCATGGTCTCTAGGTCATGGCTCAACTATCTCTGGGATGGTTAAAACAAACTGTTCAATATTATCAGAAAATTCCCTGACCCTTATTGTAAGTAGACTGAAACAGAAACTCAGTTTAATGTTGGCAAGATAAACGATAAGCATAAATCTGACAGGAAAGGATCCTCACCTTAACTTGACTAATGTTTGTTTTAATGCCCTTAAGGTAAATGTTTTGAAATTATTTTCAATTTTTACACTTATTACAGGAGGTAATGGCTAGTTCAGCAATTTGCATTCATTTTCATAGCATCTCCTTGACTTTCAAGGTTCTTCACTAAATTGCCATTTAATCAAGAATGAAATAAAAATAAATGGTAATTACCATTGTCTACTTCCACAGCTTGTGATACCTATTTTATACCTTTATTTTCAAACTTCCTGAATTATTTTTATCTCTCTTATAAACAGCTTATAGTTGGATTTATTTCATACAGTCTTAGAGACTCTTTCTTCTAATAAGCTTTTACATTCATGTTGTGATTGGCTGATTATGTTGAAAATTATTTTGCCAATTTTTTCTGTGCTTTCTACTTACCATAATTTCTAGTTGGTTCTTTCCTACCCTCCCCACCTTCTTGCCTCTCATTGCATTGATTTAGTTTCCTCTGATCCAACTCTTTTTCCATGTGTTTGAAATTGCCAAAATGATCTGAAACTATATCATACTCACAAATAGAGACCACATATTTTTAAAGTCTGATTATTAATAGAAAAGAATAGATGACTTGTGTATCAGAATAAATATATATTTAAAGTCTGATTATTAATAGAAAAGAATAGACGACTTGTGTATCAGAATAAATATAACTGAAGAATAAATTAACGAGAATAATTCATAAGAAATTAATGATCAAGACAAAAAATGCTCCCAGAATGCAGCAAAAGGCTAAAAAAATGGTAAATCTGAACAAAAAGAGAAAGTTGAGATCTCTTCTGATACAGTTATGTGCCAGGGTGCACAGGGAAAGGTGCCTTGTATATGATAGTCAAGATCCAAATAGTCCAACTTTTGGTCCAGTTGGCATTCCAGGACAGAAGAGGGAGGCAATAGTCAAAGAATCAGCAGGAGAAAATTTCTAGTCCTTCTGCTAAGAGTCCATCAAGTGCCAAATAAATTTTTTTAAATTCCAAATATAACACAAAACATCACCACCACCAAAACCAAAATCTTTATATCTAGACATGCTATATTGAAATTTTAGAGCATCAACAGATGAAAGAAAATCCTAACAACTTTGAGAGGATGTCTTAAAGAGGGAGTAGAAGAAGACTGGTATCAGATTTCCCATCAACAACATTAAATGGAATATAACAATAAAATATATTGTGAAACTATTATAGTCTTGATACAAAAACCAGATAAAAACAGCATGAAAAAGACAAATAAAGACAAATTACATTTATGAACACGGATGCAAAAATCTGCAAGCAAAATATCCCCAAACCAAATTAAAATAATACATCACGGCCAAGTTGAATTTATCTTAGGAATGCAGGAATTATTTGGCATTCAAAAAATCAAATGTAGGGGCGCCGGGTGGCTCAGTGGGTTAAAGCCTCTGCCTTCAGCTCAGGTCATGATCTCAGCATCCTGGGATCGAGCCCCGCATTGGGCTCTCTGCTCAGTGGGGAGCCTGCTTCCTCCTCTCTCTCTCTCTCTGCCTGCCTCTCTACCTACTTGTGAACTCTGTCAAATAAATAAAATATTTTTTTTAAAAAATCAAATGTAATTCACCAGAGTAGTAAAGGAAAGTTTTCCTTAATTGGTTTACTAGATAAGAAACATTCTTAACAAATTAAAAATAATTAATGTTTGAAATTGTTATCAAAATAGTAATAAAAGGGAACTTTTTTTTTTTAAGATTCTATTTACTCATTTGTCAGAGAAAGAGAGAGAGAGCACACACCAGGGGGAGCAGCAGGCAGAGGAAGAAGCAAGCTACCTGTTGAGCATGGAGCCAAACATTAGACTCCATCCCAGGACCCTGGGATCAGGACCTTAGCCTAAGGCAGACACTTTAAAAATAAATAAATAAATAAATAAATAAATAAATAAATGACAGCTGAATATAAGATCAAATATACAAAAATTAATTCGATTTCTAGATGCCAGTAATATACAGAAAATATAATAATAATTTATAAAAACACATAATTTGTAATAGCAGCAAAAAAAATAAGGTCTCTAAAAATATATATAAGAATAGATGGGATGCCTGGATGGCTCAGTCGGTTAAGTGCCTGCCTTCAGCTCAGGTCATGATCTCAGGGTCCTGGGATTGAGTCCTCCATCAGACTCCCTGCTCAGTGGGGAGTCTGCTTCTCCCTCTGTCCCTCTCCTTCTGCTTGTGCTTGCTCTCTCTCTTACTCTGTCTAATAAATGGATAAAATCTTAAAAAAATAGATGTGCAATTTCTTTTATAGAGAAAAAATTTTAACTTTGTTGAAATATATTAGGGAAGAATTTGGAAAGGAAACATAATATTGCAAAACTGTTGATCGATTCCAGTTGAATCCATAAATACAATGATATTTCATTCAAGAACCCACTAAGTTGTTTTTTTGTTGTTGTGTTTTGGTTTGGTTTGGTTTGGTTTTTGAGGAACCAAATAATCGTAGAGGGAAACCACACAGGCCTAAAAAATAGCCAAGAAACTCCTGAATAAGAACAAAGTAGAGGGATACCGGATACCCAGATATGTTATGGAGCAATAATAACAGAATGTGTGGGTAGGTGCAGGGGGAGCCCCTTTGACCACTGAGTCAGCAGAGAAAACCCAGAAATAGAGTCATACTGACACAGAAACTTGATAATGTGATAGAGGTAGCATTGCATGCCATTGAGAAAAGGAAGGACTATTTAATAAATCCTGAGACAATGAGTAATCCATATGGAAAAAGTGAAATAGAATTTTCTGTATTACACCATACACAATCAACATGAGATCAAAGATACAAAAGAGAATTTTTAGAAGAAAATATAACAAGATATCATTATGTTCTTTAGAGTGGATTTTTTAAAAAATAAAACCAAGAAAAGCATTAACTATAAAAAGTGAGATTGATAAATTGGACTACAGTAACATTAAGAATTTGTCTTTCTCAAACAAAAATCATGAAGTTTTTTAGAAGCTCTAAATGGTATTTGCAACACATATAACCAACAAGGAACTGATATCCAAACACCTGTTTACAAATCACTATGAAAAAAACGACACAAGTAGAATGGGGAAAAGATATGAACAGGCATTTCAAAAGAAGAAAAAACATGAAAACTACTTGTATATGAAAAGATGTTCAATTTCTTGAGTAATGAAGAAAAATGCAAATTCATAATAAAAGAAATATATTTTATAACCCATAGACTAGGGAAAAATTAAGGTCTGATAACACCAAGGTTGGAGAAAATGTGGAATAGTGAGAACTTTTATATACTGCTGTAGTAGTCTGAATTGGTACAAACCCTGAGGAAGAAATTAGCATTATCTAAGGTTGCAGATATGTGTAGGTCCTGAGCCAAGAATGCCAGGAGCAGGTATTTACCGTAAGGGGAATCTCTTGCACATAAGCACAAGTAGATACATACAAAAATGTTCATAGCACCACTGTTACTTAGAGCAAAAAAAAAAAAAAAAAGTAGAAGAAGAAGAAAAAGAAAAAGAGTAGGGAGGGTGGGGGAGGGACAACCAAACCCAAATGTCCATCAGTAGAAAAATATATAAATAAAGCAAGGCATATCCACAGAACAGGGTATATTATAGAGGGAAAAAATTAATAAACTGCAAGTCTTTGCAGAAACATAACTATAAAAAAACAGTAAGTCACAGAAAACTACTTATGGCACAGCCTTATTTTTATAAAGTCCATAAACTAGCAAAATTAAATAATGTGTTGCTTAGAGATGTATACATCTATGGTAAAACCGCAGAGGAAAATGGGAGGGAATGAGATGGGGTGATGCGGAGGTCCACACATGCAAAGCTTCTTCAGTCTTAGGTTGCCTGCTGGTTTAGGAGTGTTTGCTTTGTTAATAATTTCATACTTTGCTCTCCATACTCGTCATCATTTTACTACAATTGCTATATAAAATACATATGTACAAAAGAAAATATATGTGAATATGTATGACATGGAGCATAAATAAAAATACTTTGTAATGCTTCTGAGGGGAACTGACATTGAACACGGACTTCTATACCCAAAACAATCACGTAAGTATTCACGGAATCTCCCTGGGAGAATTGCCGGAACATGTTCTCCGGGAAGAAGAAAAGTGAAATGAGGAGAAAGAATAATTGGGATACTATAAGCAATGTGAACAAAGACATTAGAAAAAGGCCATTATCAAGTGTAAATAAGAGGGATGCAGAAAGTTAATGATCTGGAAAAATTTTTCAGATGTGATCAATATAATAGATGGAAGAGAGGAGTGAGGGAGCAAACTATGTTAATCCTGAGCTTGGGTTTTTCTGGGAATGGGTGAGAGAGGATGTCAATGTCAATGTTAATTCCATGTGTGTTGAAAACTTAAGGTGGAAAATACAATGAATTGAACAGGACCTACAAATTTTTAAGCTACTAGAGGGGAAAAAAAAAAAAAAAGAAATGCAGTCTGACAAAAGGCAGGAATGGGAAACCCATACTGGCTTACAGTGATCTTTTTCTAAGAGCTACAAACTGTCTGGATAGATACGTCCAGAATTTTGCTGCTGAATAAAAATAATAACACCAATATAATGTTATTGCTGAAAATAATAGTTATTTATTGAGCATATATTGTTGTGAGACATTGTCATAAATAGGGGTATATAGGTATGTAGTCTTTTTTTTTTTTTAAGTTAACCCTTCCAATAAGCCCATGGGCTAGATTATATTAGTATTACTATTTCTCAGATGAGAAACCAGAGCACCGAGTTCAAATTATTCGCTGACGTTCACACAGCTAGGAATCCTGGACTGTTTGATTCCCAAGCTCGGATTCTTAACCCTTTACTATGTGTCATTTTAACTTTCAAACTGAAAATCAGACTTGAGGTATTCTAGTCTCTTCCCTTCTTCTGAAATACCATCAATTAATTACCTCATACTTGTATTACGCACTCTTCCTTCTGTTGCTTCTCCAGTCTCTAGTTTTTCTTCTTCATACGCACCTGGTATATCTAATGCTCGCTGTTAGATTAATCTTTTTAAACATATTATGCCACCTCTCTCAGCATCTCACACCACGGCAGCCTGCTTTTCAAAAGCCTCAAAAACTGCTACCACACCCGCTATTACTTGGCACTCTTCCCCAGCAGTCATCTCCTGTGATCGCTGTGTTTGGTTTCATCTCATCTTCCACCCCTCCCACCACTGCCCTGTGAATGTGCACCTTTTCCCTGCACCTTCACCAGCTCCTGCTACTTTTCCCTTCTCTAAATCCTTCTGCATTTGTAAACCACTCTGTTCGCTGTTTGTCATGATCTAGAGAGGCAGGCTAAATGCGTAGAATGGGATATTGAAGAGCTTTCTGGCTAACCCCCTCATTTTACAGTTGAGGACATGAAAACACAGAAAACATCAGTGATTTCTCAATCTCCACTAGTTGGTGGTAAACAGACCTCCGGCCATCTAGTGCTCTTTCCTTTACAGATATGACGGACTGCAAATGGAGTTAAGTACTGGATTAATTAGAACTATTATGATTATCTTAAAAATTATTTGAGTATAGTTTACACACTTACATGAGTTTAGTTGTACGACCTAGTGATTTGATAAGTTTGTACAGTATGCTGTGGTCACCACAAGTGCAGGTATGAGTGGAATTATTACTATTCTGTATTAGATTCTGTTGGGTTTCTAAACAACAGCCATTTCTTCCTTCCTTCATATTGACAGAACTTTTTTTTCTGGTGATGTCTTTCCCGTATGGTTTGCGTAAATAATACTTATGATTAAGCCAATTATCATGGGTTCTATTCCTTTGCCAATGATTGATTTAAGGTGGAGTATGACCCAGTTCTGGCAAATGAAATGTGAAAATAATCTAATGCAGATTCCTTCTGGGAAAGGCTTCTTTACCGATTGACTTCATAGGGTTGAAGAAGGCTTTTTTTTTTTTTTTTCTTGTGCCTATGGTGGGTGAAGATAGAGTACCTAGACCTATTTGTCCATCTCTGATCATAAAAGAAGTGAGTAGACATGAGGACAGCTGAGAAGAAAAATGGAAAGAAAGGTCTCTACTACCTTAACTAAGGTAATGAATAGTCTTATTTTTTAAGCCATTTTTTATTACTTTCAGAGGTAGAATTCAGTGATTCACCAGTTGCATATAACACCCTGTGCTCTTTATATCAAGTGCCCTCCTTAATGCTATCACCCAAGTACTCCTTCCCCCACCTCCCCTCCAGCAACCCTCAGTTTGCTTCCTAGAGTTCAGAATCTCTTACGGTTTGCCTCCCTCTCAGTTTTCATCTTGTTTTATTTTCCCTTCCCTTCCCCAATGTTCATCTGTTTTATTTCTTAAATTCCAAATAAGAGTGAAATCATATGGTATTTGTCTTTCTCTGACTATTTTGCTTAGCATAATACACTATAGTTCCATCCCTGTTGTTGCAAATGGCAAGATTTCATTCTTTTCCATTATATATAAAATATTATACATTGAATAATATGCCATTACATATATACCACATCTTCTTATCTTTCATCTTCTGATGGACATCTGAGCTCTTCTCATATTTTGGCTATTGTGAGCATTGCTGCTGCAAACACTGGGGTGCAGCTGCCACTTCCAACCACTATGTTTGTATCCTTTGGATAAATACCAAGTAGTATAATTGCAAAAGGGTATCTATTTTCAACTTTCTGAGGAACCTCCATACTGTTTTCCAGAGTGGCTGCATGAGTTTCCATTCCCACCAACAGTGTAGGAGGGTTCCCCCTTCTCTGCATTCTCACCAAAATCTGTTTTTTCTTGAGTTGTTCATTTTACCCATTCTGACTGGAGTGAGGTGGTATCTCATTATGGTTTTCATTTGTATTTCCCTGGTCCCAAATGATGTCGAGTGTTTTTTCTTTTTATGTGTCTGTTGGCAATTTGTATGTCTTCTTTGGAGAAATGTCTGTTCATGTCTTCTGCCCATTTCGTGACTGAGGCCCTCTTTCTTATGCCACATCTCAGTCATTAACAAATCATATTGACAGAGTCTTTAAAAAGTATACCCCAAATCCAACTACTCTCATCACTTCATGCCATTCTGGTCCCAGCAACCATCCTGTCTTGAAAAGATTATTCCAATAGTTTCCTCCTGCATTCTTCCCTCATCCCCTTTGGTCAGTTCACCACAAAATAGAGTGAGTGATCCTTGTAAAAAATAAGTTAGATTAGGGACACCTCGGTGGCTCAGTCAGTTAAGCGTCTCCCTTCGGCTCAGGTCATGATCCCAGGGTCCTGGGATGGAGCCTAGCATTGGGCTCCCTGCTCAGCGGGGAGCCTGCATCTCCCTCTCCCTCTACTATTTCCTCTGCTTGTGCTCTCTCGCTTTCTCTGTCAAATAAATAAATAAATAAATAAAATCTTTAAAAAATCTTTTAAAAATTTTTTAAAAAATTAAGTCAGATTCTATCACATGTCTCCTCAATACCTTCCAGACCTTCCTCTCTCACTTGGAATCAAACTCCACTTCCCTTATTTGGGCTTACAAGGCGGTATAGGATCCAGCTGTGAACTGCCCCTTGGCTCTTATACTCTCTGTAAGCCACAGGGCCTTTTTGCAGGACCTTACACATACCAAGCATGAAATGCAGACCCTTTGTACTGGCTCTTTCCTCTGCCTGACACTCTCACCCCTCAGCCATCTGCATGCCTCCTGGCTTCAAAGCCTTTGCTCAGATTATCTCCTTGTCAGTGAGGCCTTTCCTGAGTAGCCTATCAAAAATAGCACAACCTTCCGCTGACCCTATCACACTCTATTCCCTTCATTTTTCTTTGCTGTGCTTACCAGCTCCTGACATATTTTGACTTTGCCTATTTTTTTAATTACTTAAAATGCAATTAAAATGTCAGTGCTATAATGGCAATGGCTATCAATCTTATTCCTGTTCTATCCCCTTGAGTGCCTGGCACACAGTCGGCATTCAACAAATATTTATTAGATGGAAGAATTCTTTAATGAGAGCATTTTAAATTATATGCCTTTTACATTTTATTTTATATTAAAAAACACTCATGGTAGATATAGCAATTTGTTAAAATGCATCAAAGTTGCAATTAATATCTGCGTAATTCACTTTATACATGTCATTCCTCAATAAATCAATTTAAAAAAATTAGAGTAATGATGGTCCTAAGGAAATAATTTAATTTTGATTTTTTTTTTTAGTCTGTAATTAGGTCCTAAGTTTCTATTATTTTAATGGCTTATTACTCTATACTAATCTTTTTTCATGTCATTTCAGCAAATTGTTAAAAGGGAACACTAAAGCTTTTCATATTCATATACAGATATTATCATTTGTTTACCTCAAGAGTCTCTCATAGAGTCTCACACAGAGCTCAGTGAACTTAAATAATAAAAGACAAAAGGAAAGAGATGAATAAATGTCACCAACGCATGCTTACTTCCCCATCCCAACCACAGCCTTTCATATTATTAATTATTTTTTTAAAGATTTTATTTATTTATTTGACAGAGAGCACACACAAGCAGGGAGGCGCAGCAGGGAAAGGGGGAAGCAGGCTTCCGGCTGAGTAGGGAGCCCAGTGAGGGATTCGATTCCAGGACTCTGGGATCATGACCTGAGCTGGTAGACACTTAATTGATTAAGCCACCCAGGTGCCCCCATATTATTAATAAGATACTTACAGCCTGTGAGCCTGGTGTGAAGGTATTTGCCCACAGATTACCCCTGTCATGACTACCCCAAAAGCGATGGAGGATCTCATCCCCCAAAGAACTCCTTTCTCAAACCAAGGAGTCCTTGGTTTTGCTTTAACCCAGGACTTGCTTTAACCCAGGGCACTTGAGGAGGCAATTTTCCAGCCATTTTGTCCTAGAGTCTGTTTGCCAAGAGGTCAGAATAAGTAAGGAACAGATGCAAAATCATTAAGAGTTCCTTAATGATTACAAAGTGGATATTTACATATGATGTTTAATTTTTCATTTCATTAGACAAAAAGCAACAGTGTCTAGTTTGAAGCTGGCATCTGTGATCAGGGTTCACCCAGTCCCAGGAAGGCCGTGGAGCTGCCTACCACCTGTAGTAATAGTATCTTGTTTACTCTTGGCTTATTAAATCTGGTCCTGAAGAGAATGTGTAGTTAATTGTAAATTGCTGGATTGGAGTAGTTTGGTGGTGACAGCATGAGCTATGAGAAATGTAAGAGGCAGTGACTGAGAACTCAGGGTCCAAGATAAAATGGGTCAGACTCTGATCTCACACAGAGCGCTCGAAACCGCTGAGAATGGCCTCCGGCCTTAGACTCTGCTCTTCTGATCCTCTGCGCAGACACTGGCCGGGATCACAGTCTATTATTGCAATAAGGCTAGAGAGCTTTAAAAAAAACTCCGCTGTACCTTTTTTCTGGGGTTGAAACCATTTTTAGAAAGATTTTGCTTCTGAGTTTTAAATATATTTAGAATCACATGAAGGCCTTACACAGATCCTCTAGTTGCATTAAAAAAAAAATCACTGGTGCCAGCCCATGGGAAAAGATGGCATTGATAATTCACACTCTCATAAGGCAGCATTTTGAAATGGTTTTGTCTTTCTTTTTCCTTTTGTGCTTTGTGTTTAATACTTATATTTTTATATGTTGTTTTCTACCTTTTTATTAGAGGAGAGGAGGGACTATTTCATTTTGTTTTGATGTCTTGCTTGTTTGAAGTATACCTTATACTAGTTCTTTAAGAATGTAGTTCTTCGTGATGACATATTATGGTCTTATTAGGAAAGCAGAGAGGCAGTAAAGAAGAGTTATAGAAATGTTTACTTATTGCACATTTCTTTTTATGCAATTCAGCTTACGCAGCTCATTTTTCAAAGTCATGTAATAGAAGCATTTGCTTCACAAAAAGTCTATCGTCGGCACTGTATATGTATGGATGATATGTTTGAGATAGTTTTATGATATTAGCTGAGTTTTTGTCCCTGTGATATATTTTCTCCTTTTCATGAAGATCAAATCAGCATTGCTAAGTGTGTGACTATGTGTATGTTCCAGAAGAAGTGTAAGGAGAGAGAGAGAAGTACCGTAGAATAGGATAGAACACTGGCCCATATATACATATTTTTTATTTTAGGGGAGAGTCCCAGGAAGGCAGCAGTAAGACCCAGACAGGGAATGAATATATGAGCTTTTAGGTAGATGGCCCATGGACAGCTTTACAGAAATTACCATAATTTACATGGTAACATAGCAGTAGAAATATTTCTGTATCGTCAGACTGTGACCTTGCTTCTGGCGGTCCTGAAAATATTGCTGTACTTTTTTTCCTGGGGGTACAAAAAATAGAGAAATGCAGACAAGAAGAAAGCATTTCAGTGGTGACCTGTATGTCCTAGATTGTGCCTTCTTCCATGTCTTGGCATTGGGAAGGCCCCCAAACTGAGACCACCCCTGTCCCCCCACCCGCCCCTCCCTGCCATGAGGGTTAGGGGGTATGGAACTTGACAGGGTTAAGGAGTTGCTATCCAAGTGTGAATTAGGAGTTAAAATACAAAGTTAGTTGAATAACTTAAACTGAATATAGTTAAAATTCTGAAAATTGAATTTGTGGCCTGAGGTTTATACTCACTGTGTATGTATTTTGTTTTGTTTTGTTTTTTTCAATAAATATATCCTTGAGACAATTTCTTTTTAAGTGAGCTCTATTTTAAATGCACATAAAGGGGGTGCCTGAGTGGCTCAGTGGGGTAAGCCTCTGTCTTCGGCTCAGGTCATGATCTCAGGGTCCTGGGATCGAGCCCCACATTATGCTCTCTGCTCAACAGGGAGCCTGCTTCCCCCATCTCTCTGCCTGACTCTCTGCCTACTTGTGATCTCTCTCTCTGTGTCAAATAAATAAAATCTTTAAAAAAAAATAAATGCACATAAAGTTTAGATTGTATATTCCATGATGGCAGGAAACTTTTTTTTTTTCATTCTACACTTTTCCTAGCACAAGAATAGTGTCTGATATATAACAGTGTTCAACAGTTGATAACTTAATGAAGTCATTGCTTAAAGAGACAGTTTCATTAAAATAAATACAGTTTATAAAGAAAATCACTCTCAGATTTATTTAATTGAATTCTCGGCATTGGATTTTCTTGACGAGACACATGCTTAAATATAGAGGTTTCATTTTTTTAGTATGACAATGAGTAGTTTATGGCAATATAACAAACTGGGGGCTGATTGTACACATGTCTTCCCAGCTCTGTATTCAGTGGGATCATGGCGGTAGCTTGAAATCTGCTATAGTGGGAGTATTTACACCAGTGATCAGCAAAGGCTAGAAACTAGGTTTTCTCAAAAAAAAAAAAAAAAAAAAAAAGGTGTTTTTTTTTTTTTTTTTTTTTTTCCTCAGAGAGCTAGCTGTTAAACATTCAGTAGCACACTACTGGACCTACACCCATTTTTGTCTCAATTTAATATGTATTCTTCTTTTGTAAAAATGATCCTGAAATTCCAAGTGAAGAAGTTAATGGTTAATATTGAGAAAATATTGTGCCAGTATACACCCTCTGGTGGTTTTTTTTGTTTTTCTGTTTTTTGGGTTTTTTTGCTTCAGGATCACTTTGAACTCATAAAGTTTCAAGGAGGTTCAGGAGATTACACTGATTAGTGTGTTCACAAATAGTGTTAGAAAGCTTACACCCGATCCCATTCACCTTCACCACCTCCTCCCTCACTTCTATTAGTGCCAACTGCCAACAAGATCTGACACTCCTGGCAGCTTGGCCTGTAGCAGCCTCTTGATTCAGCAGCTTCTATTCATCCGTCGTGCTCTGGGGACATTTGCTAACAAGGCCCAAATGAAGTGTCAGTATCATAGCCTCCTTTGGAGAGATGATGAAAGAGCTACATCAGAGTCTTTGTGCTTTTATACCTTAGAATAGAGGAGGTAGATACTGCGGGACATATGAAACTTTTAAATATTACTGATTTAGTGGAATAACGGAGTAGAATAATTCCCAAGAAAATCCGTACCTGAGAAGATAACAGCTGACCCAAAACATAGAAGACTTAAGTGAATAGAAATGTCACTAGGGTCCCTAAAAGTTAAAAACACAGCTTCACAGGCTCTTACAGGAGTTACAAAGTTATCTTTAGCCATAGGTAACTATTTTATGATCTCAATCACTGTTTAAAAATTTTTTTTAAAGATTTTATTTATTTATTTATTTGAGAGACAGAATGAGAGTGAGAGAGAGAGAGAGCATGGGAGGGGGGAGGACCAGAGGGAGAAGCAGACTCCTTGCAGAGCAGGGAGCCTAATGCGGGACTTGATCCTAGGACTCCAGGATCATGACCTGAGCTGAAGGCAGCTGCCCAACCAAGCCACACAGGTGCCAGATCTCAATCACTTTTAATTAACAAACAGCAAAACTGGGGCTCTATCCTTAACTTATGTGGTTCATACAGTTTTAGCGACTTTTGAAAGAACACGTAGATCTGCCAAGTCAGGGACAGTATTCAAGACTGAATTAACCTTCAGAACAGAAGGAATTGCTGACAAGTGCCCAGGGGTCCCGTGACCTGGTGATAATCAAACTAAAAACATACATGCCTTCAAGCAACTCTTTTACTCTTCAGGGATTTGACTGTCAAGATAGTAGTAACTTTGTGTTTAACTCAGCTGGACAAGAAAACAGCCAGTACGCTCTCTACGGTTTGGCCCAGAGAAAATGGAATTCTATCTGAATGCCATCTGTCATTTTGTGGAAAAACAGATAAAGATGCAGGTGGAGTGCCTTAAGTCAGTCTGAAAATTGGTGAGGGACACTCCAAGTAGTTAACCCATCTGTCTTCTTGTCTTAGAGCATTTAGTCATATGTTCCTTCCAGTAATTACTCTTATATAGTATTCTTATGCACCAGGCATGGCTCTATGCACTTAACAGATACTAACTAAATCAATCTTCAAACCACCCAATGAGATAAGTACTTTGAGTGTCCTCATTTTACTTACGAAGAAACAGAAGTTTAGAGAGGTAAAGTAACTTTCTCAGGGTCATCCAGTTGTTAAACAGGGAGGGGGCTTGTAGAAGTGGAACCCACATAGTTTGGCTCCACAGTCTGTCTGTCTCCTTCTATGACTAGCTCTCAGAGCCAAGCAGTCATAATTACAGGTAGCATTAATAATAACTGCACTTCTTAGCGCTGAAATGGACTTTAGGATTAATCTAGTCCATATAAACCTTGTGTATATGATCCTTGACTTGTAATTAAATAGCCTCTGTTTATTCTGTTCTACTAATGGAATTTCTATGCCATGTAGTAATTAATTGTATAATCAGGAAGTTTTAAATTGGAAAATTCTTTAAGACAAAAAGTCTTCTACCTCCCTAAATCTTTCTAATGTCCAGAGTTTTGTTATCTGAAACAAAACCAAATAGGCTGCTTCCCTTCCCGATATCAGCCTGGAAGGATCTACTAATGGGGCATAGTTGTCATATCTCCCCGTGGCCCCCTACGTCATGGGGCAAATATCCCCAGTATCCTTACAATTCTTCTTTATGCATATTAAGAACTTTTGCCCTTTTATAGTCTCCCTCTTAAAATGAGAATCCTTGAACAGAATGTGAATCTGACCAGGAGGACCACGATCTCCATTCAGCTGGGTACTACTTCTCTATTTACACAAACTGATCATGGATTTTAATCAGTTTTGTCGTATTTTTTGGTCACATTAAAATTTAAGTCAGCTAATACCTCCAGGCCTTTCTCATACTAATTACCATGAAGCTGATTTCTATGTGGTCAGATTTTTATTTTTTAGTCACAAATGCAAAATGTTAAAATTTATCTTAAAGTTTTGGCTTGGCATTAAGCTTGTCAAAACTTTTTTGAGGGGCTCCAGTGTGGCTCAGTGGGTTAAGCCTCTGCCTTCCGCTCAGGTCATGATCTCAGTGTCCTGGGATTGAGTCCCATATTGGGCTCTCCGCTCAGCCTCTCTGTGAGAGATCTCTTGTGATCTTGTGATCTCTTTCTCTCTGTCAAATTAATATATCTTTAAAAAAGAAAAAATACTTTTTTGAGTTTTAGAACTTCAGTGGAATTTCTTACCACTGCAGAATTAAGATTTTAAGGTTTATTTATGAGCCTTATGGTCAGGTAGGGGTTAGCAAAGGTGAAGTGTCTCCAGGGGGAGGGTTAATCCACTAGAGGTATTTTCTTTTGTAAGGGTGCAAGCTGGGACTGTGGGGAAGAGTCTAGATTGTAACTGCAAATGCAAGAGTATTCATTACTTCCAAGAGTCCTAATGGAAACAAGGACAGTGATGTCTTGGAGAATAGAAGGTACTGTTTTTCTTCCAAACAGGTCTATTGACGGCCCCTGGGCAGGCTGCCCCAAAATGAACCACTTCAGCAAGCCCATTATTCTGAGCTCAAGGCAATCAAGACCCTACTGGCTCAAGAGAAATTTTTTTTTTTTTCCCACCCCCAAACTACTAGAACTCATACAACAATTCAGCAATGTGGCAGGATACAAAGTCAATGCACAGAAATCAGTGGCTTTCTTATACACTAACAATGAAAATACAGAAAGGGAAATTAGAGAATCGATTCCATTTACTATAGCACCAAGAACAATAAGATACCTGGGAATAAACCTAACCAAAGAGGTAAAGGATCTGCACTCGAGGAACTACAGAACACTCATGAAAGAAATTGAAGAAGACACAAAAAGATGGAAGACCATTCCATGCTCTTGGATTGGAAAAATAAACGTTGTTAAAATGTCTATACTGCCTAGAGCAATCTATACTTTTAATGCCATTCCGATCAAAATTCCACCGGTATTTTTCAAAGAGCTGGAGCAAATAATCCAAAAATTTGTATGGAATCAGAAGAGACCCCGAATTGCGAAGGAAATGTAGAAAAACAAAAATAAAACTGGGGGCATCACGTCACCTGATTTCAAGCTTTACTATAAAGCTGTGATCATCAAGAGAAACTTTTGCCCCTCTCCAGAGAATAATCTAAATTGGAGGTCTTTCCCAGAACAAGAGCTATTAGCATAGATAAATTTTATCTGAGTGACCCATCTGTACTGCAGGGCAAACATCTAACTGCCAAACACCAGCTCTTATCACCCTGTAAAGTGCAATCCTTTCCCCTGAACTCCCAGACCCCATCCCCTTCTCCTTAGTTCAGGATGACTTATATACCTTGTTTTGCCTGTCTTTGGGATTTTCATATCTGTGTAGACTCTCTATACATACGCTATTAAATCTTGTTTTCTCCTGTTAATCCGTCTTATGTCAATTTGATTCTTAGTCCAGCTAGCAGGACCCTTGAAGGGGACAAGAATTCTTGCTTCCAGACACTGGTTATTAAACAATTTGCCATTTATCATACTTCTTACTTCTTTCTTAGATTGGACTCATTTCCAAATTTAGAGAGGCTTATTTCTGTGTCTTCTGTTTTAGATCTTCTCAATTAAAACAAAGACCCCTTTGAAACCATCTTTTCATCTTCAGGGTTTTCTGACAGAAGGAAATGATTGATCTCTGTATTTCTATTAGTAGCGTGAAGTTACAGTAATTGAATGGCATTTCCTGGGGCAGGTTTTCTTTTTCCTTTTGAGGAACCTGCCTTATCTTGAAACGGACAGAAAAGGACCTGCTTGGCTCTGTCAGAGTCCCTTCTCATGAATGCCCCACAACATATGTACACAGATTGTGAGAACACCGATGCTGAAGATGAAGGACAGTTGGAAGAAGGGCAGGCAGGGACAAGGGCCCCACCCTAAGAGGAAACCACCCTTAAAAGGATTTTATACCACCCAGGAAGGAGCCCTGTACCCTTTTCCACGTGAGAGATAGATGACAAAAACCTGACCGGATGACAGACGACAGGCACTGGGGGGGTTAATCAGATTAAACAGCTCACCAATAAGCTAATAAAAAGCCCCTAGACTTAGAAGCTCCCGGGGCAACCCTCTCAGGTCGCCTCCTTCTTTGGGAGCTAGGTACTCTATCATTCAATAAAGTTTTCTTTTTTTTTTTTAGATTTTTTTTTAATTTATTTATTTGATAGAGATTACAAGTAGTCAGAGAGGCAGGCAGAGATAGAGAGGAAGGGAAGCAGGCTCCCTGCTGAGCAGAGAGCCCGAAGTGGGGCTCCATCCCAGGACCCTGGGATCATGACCTCAGCTGAAGGCAGAGGCTTTAACCCACTGAGCCACCCAGGCGCCCTCAATAAAGTTTTCTATTGCTCAATAAACTTTGCTTTGCTGCCTACCACTCTTCGTCCTGTCTACCTCTTCGTTCTTCACAAAGCAGTGTGATGGAGAACTGTGGGCACAAACAGAGAAGAAATCCTGTAACACTGAGACTCCAGGAGGCTTGCTCTCCCAAATCTGTTTCTCTCCACGCTGCCACCTTCTGAATCTGTCTTGGTAGCACCCAAAGAACCCACTGATGCTCATAGCAGAAGAGTAATGAAGGGAAAAGTGGTCTCTTTTTCATCTTAAATGTGCCGTGACTTTAATCTTTTACATATATTAAAATTCACCAAATAGCAGAGTTAAATCAGTAATAATGCTATCTCAACGGCAACTCAATAATTGATTTTCTACTGCTGAGAGTAAATGCTAAAGAATCAAGTCTTTCTTTCTTTCTTTTTTTTTTTTTTAAGATTTTATTTATTTATTTGACAGACTGGGATCACAAGTAGACAGAGAGGCAGGGGGAAGCAGGCTTCCTGCTGAGCTCCATCCCATGACCCTGACTGAGATCATGACCTGAGCTGAAGGCAGAGGCTTAACCCACTGAGCCACCCAAGCGCCCCTAAAGAATCAATTCTTACTTACATTCAGCTTTTCCAATAGCAGACAAATCTGAAAATGCCAAAACTTAAGGAGAATAAGGTAGCAACGGAAGGAGCAGAATCATAGAATCACATAATATAGAATGTCATAAAATCATATAATATGGACATGACCTGAGAGACCATCTGGTACAACGTCTTCAACACACAAAATTGAGGCCAGAAAAGGTGAAGTGACTTATGTAAGATCACAAAGGATGTTTGTGTTAATCTTCCAAAAATCAATGGAAGGAAAACTTCAGTGTTTCTAGACTGAGGTTTCTCGGCCTTGGCAATATTGACATTTGAAACCTGGTAATTCTCTGTTGTGGGTGTTGTCCTGTGAATTATAAAATGTTTAGCAGCAAAAGTTAACAGAATAGGTCACTCTCAAATATGCATCCTTGGTATAAGGATTAGTTTGAGTGGATTATTTTGAGAAACAACGGATCCAGAAGAAACACAGAACAGAGTAGAAGTTACTTTTGTAAAGAAAATGTATCCATGTGAAGAAATCTCCATTTCTGAGGGTGTCTCCCTCTCTGTAACAGGGGAGACCATTGACTAACTCACAAGAAATTCATCAATGGAGAAGGCACAGACTTAAATCTACATAATGACCCTCCTCTTGTTTACTGTGCTTTTCATTTCTCTACCGCCAGCCTCCCCCTCTCTTATTTTTAACTGAAAATGACATTCTAGCCTGAAATGAAGCTACCTCATGACTTTCTCATCTTTCATTTTAGTCAAGTTTTTCTCTTGTTAATTCGTCTTTTGTTATAGAAGCCCCAGAGATGACCTAGAAAGATAAAAGGAAAACGTTTTTTTCCTCCTCTTGAGCAGCATCCCTGGCTATACCCACTAGATGCCGGTAGCCTCATATTAAAGCTGTGATAATCAAAAATGTCCCCAGAGAGTGTCACATACCCTTGGAGGTGGGGTGCAAAATTGCCCCCAGTAAGAACCACTGGATTTCACATTGTCTAAAAAGGAAAGTTCTGGGACTTACTCCCAGATAACTTAGGCGGCTAAGGCCAGTGTTAATTATATAAGTTTTATAATGGTCACAGAATTCTTCGCTATTGAAAACTTGTTCATATTAGCTTTTACCCAACTGAAGTCTACAGTGACGGACATGAAGCAGTTATCTTAGTATCTTAGTAGGGCATAAAGCATTGTTCTAGTGCTTCCCAAGGAAGTAAATCCATTCTCAGTTTGGATTCCCCACAAGAAAGGAAGCTTCTAGCCTAACAGGATTTTGAAGTCCATCTCTATATAGCTGTCGTTTTAGGGCATGGAGTGTGCTGGTTGCAGCAGAAAGAAACCAGCTAGAACACTGTCAGGGGATAGTCTCAGATTAGAGAGCTAGATATTAAAGTCCTGCACATGACTTAGCCATTACTGAAGTAGGAAACAAGCATTTCACAGAGCACTTTGGAGGAAACTGAAGACTTCTGTTGACATTAGTTCATTTCTGTTGACATTAGAACTCAAAGACTTCACTTTGAGAAGGACATAAGCAGAGACTGAGAGGAGTGGCCTGAAGTAAACAGCAAATATCACATTGCGGATACTGCGGAATGTCTGAAGAAGAAAATACCAGATGAGAAGACTTTACTCTTAGCTATGGTGACTTATGGCTATCCCCCATTCTACTGGCTTGGTAAAGAGGTGCCCCCAATTGCTAGCAGAACCCCTGTAGCAGACTTTTCTGGTGATCATGTCACATCCCTTTGGCTCACTTTTGATGTTAAGTGACAGCTTCAGTGGACAGCTCACTCTCCCTGTCACATTCTGTCGTGGAGCTTTGCCTGTAGGAAATGATTTCCTCTCCCCTCATGCAAGTATAAGCCCCAGGAGGGTTGGGGCACTAGACTCTAGAGGCAACCTTCAAAGAATAGGAAACACAGGCGATGGATCAATATTCCAGCCTCCTGTCTCCAAGTGGAAAATTCCTGAAAACATTCTGTGGACTTCCCAGTGGAATCAAGGCTCTAACTGTTCACAGCAGTGATCTCTACAATGTTCTATTTATATTGGGTTTTCCTTTTACCCTTCTTGCTCCTCACTCCTGTTTCCTGGCATCACCTTCCAAATAAAATACCCAAACCGGAGTTCTTGTCTCAGTTTTGCTTCCCAAGAAACCCAAACTACAGAGCCCACTGTATGGTATTCATATTCATTGCAAATATTTGAATCTAATGAACTATATGGAAGGCATTTTATTCTCATCCCTGAGTTTGGGTTCATTCATTTGTAATAGTCATTTTGTTATTCTACATATGCCTCAATTAAAGATATTGTTATGGGTTAGTGCACAGTATCTAGTCAAGACCGTGACTAACAAAATTTCTGTCTGGGTGCGCTACCCATTCAAAAATAATCTCTGGATATTCAATAAGCTTTAAGGATAAACTAAGTCCATTCCTAAATCCTTTAGCCCAGAGAAGCTGAGAATTTTAGTACTTTATATTAAGGTGTATTGTTTGGAATGGCCTCTCAGATTATTACCATTAATCATTTTGCAAAAACTGGTGTCCTCCTAGTGAGGAAAGTGACTTCCATGATATCCCTTGAGAATAAAAGTATATGTGAAGATGGGATTGGAGAGACCCAAACCATAAGAGACTTATTCTCACAAAACAAACTGAGGGTTGCGGGGGGGGCGGTGGTAGGGAGAGGGTGGTTGGATTATGGACATTGGGGAGGGTATGTGCTATGGTGAGTGCTGTGAAGTGTATAAACCTGGCGATTCACAGACCTGTACCCCTGGGGCTAATAATACATTATATGTTAATAAAAAAAGTGTATGTGAAAATCAGGCTGTCTTTAAAGCACTGCCTAACAAATTTAAGTGTTTTTTCCCCCCTAACAATTATATCATTTGAGTGTTGTACTAAAAACTTATACTATTCTAGACAAAAATCCTGTGTGTTGGGAGAAGGTGGGTATAAAATTGTTGAGGAAGAAGAAGAGAATAGTTGCAGCTCAAGATCTCCTCCCTCTTAGGAAAGACTTTGAACCTTCAAGGGGATGGATAATGGAGAGAAAATGGGCATATGTCAAACTCAGTTCTTATTACCACAGTATCTGACTAGAGAAGTTATAGAATTGCCCTCCATGGAGCCCTTGGATTTAAATCTCCAAGAGTCCATGTCTTTGCCCTCTATCTATATCTCTCAGTAACTAGCCCAATGCATTATATCTAGTGAGAGCCAGCAAGACTAATGTCTAACCTTATCCAAATCTGTGTGCTAGGCACTATTCTAAGAACTTTAATCTACTGATTCTTCTAATAAGAGGTACTTGATAAATATCTTAGGATACTGAATAAATACAGAATAATGTTTATCTATAATGTTTAGGTAAAATCTGAAGCAAGAGAGAAAAATCAGTTCAATGAATTTTTGAAGCCTGTGCAACTCTATAAATAAATTTGTCAAACAACAAATGCCAGATTGCATTCTTATTTCCTCTCTGGAAAGCTGAAGGGACTCTATTTTAGAAAGGCTCCATCTCTGCTATTTTTCCATTAGGCCCCATTTACTTGCTGTATTTTGCCTCTGAATAAGCCAAAGAAGCTCCACGTTCCCACTTCAGTGGGGAAGCAAGAAAGTTAATCATTCCAAGATTTGTCCTAGGCCCCAGACACCTGATAACACCTAAGGAGAACCAGATCCCAAACATGTTCCAGGATATTACCTTCAAATGAACTTTAGCTGATGCGGGCATCAAGTACCCCTACCTTTGGTAATTTATAGAATAACACCTATTGTTCACCTGACACTCACCTTTGATTGAACCCTGCCTTGGGCTCATAGAGGAACAAGTACCCTAGACCCTTTCCTAATATAAACCTGTAGCCTCAAGCAATAACAAAACTCATTCTCCTTTCCTTTTGAGTCTCCCAAACACCCTGTATGCTAATCTCTACCTGTCATTTTCACTATTCAGTAAACTCGATTTTCACTTTCTTTGGCTCACATTTGATTTTTTGTCCTGTGTGAAGCCAAGGACCCCTTGGCTGGTCCTATGGGACCATCCCCTGGGCTCTCAGACTCAACCAGCCTGCATCATTATCAGTGTACTTTTTTATTGGTAATATATTTTGACTCCAAAACAGATGAACATAGGGGAAGGGAAGGAAAAATGCAATAAGATGAAAATTGAGAGGGAGGCAAACCATAAGAGATGCTGAACTCTAGGAAACAAACTGAGGGTTACTGGAGGGCAGGAATAGGTATAATTGGGTGATAGGTATTAAGGAGGACACTTGATGTAATGAGCACTGGGTGTTATACGTAAATGATGCATCACTGAATTCTACCCTTGAAGCTAATAATACACTATATATTAACTAAGTCGAATTTAAATAAAGAATAAAAAGAATGTTTTGACTTTCATTCCTACCCTCTCCGCACTCTCTGGAAGGTACCAAATTTCCCGGGCAGGCAGTGATCTAAACTTCAAGCTGTTTCAATTGCATTAAACCCAAATAAGATTACAACGGTCACCAGTAGACTGGGCTTCCCTACTCTCTAAGTTCAGACTACTCATGACGACTGTGGATAAAAGAGAGAAGATGGATATGCAACCATATCCTTTATTATCTACACTGGTTTCAACCAGTTAGTTCAATAAGAGATGTGTTTTCCCAGCTTCTCATCAGAGCGTATCTGTAATTCAACTATCTTGTATACAACTCAGATTCCTTCTCTATTGACCTCATACTTCACTTCCTCTCACTCCCTCCCAACTCCTCCCTAAATCTTTCTCCAAAGCAGACTATGTATGGCTCCATCTCTATAACTATTTATAAATTTACATGCATTTTTTTTTCCTCACTGTAATGTCATTACTGAGGGCAGGGTGACCAGAAATGATGCATGCTCTCAGTGAAGATTCATTGGAACCTTTTCTCCTTTGGCCAGACTTCAGCTGAGTACTTGGGTCACCTCACTTCTGGGGTCACGAAAATATAAACTTTTTGCAATTCCTCCTTCAACATCTGTTATTTCCACATCATATTGGTGACCTGTGACTATTCCTTTGAACTCATTCATTTGGCACATTCTTTTTCCACAAACTGATCATTTTCTTCTTCCAATACAGTGCAATAGAGTCTTTTTTCAAATTCCTCCTCTGAGAAATCCTACCCTCTCAATGGTAATTTTAGGAACTCTCTGTTTAAAGGAGTTCATCATTAAAAACAAATGGACAAACAAACAAAAACAAAACATAACATACTCTGCTAGTATGACATGCCTACTGACTCTTGATTAAAAAGGAAAATCTGTGTACACTTTCCAAAGGATATTTAGACCTGCTGATTTTCTATTGTGATGGGAGCATATGAAATGGATGGTGACCAGCTGTTTCTTATGGAGTCTGTGAGGCTAGAAAGATAAGAAACAAATTAAACTGAAGCTTGGAGTGGTTTAGGTTCAATGTCAGGAAAAAATTCCTGTGAATAAAGGATGGAAAAAATTGGAATGGATTTCTAAAGAAGATAGATAACTCAACATCTTCTGAATGTCTCCCAAAAATGGAATAAATTCACCCTTGGATAGTTACAATAATGTCCTTTTATTGTGATATAATGCATCAAGATTCTTTCCACAACTGAGATTCTTTCACCCAGTTTTGGAGAAAATGAAACATATAGAGGAGTAGACATTGTTGCAAAAATGACAAAATAGCATTTTAAAATAAAAATTATTACCAGATTATTTTAAACTAATTTAAAGTATGATTTGATTCTGGTTAAATGCAATTTAACAAATAATTTTAGCTACTTACTGATAAGATAAAGATAATTGAGACAAACTGATTCTTAAGGAGCTTCTTGAAACATGCTTTTATTAGAGCTTTCAAGGAATGGTATGGTAGAAGAGATTAATTTTTACTGCTATAAAATTTGGGAAGTCTTCATGGAGAAACTGACTTCTGAGCTGGTCTTTGAAGGATGGACAATACTTTGGTGGGGAGAGTTAGAGCAGAGAGACACTTTTCTTTTAAGGGATCAGAATAAATAAAGTTCTGGAATTCATAAATGTTTGAACTGGGTGAAGAACAGAAGTAGGGGGCAAGGGAAAAACCTCGGAGCTGATTAAAAATAAATAAATAAATAAATAATAAAAAAGTCCAAGCAAGAGCGTGACACTCCAATTGTTTGTTGTAGAGGCATCAAAGTCCAGAGAGGGAATGATACAGTAAGAACCATAATAAGGTCACAGATGTGGAAGTGCAGTAGTTACATTGGAATGCCATATTCAGAGCTAACCTAGCTTGGAAAATTCATTTGGAATGAAATATGAGAGAGTCCAACAAATAATGTCATTGGAGGGAATTCTCCTGGCCTAGGTAAGCCACTTAGCTGCTATGCGGAGCAAAGACAAGCTCTTCCCACCAAGTCCTACCCAAATCGCAAAATCATGAGCAAATAAATGATTGTTGTTGTTTAAGGACTCTGAATCTTGGGGTGGGTTTTGTTTTTGTTTTTGTTTTTGTTTTTCTTTTTTAAGATTTTATTTATTTATCTGACAGACAGAGATCACAAGTAGGCAGAGAAGCAGGCAGAGAGAGAGGGGGAAGCAGGTTCCCCGCTGAGCAAAGAACCCCACATGGGGCTTGGACCCAGGACCCTGGGATCATGACCCAAGCAGAAGGCAGAGGCTTTAACCCACTGAGACACCCAGGCGCCCCGGGGTGGTTTTTTATACAGTGACAGATAACCAAAACATAAACATATACTTTTTTAATATGAAAATTACATAGGGTTATGAACTTTAAATTTGGAGCATGAAAATAGTATTCCCAACTCATGATTATTATCATCTCACAAGACAGAAAAACGAACACCAAAACTTTAACACACACACAAACACACAGAGAAAATAATCGCAGACTAGAGGCTAGCTCTTTAAATTTAGCAACTTTAACTTCATAAAAAACTCACAGTATTCCTTTATTTTTCTCAGTTTTTAATTGTATTTACTGAAATATCATTAAGAATTCATACTTGGAAATCACTGCTCTACCATTTCCTAGGACAGCTCCAGAATAAGATATCCTTATTTTTAAGATTCGACTAACTTTTCTTAAGAAAGATCTATCTTGACCAAACTAACAGCAAGCACTTCCTTTTCTGAATTGTAGTCTGTATCATTAATGAATATCACAAATAGATAAAAGCTCTCACTAGCAAAAACCACAATTTGGATATTCTTGTTGGTGTTATCTGCAAAATTCGGTTCCCTACATACTTCGGGGATACAAAACGATGGACGCAATTCATGGATCAAAGATGGGGTATTGCTGTGGGTGGGAAACATTCTCACTTGCATAACAAGGTCTTTGGCTTGCCTTGAAATGTTCCATACCAGTGACAGGCATGCTTGAGGGAGCTGGAGGACAAACCGTCTTCTAGATTCTTCTCCCAAAGAGGTCATCCCTGCTAGGATAGGGCCTGTTGGGTGACACATCTAATTTCTTACTGCCCAACCCTGGCTGGCAGGAGGCACATATATGTGTGCTGTGGGTCTGAGGCACCATCCAGTCTCTGGGCATCACTGATAAGTGCTCAGTGGACTATATAGAAGTGCATCATTAATAGCTCCTTTCTATATCTTCCAAAGGAACTAGTAGGGCCTCTACATAAAACTTACAGATTATTCAAGTTATTTTCATGACCAACTAACATATACCAGAGTGATATGGATTGATTATGTTTTATCATTCAAGCCATTTTACTCCTCACATTTTTTTCTGAACATGTCATAATTTTTGAAATAGAAAAATTTCTCCCCCACTTGGCAGTGGAAAACACTTTGCTCATCTCTGGCTTCTTGTAGTAATTTTATAGAAAGTAAAACAAGGCAAAAACATTTTCAGTTAAATGCTAAGGGATATTTTGGTAAAGCCAACCTAAGAATGCCTAAAATATGATGAAGTTAATTTCTTTCTTTGGCTCATTTTAAGTATAATTGTTAAGTTATAAATGTAACCTTAAAATTTGCAAAGATATCCACAAATACATTTATATTAAAATTGGACTGTGATATATGAGAGTAAGTGCATCTCCTGGTTTGAATAGACCAGCTCTAAAGGACTCGTTTGGGACAACTGAGGGAAGTTGAATATTATCTGAAAATTAAATGTTATTAAGGAATGACTATTACTTTTGTAAAGTGTGATCAAGAAATTGTGGATTTTAGGAAATACTCAGATTTTTCAGGGATGTACATTGAAGCATTTAAGGGTAAAATGTCATGATGTCCATAATTTGTTTTAAAATATTCTAAATTTATGAAGTAATATGCCAAAATGGTTACAATTACCTTTTAGAGATGATAATTAAGTATTTATTATGCTAGTCTCTCTACCTGTTGATATGTTTTTCATAATAAATATGAAGAAAAAGGATAAATGTATCATATGCTTGCATTTTCCTTTCAGGGAATGTGATAGAAAGAATTCAATAAATCTTAAATTGTACTTTAAAAAACAGATGATAATCCTCAAAGAAATGTCTACTTTAGAGTATATATGCTTCCTATCAGAAAGGTTTTCTCTCTAATTCTGATTCAGAATTCAATAGGTAAGAAGATCTATCTTCCTAACTACTGTCCATAGACACACTTCCAGCAATCAGAATAATTTTGGTGTTGTTACAATCTGGACCCCGACAAGCAGAAGATTCAAATTTTATTTTACTTAATTTGATGAGTTTCAAATGTGTGCACTTTGATTAAGCGATTTAGAGGGCAGATAATGGGGCTGACACAGCCTTCTGAACTAGGAAAAGTACAGCATAATTGAAGTCAGCTAACAGGATTTCCAGCAGGGAATGATTGCCCTGAGTGTGTGATCTGATTTTCTTTGATGTTTGTATTACAGTAATAGCATTAACAGCATCCCAAACAACACTTAATGAAATTTTAGACTTGTTATACGTGAGGGCTCCTCTGTCATCAAACTTGGCTCTTTTCTATACAGTTTCTCTCAGGTAAACTAGCTCAACATGTGGGAAAACCAGGACAATACGGGACACGTATCAGCTTCAAATTCCAGACAAGATATTCCCTGCTTTTAAAAATAATTCTCTGAGCTATCCTTGGCCTAAACCCATGTGGATTTGAAGTAAGGAAGTATCTAAAATAGCCAAACGTGTAGAAGTAAGTAGAATGATGGTTGCCAGGTGCTGATAGGAAGGGGATAATGAGGAGTGGCTAATCAAAGGGCATCAAGTTTCAGTTGTACAAAATAAGTGAGTTCCAGAGATCTGTTGCACAGCACAGTGTCTGTAGTTTACAGTGTTGCATTGTACACTTAAACTGTTAAGGATACATCTCATGTTAAGTGCTCTTATCACAATAAAAAGAGAAAAAGAAGAAAGTGGGTAGAACAACATCAACTGGGCACGAGTATAGGATAATGACTGGCTAAGTCCTGCTAATGGTTGGTGGTGGTGATGGGAGCTTAATGCACAAGGAATAGCGCATTTCACATTTCCAGAAAATTGCTTATATCACTTTAAAGGTAATTTAGAAATACAACAAATGTTAAGTGCCATTTAAAGAATATAGGATTCCACTTACTACTTGTAATTTTATTAACAGTGCGTCAGTAAGGAAATACTGAACATGTCTCTAAAAAGCTTTTCAATGAATAATTAACACTCACACAGGGAAAGAGAGTCATCATCTTGACTTCACTGTCATATAAATTTGGAACCTGAAAATTCATCTCTCCCTGGAAATGTCTAAAAAATGAAAGAACAGGTTCTTGCTTTCTGTAACTCATGCCTGACTACTAATCCATATGACTGAACTGTCTGTAAGTACCAAGGTCAAAATCCATGTCTAAGATCTAAGATTTTCCAGGTTTGATGGAAAGGGTTTTGTTCTGTGTGTATAATTGGAAGAAAGGTCTTGGTTCTTAGTTCAGAACTAAAAATGGGGGTAGCAGGGTAGAGGGGAGTGGGAATCTATGGCTGATGGGTGGGTCAAGTACGTGTATTAATGATTCCATAAACTATAGTGACATGAAACTTAAAAGTAATTATAAGAAATTAATAAAAGCAGGCAATTATTGACAATTGCCAGTAAAAATGAGAAAGATGTTTGACCACTTATGACTCCTACCTAGTTAGAATCCATTTTAATATGGTCCCAAGTTACAGAGTTTCAAGAGACACCAGGTAGATGAAGATTCTGTATGCTGATTTTGGGGGGATTATTTACAATTTTTATTAAAGGCACTTCAAACAGGTCACTGAATAAAACTCAGGTAAATGTTGTTGCTCTGTTGTGGCTGTTTGATTTTGAAGTTCAGCTAGTGGGATAATGTAGTCTAGATTTCAAAATGTATAACATATTTCCATTCACTACAACTGGTCTCTTCAAGATCTTGATTCCAAACTCAATCATAGGAAAGCAGTTAATTTGGAGGTTCTGAAAATCATTTTTGTTTTCCTTCTGTTGAGATCAATTACCATGTTGTTTATAAAATTCAGGTTCCACAAAGATTTATTAGCTAAATCAGAAAGTGTGACTATAATACGGATGATGGCTTATTTGGGCTCCAACTAGAAGATAGAAAGATTATAAAATCAATTCAGAATTGTTTTATATAATTTCAATCATATTGGGACCAACAATTATTGAGCCCAAGCAAAGGATGTGCTTGGTTGGCCTTCTGCTGTGTACAGATACAACAGCCAGGAAGGCAGTCCTGGCTTCCATGTGACCTTAAGAGATCAGTCCATTAATGACTTGCAAATATTCAAAAGTATATAATAGTTTAATATTTTTGCTAAGGCAATAATGGATTAGTTCTTTTATAAAAGCTTATCTTATCTATCTAAGAATTGACAAATAGATTTTTAACCTGGGCTATATCATAAGAAAATAAAAGTGACCCAGTAGAATAAAAGCTCCTGGGCCCTAGAAAGAACAGAAAACTTGGCACTTGAATTTGGCTCTAGTTTTCTGGCAGCTAAGATGAAAAGGGAAACACAGATCATTTCTTGTTATGTTTGTTGTGTTTTCTAAGAAGAAGGTGGCATTTTGTTCCTCTGCAATGGCAACATTTTTCCTGGAAGTGAATTCTACAAATCATGAATAACTTAACACAGCAAAGACAGGTTCCACTTTCCCCATATAGTTGACAAAAGTTTCCACATCATATGCAGCAGAAATGGTGATTTTTATTCTGTAAAAATAAATAACAGGGTCATTCACCTGTTCAAAAGATGTGTCCAAAAAATATAACAAAAACATATTTTTGTTTATCAGCTCAATATATCTTAGTTTTCATTATCCCAGTAGTGTACACATCCAAAAAGTAAAATATTCCATTCTTCTGAGAATAATAGCTAACAGTAAAACATAAAGAAAGATTCATGAGGAAATGTTTTATGACTATTAAGTCTAATGTACGCAAAAGGTTATCCAGGTTTGGTGTCTTTAAAAGCTTTTATCAGATGATTTCCTAGTAGGACATAATGGTTCTGTGGAGACAGTTAAACAATGCCTTTGATATTTCCTTTTTATTCTAAAGTGTGCTATGTATTTTTAAGAACACATTTCAATTGCTATCAAGTAAACTTAAATTATATTGGCAAAGACAAACATTAGTGGATTTTGCTAGTAGAAACAGATGTTTTACTTAACAATCCAAGTTCCAAAAATAATTCATAATGTAATAATAACGTGATTTTGTGAATTCTAGTCTATGGCTATTTTCATAAATTTTCAATTTTCTAGAGACCTATAGAACAATTGGATAGTCAAATGATTTGTTTGGCTTTGGTGAAAAAAGTGTTTATGTGAGTCTTGCATAGGTATAAAAAGGTTTGTAAATTTAAATTCTTCACTAATTAATCTAATGTAAAAAATAAGACTGCACAGACCTATTTAATGAGATTCTGTTCTATTGTAATGTAGGAGTAATGGTTAGTCACCCTTTGTAATTCAGTATTCATTCATTTAACAAATATTTATTGAGTCCTACTCTAAGGCCAGCACTGTGTAATGCGTGGGGACATAATAACGAGTAAAACAGTCTTAAACTTGTGGTGCTTGAAATCTATCGGGAAGGGAGTCATTAGTGAAGATATTCCACAAATACATAATTACAAATAGCAATACATGTCTTAAAGCCACTTCCATTGCATAGAAGATGCAATGAGAGTGTATCATAGGTAGACCAGATGTAATACGTGTCAGGGAAGGTTTTCCAGAGGAAGTGGCATTTGAGTTTCTATTTGAAGGATGAATAGGTGTTAAATAACCATGAAGAGAATGGGAGGAGCAGTCCAGGAAGCAAGAGAAGCATATTGAAGGGCCCTGCAGTAGGAAGTATTGAGTAGCTTATAAAAGAAAGAAAAGGCCTGCCTGTGGGCTTGGATCACAAAAAGTGTGGGGAAATGGCCCAAGACGGGATCAGAGAAGCAGGCAGGACCAGAAGTCAGGATTGGGGTGTTTATTGGTAAAAATAATGCAAAGTATTTTAAATAGAAAGGTGACATGATTAGATTTGCAGGTTTTTAAAAATTACTTTTTTTTTAAAATTCCTAAGTATACTTTACATACAACAAAATGTTTCCACTTTAACTATACAGTCAATGAGCTTTGATAAATAAATGCACGCTTATAATCACCATAAAAATTGCCCCAGAAAGTTCTCTCATGCCCCTTTCCAGTCTCCGTGAAAACTCCCTAGCCCTAGAGAGCCACTGATCTGTTTTCTGTCACCCTATGTATTACTTTGGCCTCTCCTACTGTTTCATGTGAATGGAATTTTACAACATGGACTCTTTTATGTCTGGGTTCCTTCACTCAGCATGTTTTTGAGATTCACCCTTATTGTTGCATGTATCTGTAATGCTTTTTGTCACCAAGTAGTACTCCATTCTTTGGATCTACCTCAATTCGTTTATCCATTAATCTGCTGATGGACATTTGTGTTGATTCACTTTTGAGCTATCATGAATAAAGCTTCCATGAATATAAAAATATTTTTTTTAAAGATTTTAGTTATTTATTTGACAGAAAGAGATCACAAGTAGGCAGAGGCAGGCAGAGAGAGAGGAGGAAGCAGGCCCCCCACTGAGCAGAGAGCCTGATGTGGGGCTTGATCCCAGGACCCTGGGATCATGACCTGAGCTGAAGGCAGAGGCTTCTGCCAGGTGCCAGGTGCCCCTATAAAAATCTTTTTTGTGGGGCTGCCTGGGTGGCTCAGTGGGTTAAGCCTCTGCCTTCAGCTCGGGTCCTGATCTCAGGGTTCTGGGATCAAGTCCCACATCAGGCTCTCTGCTAGGCAGGGAGCCTGCCTCCTCCTCCTCTCTCTCTCTCTCTTTCTCTACTTGTGATCTCTCTCTCTGTCAAATAAATAAAATCTTTTAAAAAAAATCTTTTTTGTGGACCTGTGTTTCCTTGGATAAATATAAGAGCAGGTGTCAAGTAGATGTTTAACTTTGTAAGAAGCTGCCCAATGCCTCCCCAAAGTGGTTTTACAGTCCAAAACAATTTTTTTTTTTTTACTTCAAAGTACATTTTACATTCCCATAAACAGTGTATGAGAGTTCCAGTTCCTCAATATCCTCACTGACACTTAGTATGGTCAGTCTTTTTAACTTAAACCTTCTAACAGGTATGAACTGATAGCTCATGTTTTAAATTCTCATTTGAAATAAATCATACTGACCTCAGGGTGGAGAAGGACTGGAAGGAGCCAAAAGTGGAAGCAGAGAGAGATCAATAATTAGGATGATCAACTCATGGCAGCCTGGCATAGACTATCCCAGTTTAAAATTGAGAAACCCACTTTCTGGGAATGCTCTTAGTGCTGAGCAAACCTGGATAGTTAGGTACTCTACCAATAATGGAGGAATGATGGAGGTTTGGCTTGAGTGGATGACAGTGACAATGAAGAGAAGTGGAAAGATTTGAAAGATATTTAGGAGATACAAATCAACAGAACTAAGTGATGGAGTAAATGGACGTGGGGAGAGAAGGAAGATGACAAGAACTCCTAGGCTTCTGACTCTACAACTGAGTGAATGGTGGTGCATCCACTGGGATAGAGAACACTGGGAGAGGACCAGATCTAGGGAGGATGATCTTGAGTTCAGTTTTAAACAAATGGAATGTGATGTATCCTTGAGACGTCCACTTGGCATTGTCAAATACACATATAGCCTGCAGCCCAGAGGGCAAGCCTGGGCCAGAAATATAAATTAGGGAATTAGGCAAATACTCTGGTAGGTTATTGAGGACATGGATCTCAATGAAGTCAGAGGGATCTCATTGAAGAACTTTAATGGAAGTTCCTTAACTGACTTTTCTGAGTGCTTTTCCTGTGATTTTGGTACTATGTAAGTCACACAACTTGAGTATAAGAACAAGAATAAAATTTTATCATGAACATGTCACTTTATATAGCAATTTAAAAATTATTCTTAATTTCTTTAATATCAAAAATGTACCATCTCAAGCCCCTCTATCTTTTTTTAAAGATTTTATTTCTTTATTTGACAGAGTGAGAGCACAAGCTGGGGGAGCTGCACGCAGAGAAAGAGGGAGAAGCAGGTTCCTCACTGAGCAGGGAGTCCAATGTGGGGCTCCATCCCAGAACCCTGGGTTCATGACCTGAGCTGAAGTCAGACCCTTAACTGACTGAGCCACCCAGGAAACTAGATTTTCTAATTTAGCATAATACAGACTCATAACTAGATGGCTTAATGGATGCTTCTCCACCTACCCTATGCAAAATACATTTATTGCAGCACCATTTAATTTAAAGATAAGATATTTTTTAATTGGGTGGTAAATATGCCAGATTTCTGAGGAGCCCAAATTTAGGGGCTTCTGTCTTTTTGAAAAGAGATTGATTATTTTCATACCTGAAAACCACAAAACTCAGATATAATCCCTTTGTTTGAAAGATGGGAACATCAAGAAGAAAAGATACAAAGATGGAAAGCATGTTCTTTTTTCTTTAAGATTTTTATTTTACTTATTTGAGAGAGAGGCAGAGAGACAGAGAGAGCAAGCATGAGCAGGCGGAGGGGCAGAGGGAGAGGAAGAAGCACAATCCCTGGTGAGGAGGGGCTCAATCCCAGGACCCTGGGATCATGATCTGAGCTGAAGACAGATTGGAAAGCATGTTCTAATATGAAATTTCAAATACTACATCTTAATTTAAGTAGGTTATTTTTGTTTAAATGTACATGTAATTTCTAGATTATATGCTATCCAAAGCTCAGAGAATGCATCAAAATCTGAATCTTAGCAATGACAATATTAGTAAAATATCTGATTAAACCTTATCTTAAGAAATACAGTATTTTTAATTAAAAAAAAAAGGTCTTAGGGACCTAATAAAGAGAGCTGAAGAAAATGTGCATAAACAGTAGAAAAGTATCAATGAAAGGCAAGCATTGAAAATGCAGACTGTATGTTTAAGAAATGAGAGCTTAATGTGAGGAAATGTAGCCACAGACCAGGTCAAAGAGAGCCTGGGGTGGAAGAAGGAAAGATAATTGGGAAAATTTTGGTGCCCTACTTTGTTGAATATCAGAATATCACATCAGCATTCAGGAAAGCAGTCTTGTCATGCCATATGACCTATTAGACCACCTCTGGAATACTGCACTTAAATCTATACTTCTGAAAGCTACATTTAAGCATTCAACCCCAAACTCTTCTCAAATATATGTTCTATTATTTTTTTGTCACAGTATTAAACACAGGTGCCAGAAGGTTAAAAAGAAAGAAAAAAGTTCAGAGAAAAACATGGGCAAAGTACAAAGGATTTTAGGTGTAAATAATGTGATGAAATGAAAAGAACTAAACCCATCAGCTGAGAAAAACTTCTTAGGGACTCAATTACAGGGGGCTTATTAGGAATTCATATATCTCTCTGAAAGTAAAGAAGAAAGAAAATAAGTAGTGGGTGGAAAATATCAGGATCTGGTATCCATGGTAGAATAGAATAAGAGCACAGAAATTTTCTTTTTGAATTTTCATTATTTAAGTTTTGGTATGAGGAAAACTATCTGACCTGGAAACTCCATGGTCACTGGTAGCAGTTTTATTCCTTGAGATTTTCTGAAGACTTCACGAAGACAAGTTCAGAGTCTAACAAAGGGGAGAATGACTGTGTATGAAAAAACATGAGAATGTGAGAACGTTTTAATGGGGTTCAGCTTGGATTCAGAGGTCTATAAGGAAAACACAGAATGCCACAGTGTGCTCCAAATGACCACACATCAGTAAAATGTGTAGCAGAGGCATACTGTCTGTGTGTCATTTGCTAAACTTCTTATGAATCCCACTTTTTGAAGTTTGTTTCTGCTGACTGGTTTGGAACCCCATTTGCCCATAGATAGCCGGCCACCATTGCAGACTTCCGTTTAGCACAATTCTAATAGAGGCAGTCTAAGCAAGCTTTATACAATAAGGATCTGAAAGAAGAAAGTAAGCCCAACCCTCAGTTCCAGAAACCTGGTGTTGCAGGCAAGCGTTTGTTGTTTTCCTATGGCTGCAATTTGATGGCATGTCTGCAGGGTGCTGAATGTATTATGTAGAGTGCATTGAAGATACAGCAAATGTTTTCCGAAAGCTTTTGTGCTCTGAGTTATTTTCTAAGGTGCTATTTAATACTACCAGATGCTAATACAGTGATGTGAAATTTATAAAGCCAAGTGGAGAATGCCCTCCTCTATACGTTTTCCGGGGCCTCGAATGCCAGCTTGCTGTGATTATTACTTTCGTTCATTTGATCAGCAATGGACTTCCAACAGAGTGTAAATTTACGTGTGATTTATTCTTTATTTTATACAAATACTGAACTCTAATTCAGACGACCCAATACCATTCTATACATTTGTCCAGCTGGACACTATTTTAGGTTTGCTTCAGAGTGTGTTTAGGGCAAGGAAAGGGGGTTAGACACTTGGATTTTATTCAATATGGAGGCAGCTGCCTTAATAAACACCACCTGATACCACTGATTTCATTTCACAGTAACAAATGTTTTTATTTAAGTGTTCTTATTTCCCTAAGAAATAAGTATAAATCTTTCCCTCCCCACCTGATTTTGATTAATGTTAATAATTTTCCCCACCAATACAGGAATTCAAAATTTAACAAATGAACTATAATTCTAAGGAGAAAGAATGGATTGAGTTCTTTTGCATCCTTTAAGAAGGGTGAGGTGAAATTCCCATTATTCCATGTCCTCCCACCTAATGTCTGCTGTTCCCTGCCATACTCTGATTAAAGTGTCTACTCGGCGTCTACTTCTGTGCTTTTGACACATAATTTCCTTTTCCTCTAAGCTTTTCAAAAAATGTTAGTAATTTTTTATTATGATGTAGTTCCAATATACAGAAGAAAGCAGAAAATAAAATACAGAACAACCATGTGTATGCATCTACTAACAGCTTTAAAGGACATTTGTTGGTCATACCTGCTTTGACCTTACTAGCTTTGTTTTTTGTTGTTTTTTTTTTTTTTTAAGAAAAAAATTTTTTGCTCAGAAAAGCCTTCCCATTCCTTTCAGTTTAACCGTTTGTTTTTGTTATTCAACAAACAAACAAACGTTGAGTACATCTAGAGGTTGTGTCTAGTGTAGAGAGGTAGGGAGAAGGAACCAAGTAGGCTCATCTTTTGAGTTCACTCTACAGGGGAGCCTGGGTGATGCTGTTGGTTAAGTGTCTGACTCAGGTCTGATCTCAGGGTCACGAGATTGAGCCCCACGTGGGGCTCCCTGCTCAGCGCAGAGTCTTCTTGAGTTTCTCTCTCTCTCTCTCTGCCTCTCTCCACTTCTCTCTCTCTATCACTGAAATAAATAAATCTTTAAAAAAAAAAAGTTCACCATACAAACACCTTCCCCCGTTTAAATCCTCCCTTCTCCCATTAAGGGCTTCCTAACAGGAGTCTGACTGGCTGATCTCCCTTCTCCAGACATCTAGGACATCTAGGATCTAAAAACAGCATTTAAGGTATTGTGCATGTAGACAAGTGACTGGTGTGTGCTGGAGCTGGCTTGTACTTGATCATGAGAGACCACTGAGGCCATCTCTTTCCAGCTCTGCATTCAGTGAGGGCAGAAATGAGCAAACACTACAAATCAGAGTTTTTTGTTTTCAGGAGAGCTCATTTACCAGCACACACTGCGTGTACACACGTATAACATACCTGTCTTGTACACTTACAATGTTTTTGTAGAGAAGTCCTAACTATGAGTCCTATAATCTCCGTGAAGATGGGATCACATTTTACAGGACTTCCTTCATCTCCAAAGAGCTGGGCAAACAGGAGGCATTTTCTTATCATTTTGTGAGCATTTTAAAAGAGTGTGTTCAGTTCTCATCTTGCCATAGTGATTCATTAATGACACCCACTTTGCCCTGTTTTTGTTACAGTGAATTTTAAGATGCTCTTATTTGAAATTACTCTGATAGCTAATTGCTTTCCCTCTCCTTGTGAGGTAATTTCATAAACATCAAATATCAAGTACTTGCCGCCCAGAAAGATAGATTCCAGTAAATGATGGTCTCTCTGGTCCCGCATACCCTGTGGCAAGGCTGTACTCTAGGACACAAGCCACCCACTCCGTCTGTGGCTCAGTTGTATTCTGCATGTTCTGTCTCACCCAGCGGGTCTCTTTCAGAGGCCTGGCTTGATGCTAGTCAGTTATTAAAAATCTTGAGAAAGGGAGGGGAAGGTGTGAGGCATGTGCTTCTGGATGGGCAAAGGTCCTTAGCAGGGACCACAGGATATATCAGCGTGAAATGAAGTCAGATGCAAGCATTTACAGTCACTTTCAAGTTTCTCAGAGTCCTGACCTTTTTATGTCTTCATTTCTTATCCCTCTAGTGAGATGGCAAAGCTCACCAGAGAGACTGATGCTCTGCGGTTCTCAGATTTGCAGACCGCGATCAGTGCTCCTTATAATTCTTACACAAAGATAGAGATTCTCACAGACCTGGGGTATGTCTGCAGAGAATCTACTGTCTGTCCTACTTCATGGGTCCTTTAAGAGACCAAACATACCTGAATTTTTTTGTATGGACTTCTTCTTCAGTAAAACCACCCTAGTGTTCAATCACTTTGTCCATTTTGGAAAAATGTTATTTCCCTAATTCTAGCAAGATTAAAAGAGACAGTAGATTATGATTATATCCTGTACCTTGAGAATTTAAAAATTTTGCATATTGGCCTTTTCCCTCAATCATATTTATGGCAGTAGGTGGGCAAGAGATAGAGAATGCTTTATGCTTAGTGATAGGACTGTTTACTCAGGTTTATTTTCTGTGAGTAAATGAAACAGCATCCTCTTCCTTTTTCCACTTTGCCAGAATTCCCAACATACAGACTATCTGGCTGACTTTCAAACTGAAGAGCCTCCTTCAAACTTATTGTCCCAATCTCCTCCCCTTTCCAGCAGCCTTTAATAAACCCTTAATCCTAGAGGAGGAAGCAAAGGCAATTGACTGGTTTTCCCATTTTGCTTTCAAATTCTTTTTTTCTTAAATTTTATTTTTCAGAGAGAGAGAGAGAGCACAAGCAGGGGGAGAGGCAGGCTGAGGGCGAGCAGACTCCCTGCTGAGCAGGGAGCCAGATGAGGGACTTGATCCCAGGACCCTGGGATCATGACCTGAGCCCAAAGCAGACACTTAACTGACTGAGCCACCCAGACATCCTTTGTCAAAAGCTTTAAAATTCTCACTTGGAAAAGAAAAGGCTTTGCAGAGGTCACTTCTTTCTCTGTTTTAAGGGCAGATAAGGAAATGCATCCCTCCCGCACCACACCTACCTACTGTGACCACCGTGCCTATCAGCAGCTTCACCAGCTGGAGGGTCCAATCACTTTCCAACCTCGGCTTCTGTGATGACAGGACATTAGACCACATCTCACTCTCCTGCCACCACATTTCCATGCTGATCTCCTGACTCTCCATAAATCACAATCCTTAGCAGGCCTTACACGTTTCTTATCAGTTACAGAGTGACTAAATTTTATCATCACCTCACTGATCAGCCTGTAACAAGTTTTCTGGTTGTGCTGGAACAGAGAAAGTAAGCAGTATCCATCTTATTGAACCACTGACTTACACAAGGTCTGAGGAGACTCTTAGGAAAAAACCTGATGCTTTTCTAGAGCTGGAATCTGGACATGTCTGAAAGATGAGAACAATGGAAACAAGATTCATGAAAACTCCCAATAAGGGAGAAAAGAGATTTGCAAGATAAGCTAGACCCATCATCAGGACCCAAACAACATTTATTTCAATACTTAATTCAGTAAGTGTTTATGGGATGCCTACTATATACCAGAGCCTGCACTAAGGGTCAACCTTAATTTTGTGTGCTTTGTCATCTGTGTGGGTACAGAAAATAAGAAGACGGGCCCTATGCAGTCAGGACAATTTTACAATTATGATTTTAATAGCCTGAGCACCTTTAGAGAAATTACTAATTTTGATTACTAATGATATTCAAATTGAGTTACTTTTTAAATATTAATTGATGCTACCCAAGATACTGGAATAAAATCCTAAATATGTTAACATATTTCAAAGGAAAAATTGTCAATGTAACCTAATAATTTTCATACAAAATGCTATTACTTCAACAAAATATGGTATTCCATTTGTTATGATTACCCGACAGTGGTAACTTCCCATCATTTTGGGGATGCTTGATTAGATGTGTCCAAATCCCTGAATGCATTAAACAAATTATCATATTCTATATAATTCCATGTGTTGTGTATAACTGTGCTAGCCCATCCATTTGCCATTATATCCCCAACCGAGGACCCAAATACTCTGTAGAATGAAAACATTGATGGGTTTGAAGTTAAGTGAGAACCCATGAACCTTAAGTTTTTGCCCTACCTAAAATTTGACCCATATGACTTCGACTCTCAGGATAAACCCTAAAACGATGTGGCAGTTACTGTGCTGCTGGTAAGATTGCAAAGCTGTGTCATTGGAATTCATCTATGTCAGTTTCCACTTCTGGGGTCTTTTACCACAGGAATAGTGTATGGTGGAAAAGAGATATAAAGGGAACTGAGTATGCCAGGTTAGCATCTCCAGGTACCTGTGGTCCCAGAGGGCAAAACTGTAAGAGCAGTGGTGAGCACAGACCACTCAAGCTATATCACTAATGTTAAATGAAGGTATATAATGGAAACTATCAAGAAACCAGATAACAGCTGGACATTGGATCTCTTTGGGGCTTTGGGAGCAAATCTATATGATGCTTAAAAATCTATATGATGCTTAAAAATTTCTAGGATGGTGAATATGTAAAGAACCACATAAAGATCCACAGATATAAAGAAGACCTACAAAAACTTTCAGCTATGAGATAAGGTCTGAGGACCTAATGTAAAACATGGTGACTATAGTTAATAACACTATATTATAACTGAAATGTCCTAAGAGCAGAACTTAAATGTTCTCACAAAATTTTTAAAAAGAAGGAAAAATATGCAAAGTGAAGAATGTGTTTATTAACTTAACTAGCTGGGAGGAATCCTCTCACAATCTGTATGTATACTAAATCACAATGATGAACATTTTAAATACGTATCTTAAATTCTATATGCCAACTATACCTCAGTAAAGCTGAAAAAAAAAATACTTACACATAGCTAAACTTATTCATTGCTGTAATGTTTATGGTCCTAATTTCTGATGAGACAAACAAACTGGCTGAAGACAGGAATTTCCCTTTATAAGATTCTGGGCATATACATGAAAGTATTTAGTCTTCTTCACTACTCACCAATTCCCACTTTCCTGCATCTGAAAATACGTCCAGGCCTGTTTCCTGAGGCTGTGATACATGCCTCCAGGGCTGGAGTCCATTTTGGGACTTAGGTCATAGCAACTTCTGCTGCTCCCTGGGACAGTCACATCCTGCTAGACAAAGCCTGACTGTCTCTGAACTCTTTCTAGGCTGAGTGGATTGGCTTCCAGGTTACTGCCAATGTTTCCACTACTGTTTGCCTACCACACGAGGAACTGTTATCAGCAATACTATATAACAATAACAAATATTACTACTAATAACTAAGAAAAGTAGCATTTGCCATCCTGGCAGCTGGCATCATCCAGTTACACAAGCCTTTAATTCCTACAAGGAATTAAAGGACAGCCACAAGAAGCCAGAGACACGGGCAGTGGAGGTCTGAAGACAGCCACCACTGTGACAGAGGTATCCACATTAGAACTATGAAAATCAATCAAGGGAAACCTCACTAGAAGGGAATTAGGAGGTTCAGCAAAGGGAGCTCTCACACCCTACCATTTGTCAATTGCAGATCCAAAAGGAAGAGACAGACGTTGTAGGTGGATATACTACCATTACTACCCCAACATGCGGAAGGAAAGGTGTTCTCCTACCCCTGCAATAGTCCAGCCAGTGAAAGACAGCAAGAACTGAGCCAATGAGAAACCACTATCCTTCCAACTCCCAGTTTACTCCAATGGAGTAGTAGTCTATATGTATTCCACTGATTACTGAGTATAGCAGCTCACAACACAGGATGCTAAAGGATGAGGTATCTTGAGATTGCAAAGCACAGGAGAAACAATAACAAAAAAAAAACCCACTATAGTTTACAAAACAGAGCAAAACTTTTTAAAGTCTTGGGAAAGCTATTAAGTAATCAGGGATCTTATTTAATGTTATTTTACAATTTCCTAATAATAGAACATTTTAAAGATGTTTTATCCATTTCTTGGGTAGCATATCAACCTTCAACTGTTTTTATTGTTGTTTTGTTGTTGTTTGTTTGTTTTTTAACAACTGGTATTCAATATTAGAGGTGATGTGGTTTCTCCTGTCACATTCTGGCTCATTTGTTTCTCTACCCATACAGGTACATGTAATACTGCCTCTGGTACCCTCCTGGCTAATCTCATGCTTTGAAGGGTGTTCACATCAAACTTTTCAACAAATTGCCACCAAGTCTACAACTGCCAATTGTTCCTTATTTGAAACCAATTTGTAAAACATTTTATATGTGGAAGGATTTTTTTTTGAAGATTTTATTTATTTATTTGAGAGAGTGAGCAGAGAGAGAGAGCATGAGCGGTGAGGAAGGGCAGAGGGAGAGGGAGAGCAGACTCCCCACTGACTGAGGAGCCCGATGGCAGGACTCGATCCCAGGACTCTGGGATCATGACCTGAGCCGAAGGCAGATGCTTAATGACTGAGCCACCCAGGCGACCATGTGGAAGGATTGTTTTGAGTACTTTTTGGGGTGACGGTTTCTATTTCTTCAAACTTGGAGTATTTTTAATTTTTTTTTTTTGATGATTCTTCAAATGACATATCAGCATTGACTTTTGTATGTTTTATCACCAGTAACTAAAGCTGAACATTCTTACTCAAATAATAAAACCATTTTTGATAAGCGAATAAATTTTGGCTAATCGGTCATTCAGTGAATTGAATCTTGTTTTTCAAAGTATTGCTCTTTTGGTGACTTGATCTCCCAAAAGTTGGAGGCACTAAACTACGTCCATGCTTACACTGAACAGCTTCTATAGAATATAAATAAACACTGACATTTTTGAAGTATTTTGGCTACAATAGTACCTCAGATGAAAAGCATACACATTAGAACATACCACCTTTGATGTAAATGATTAATAAAAGGACAAACCCTTGAAAGATTTAGGCTCCAGAAGTTGAGACATGTCTTTATTACAAACCTAAAAAGAGTTTATAAATAACCTAGAGGATCAGGATTCTGTTTATAGGTGTTATATCATGTCCTTCATCTAGGAACATTGCTAAACACTGCTGGGCCTTTCGTTTGTTTACCTATTCATGATACCTTATAGGAACTTTTGTTTCACTGTCTTCACCATGAGGGTCCCACTTGTTAGAAGTTATAGTAATAATTATTGTTTTTATAACAATATATTGCTTATAAAAATTATGTATATCACTCTTTCCATTAATAAGGCAATGAACAGGAGCACCTGTGTGGCTCAGTGGGTTAAGCCTCTGCCTTAGGCTCAGGTCATGGTCTCAGGGTCGTGGAATCAAGCCCCACATTGGGCTCTCTGCTTAGCAGGGAGCCTGCTTCCCCCCGCCGCCACCTGCCTCTCTGCCTACTTGTGATCTCTCTCTCCCTGTCAAATAAATAAATAAAATCTTAAAAAAAAAAAAAGACAATGAACATAGATCAATGAAATAAAAAACCCAGAAATGAACCCAAAACTATATGGCCAACTAATCTTTGACAAAGCAGGAAAGACTATCCAATGGGGAAAAGACAGTCTTTTCAACAAATGATGTTGGGAAAACTGGACAGCTACATGCAGAAGAATGAAACTGGACCATTTTCTTATACCACAAACAAAAGTAAATTCAAAATGGATGAAAGATCTAAATAGGAGACATGAAACCATCCAAATCCTTCTAGAGGAGAACACAGGCAGCTCCCTTTTTGACATGGTCCACAGCAACTTCTTACCAGACATGTCTCTGGAGGAAATAAAAGCAAAAATGAACTATTGGGACCTCATCAAGATAAAAACTTCTGCACAGTGAAGGAAACAGTTAATAGAACTAAAAGGCAACCTATGGAATGAGAGAAGATATTTGCAAATGACATATCTTAGTATCCAAAATCTATAAAGAACTTGTCAAATTCAACACCCCAAAGCAAATAATCCAGTTAAGAAATGGGTAGAAAACATGAAGACATTTTCCCAAAGAAAACATACAGATGACTAAAAGACACATGAAAAAATGCTCAACATCACCAATCATCATGGAAATACAAATCAAAACCATGATACATACCACCCTACACCTCTCAGAATGGCTAAAATTAACAACACAGGACACAACAGATGTTGGTGAGGATAAGGGGAAATGGGAACCCAGTTACATGGTTGGTGGGAATGCAAACTGGAGCAGCCACTCTGGAAAACAATACAGAGTTTCCTCAGAAAGTTAAAAATAGAACTACTCTATAACCCAGCAATTGTGCTTCTAGGTATTTACCCAAAGTATTTGGAAGGATCCATGCATCTTGATGTTTATAGCAGCATTATCAACAATAACCAAATTGTGGGATAACCAAATGCCCAGTGATGAATGGATAAAAAAGATTTCATTCTTTTTTATGGCTAAGTAATATTCCATTATACACACATATATTATACATAATGGGATATTACTCAGCCATAAAAAAGAATGAAATCTTGCCATTTGCAACAATGTGCATGGAATTAGAGTATATTAGGCTCAGCAAAATAAGTCAGGCAGAGAAAGACAAATACCATATGATTTCACTCATATGTGGAATTTAAGAAACAAAACAAATGAACATGGGGGAAAAAAGACAGAGGCAAACCATAAAACAGACTCTTAACCTCAGAGACGGTAGGCGATGGGCTAGACAGGTGATGGGTATTAAGGAAGGCACTTGTTGTGATGAGCACTGAGTGTTGTATGTAAGTGAGGAATCACTGAACTCTACTCCTGAAACTAATATTACACTATATGTTAACTAACTGGAATTTAAAGAAAACTTGAAAAAAAATAAGGCAATCAGTTAGTTCCATTGCCGTGGATTTTTTTTTTTAATAAGGAAGGAGAATTTTGTATGGTAATGTAGAAAAATATCTCAATTCTTCAGCTAAAATTTCAATGTATTGTACATTCTCACGTAGAGATTTCAATTAAGAACCTATGAACAATCAACTTAATACTCAGAAAGCCAAGCTGCTTTTTCCCAAAGCTGCTTTAGCATGGACCTAGGGCTTTATCACTAATATGCTTCAACTCTAATGTAGCTTCTCCTAAGGCCGAAGATAACAAATTCAAGAAGAATTTATTAAGCTGAGGCTAACACTAGCATTATTAGAATAGCTTTTCAATGAAGTCAGGAATCAAACTGAGAGCACCAATTGAAACTGGACATCTTTGACTTCATTGGTAAGATGAAAAACCCAAGAAACAATGTTTGGCTACAAAACCAAATAGTAGCAAATGTACGTACATCAAATTTTTCTCTTAGTAGTCATAAAGTAAAGCTACTGTCTCTGAGATGCCCCAGGCCAGTCCTTCCCTGACCAGGCCCTATTCTGATGTTTCCCTGGATATATAAGGAATCATTGACCAATGTTGAGCTATATTCTTGTTGGTGACTGGCAGGGATTAATATTCTCTTTGAATTACAGTAACTTTCTCTGAATAATACCATGCACAAAAACCCGCTTTGATTACAATATATAACTATGATATAGAATGAAGATGCAAAATCTCTGGACACTGAAAACCCAAATAGCATCTTAACTGCTTTTCCTAAAGTAGGTTATATAAAACCTCTTTTACAAAGAGATAATTGGCTACCATAAATAGTACAATAAAATAAGTCTCTTGTTTCTGCTATAAAATTAAAAAGTGTCCATAACAAAAGAGAAGACTCCAAGTTTTAACCTTTGATTTTTATGGTGAAGTCATTTTGCCAAAAAAAAAAAAGAAGTGGTATTTTATATAGTAAAGCTAGCTAAGATCTTACTACAAATGATGACCTGCATAGGCACTGTGAAATGACTTAACTTCATGTATACTTCCTCACTTAGTAAAAAGGGATGTTAGTCACATTTTAGCCCAGATAACTTATAAATCATTGATAAAATTAAAACTTAATTTGTGACCTAATTGTGGGACTATGCCTACCACAGGTGAAGCAGAGGTTGCAGTGTTGACCAGCTGAACCCTAGGTTTGAAAGTTTTACAAATTAAGGATAATAATGCTATCAAAATACCAAACGCTATCAAAGCACCCTTCCTGTCTTGTGTTTGGTGGTTATCTCCACTTGGTGATTGGTAAACCAGTTAAGAATCCAGTTTCGTTTCATGCTGGAAGTTTAGCTCTCTTGTCAAAGGAAGAGTGATCAGAGGCACAATGACGGTAGTTGGAAAGATATGAGAAGCAGTTTCTGTCAGGTGGGCACAGTGATGATGCAAGGTAAGGAGAAATAATGAATGGACACAACTAAGCTGGATCTGATTAGTAACTGGGAGCCTCTCTCATCTCATAAGCGGAGGATTAAAAACTATTCTGTATGTGAAGGATAAACTGGAAGAACAGAAAATGCAGACCAGGAGCCCAGCTAAGAGGAAGTTATGAACACGTGTGAGGCGGGTAAGATATTGGTTAATGCCAAAAAGGCATTAATGGGGAAAATACTGAATGAGCTGGCAGCTGACTGAGTGAGGAGGAAAGGGGATAACAGGACAGAAAGGCAGTAACTAAGATGCACTCCAATGTTGGGAGCCTAGGGTCCCAGGAGAGTGTGGAGGCCTTGGCATTCATGGAGAATTTTGAAAGAGCTGCTGAATTGAAGAGTAGATGAAATGAAAGCAGAGTACGTAAATCACTGACACAGAAAGAAGACTATGTTGCATGGTAAAGAAAAATTGAATCATGTCTAAACATCAAAAGAGGAGACATGGAAAAAAATACTTAAAGTATTAGAGATTAAAGTATTAGAAAATTTCCCACAATGCCTGAAATCCATGGTCAGGAGAATCTGTGTAGTGAAGACACTACTGAACAGGGGAAAATGAAGTCTTCAGAGATATCTAATCCTAAAAGGAGTCAGTGGGGAGGGAGTGGTGACAAGACCCTGAGAAAAGCAGGTGGAAGAGAGAAGGTGACAACACAAGATGATGCCAGTATGTCAGACTCTTGAGGATGAGCTGAATCTGTCACCATACCCTTTTCCATCCTGAAATCCTGATTCATGGTGTCTCTACCCTCTCTATTCATTCTTTCATTCATTCACTCACTCAAAAACTGATTAGATACTTAATAAGTAGCAGGTACATGCTATGATATGAAGATACATAAAGTAGAATCTTTGTCCTTGGAAAGCTCACAGACACACAAAAAAGTTATCAGGTAGGGTGGGATATACACATGCTCTTAATTCAAGCTATACATTGTGGTTAAGTGCTCACTTTGAGAACACTAAGGACAGTACAAATAATTCTGACTAGGAAGTGAGCAAGACTTTCCAAAGGATGTTTGTCAAAAAAGTCATACACATGAACCAAATGCTTTCACCAACAGATATCTATAAGAATGTTCATAATAATATTATTCATCAGATCCCCTGATTAGAATCTATGCAAGCATTCATCAACAGCAGAATGGATAAAGTATGGCCTATTCATATAATGGAGTGAGAATGAACAAATTACAACTATACACAACAACACAGATGACATAATGTGTGGGAAAAGCCAGACAAATATAAAAGAGTATAATTTTACTTAGATTAAGTTAAAAAACAGGCAACGTGATTCTATGGTGTTAGAAACCAGAATGATGGTTGTTCTTGGGAGAAGGCAGAGATGGAAGGGGGTCTGAGGGGAGTTTCTGTGGCATTCCTAACGTGGTTTCTTAATTCAGATGCTGTTCACAACATATGTTGGCTTTGTAGAAATTCTTCAAGCTATGCACTAATTACTTGTGAATTGTTCTGTATAAATGTTACATGGCAATAAAAATAATTAATTAATTAATTTTTTAAATGAGGAAAAAAGGATTTGAAGCCTAAGAAGAGAATGTTTGGGATACAGTGGAATGTGGCCCATAAAGGACCTGATGAAAGAGTGTGCCAGCTCTTCTCTTCTGCTCCTCTGTGCCAGCTCTCCAGCCACCCCCATCTGGAAGGATGACTATTGTGGGTGGAACTGGGCCCCTCCAAAAAGACAGTGTTGAACTCCTCATCCCCAGTACCTCAAAATGTGACCTTATTTGGAAATGCGATCATTACAGATGTAACTAGTTGGGATGTGGTCATACTGGAATAGGACGGGCCTCTCTACCAGTATGCCTGGTGCCCTGAGAGGAAGATCATGTGAGGACAGAGACACAGGGAGAAGGAACACCAGGTGAAGATACAGGGTTGGAGAGTTACACTGAAAAGCCTGGCAAATAACCAGAATCTAGGAGGAGGAAAGGGAGGATTTCCCTAAAGTTTTTAGAGAGTGCATAGTTCTGTCAATACCTTGATTTTAGATTTCCAGCTTCCAGAACTGAGAGACAATAAATTTCTGTTGTTCTAAGCTATTAAATTTTGGGTACTTTGTTATAAAAGTTCTAACAAATGAATACATGGACTTTTAAAGACCTTTATGGATGGCATCAGCAGGCTTTCCTAGTACCTGATTTTGGCCAGTTTGAAGTAGCTGTAGGAGGCCCCACAGACTGGAAGGTGGAAAGTGTGCTGGGCTATGCTGGCAGCTGCTGAGTTTCTCTACGGAAAACTATAGCTCTTGGTCCAGTTCCTTTAACTGTTCCGTTGTCCTACCTCTCTGGCCCAGGGTGGTAATGGACTGTTGTTGCTAGCCCCAGGGTACCTGGGCATCCCTGGTAGTTCTCCCTTTACTCAGCCCATACTTTTGTAAATAGACTCCCATTAAACTCCTTTCAATTACCCTGTTTGAGGATTCTGTGTGGATCCTGAATTATATAAAGGAGAGAATTAGCATTGCCTAAGGAGGACATATATACATACACAAACACAGTATAGTTTCAGAATAAGTTTGTGGGAGTCATGATGAGAGGCCATCAGGAAAATTCTCTATGAAGGAACTAAAACTTTAGGTATGGGCATATAAAGACTTTTCCAGATCCAGGTATATATTGCCTACTGTTTGTTCATTTTCTTCCTTTCCTGTCCTTCCTTCCTTCCTTTCTTTCTTTCTTTCTTTCTTTCTTTCTTTCTTTCTTTCTTTCTTTCTTTCTTTCTTTCTTTCTTTCTTTCTTTCTTTCTTTTTCTTTCTTTTTAAGATAGATTTTATTTATTTGTTTGTTGGTCAGTGGGGAGGCACAAGCAGGGGGAGCGGCAGGCTGAGGAAGAAGCAAGCTCCCTGCTAAACAAGGCACCAGATGCAAGGCTCAATTCCAGGATGCTGGCTGGGATCATGACCTGAGCCATAGGCAGAAGCTTAACCAACTGAACCACCCAGGCACCCCTATTGCCTACAGTGCTTAAGCAAAGTCTGTGTACTGCCTCTCAGAGCCAGACTGAATTTCTACAGGAGAACTTGTACCTTCAGCAAAGCCCCTCCTTAAAAACCCTTTGTTTAGAAACTATGTTTGTTGGATTTTCTTCCCACAAAAAGTAGAGAAGAGAGGAATTAATCTCTCAATGAAGGCAAAAGAATTTTCTGATTGGCTGTCACCATGGCCCATAATTTCTGTTCTGGGAAAAACCACCCATGGTCTATTGGCGTGGGTTTGGGTACAGGCTACAGCGATAAGAAAAAGCCCTTATAATCTGTCCATATATGAACCATCTAGTTCTAGGGGTCAAAGCTTATCATCAGTTGAGAAGTCCCATCTTTAACTTCAAAAAGTGAGCTTCTAACAGAATGGCCAATAGCCAGATAGAGGTTGTCTTTGAGTTTATTAAAACGAAACAAAAACAAAAACAAAAAACAGAAGGAAGTCAAATCTTATAATTTTTCTAATTTTTAATATAATTTGTTTATTTTTTTATTAACATATAATGTATTATTAGCCCCAGGGGTACAGGTCTGTGAATCGCCAGGTAATTTGTCTCATTATTATTAAAAAAATGACAAATGATCTTTGGACCATTGCAGTGTCCAAGGAGGGGACAGTACCAAGCTTGACATATGCTAAGAAAAAGAGCCAATAATTATAATTATAGTTACATTTGAACATTTGAACACTCACCATTCCTCATGTGCCAGACTAAGCATATTACATATCTCTCCAACATTATAGAATAGGTAGTATTATTACCTCATTCTATACATCAGGAAACTAAAGCTTAAAAAGATTAAGTAAATTGCCGAAAGTCACACAGCTGGTGAGTGTTAAGTTTAGGAATCACATTCAAGTCTCTAATAGACACCAAAGCTCCATTGTCTGCCCAGGACAAATGGGAAAAGAAAGCCCTTGGGTCTCCTTCTCTCAAAGGCTGAAAAATTAAGGGATGGAGAAAGAAAGAAAGAAGAAGAAAAAAAGGAATTCCACTCCCGATTTTGAACTCTGGCTGTGAGACCTCCATTTTGCAGATGAAGAGCCAAGGTTTGGAGGTTAAGTAGTTTGCTCAAAGACCCACATGTGGGCACCTGGGTGGCTCAGTCGGTTAAAGCCTCTGCCTTCGGCTCCGGTCACGATCCCAGGGTCCTGGGATCGAGCTCCACATTGGGTTCTCTGTTCGGCGGGAGCCTGCTTCCCCCTTTCTCTCTCTGCCTGCTTCTCTGCCTACTTGTAATCTCTGTCTGTCAAATAAATAAATAAAAAGTCTTAAAAAAAAAAAAAAGACCCACATGTATCAAGTAGCACAACCTAACCCAAATTCTTGCCTTCTTAATATGAATAATATGTTTTCATGAATTAAGGCTAAACCTCCACATTTGGGAAGCTTGTGAGTATTAATCTTAGAAATAAAGTGCTCATCAAAACAGAAAATGTCTTTCCCAGAAAAGGACTCTGCTATTAATTGAATTAATAAATGAAATCGAGTGCTTCAGGAGGGTTCTTTTTCCTCAGGGTAATCAGGCTTAGTCTCTTACAATACTGCGTCGAATAGCAATTGGCAATGTAGAGGAATATTTGACAAGACAAAGCCTATAGAACTAAGAGACAAATTGGATTTACCACATAGTTAACATCCCAATAGTATCGTGGAAAAATGACCAGTCTTAGTTTAGTGGAATTGACCTAGGGTTTGAACATTGTTAGCTACATGTATCTTAAGATTTAGGTTTAGGGGTGCCTGGGTGGCTCAGTGGGTTAAAGCCTCTGCCTTCGGCTCGGGTCATGATCTCAGGGTCCTGGGATCGAGTCCCACATCGGGCTCTCTGCTCAACAGGGAACCTGCTTCCCCTTCTTTCTCTGCCTACTTGTGATCTCTTTCTCTCTGTCAAATAAATAAATAAAATCTTAAAAAAAAAAAGATTTAGGTTTATAAACGTTATGTTCTGTACTTATGCTAATTGATAGACTAAAGTTTAATATCCCTTTAAAATACAGGAAAGGACATCAATAGTGTCCATCCATCTAAGGCAGCAATAAGAAAATTTAAAAGGTAATGGAGTGTTAACAATGTAGCTAATTGTTATTCTCTAGTAAAGTCTATGCCCCAGTGACCTTGGACAGAGTTTCTTCTGTTCCACTAACAGATACTCTCAGTGATTTCAGTTCCACAGAGCCATCCTGGGGACTTCAGGAGTGAAAAAAATACCCTAATAGGAGAAAAATCCAACTCTGTAGTCCTTAAACTTCAGAGTGCTTCAAATCATATGGGAAGTGAGCTTTAAAAAAAAAAAAGATTTCAGGGCCCCAACCCCAGAGTTTCTGACTCAGCCTTTCTTGGGTGAGGTCTAAGAATTTGCATCTCCAACACATCCCCAGCTGATGCTGTTACTATCGGTCTAGGAAGGACACCTTGATAACATCTGATTTAACCATATGGGCACATCTGCTGCCTTAGATGAGAGTCAACCAGGAAAGTTGTCTTTTCTCCATTTATGCTTCCAGCAGCTACCAGCTTCACATGCATCACAAGGTTAGAATCGAGGTTTAAAAAATGAAAACAAAAAAAAAAAGTTGGCATCTCTATTTCCAACACAAACATAGAAGCCAATAAAATTCTAGAAGATGGACCCAAAATCAGAGCAAAAAAACACCAATCTAACTTTCCATAAGATTTTAGTGTGCTATCTGGACATGCTGTACAAGGATTTACTTGATGAAGACAGAAGATATTAACTCTCAAGAAAATCATGTGAGAAGAACACTATTTTCTTTACTTAGCAGCTGCCAATCTGGGGAATTGAATGGCAGTAAATCATCCACTAAAGGCAGCAAACTAAGGAATGGTAAAAGAAAAATGAAGGCAGAGAAGAAGGGGAAAAAAATCCAACTTTTCTATTTTCCTCTGCATGTAATGCACATCTCACACTTGTATTGCACATGGAGGGAAGAGAGATTCCTGATGCCCCTGTCACCTATCATTGGACCATAAAGTGAGTGAGCAAAACATGGGTTCATTTTATAGAAGAGGAAATTGAGAATCAGAGAGCTTAAGCAACCATTGCAAGTTCCCCTGGCTGGTGGTGAGTGACTTGCTAGATGGGTTGGGCCTCCCATCCAGCATGCCGTCCAGCATGCAAGTTACAACAGTTGTAAAGACAAAAAACACCAGTTACAATGGAGAAATCACTCGGCTAGGATTTGGGTCAGGCTGTCCTCTGTGGACCTGTCACATACTCAGCCTGATCTCAGTGTCTTCAAGCCTAAAATGGAAGTAACAATTCCTGTCCATAGGGTTGTTCTGGGGATCAGTGATAGATGCACGGTCACATTTTTGGAAACTGAAAAGCACTGCACAAACCATGACACTCTAGTGATAAATGTGATGTGACTGATGAGCCTAATGGCATTTTAGAGCTAAGCAGAAGCATATGGACAGAAAGGGGCAAGGGTTTTAAAGAAAACATTTATCCAAAATAAAGAGCCAATAACGAGCAACTCCAGAAGTCTTCTATTTGACATTTTGAGTGCTGAATGTCATGCACTTTTGAAAGGATAAGAAGTCAAAACAAAAGGAACAAACAAAAAGAAAAGACTTAACCAAATCACATCCTGTACACTCCAAATTATCCTGTATGCTGGCATTGACTGGGAGGACTAAGGAGTCATACTTTAAGCCTCTTGTATTAGTCATATATTCCGTAGACCCCGTGGACTAACCAGCTACTCACACCAAATTGTCTGTCTTTCTGTCTCAGCTGGGGAAGTCCTGGGGCAATAATTCCCAGACCTTAACTTCCAAATGGCTTACGGTTCTTGCAATTGTCAAGAGACTCCCAAGCCTCTGATTTGGGATTAGACTATCCATGAGACTATTTAACAACCCCGTGACCCATCCCGTTAATGGTGATTACAGCTGTGAGGCTCCAGAATCCCAGGCCTGCAGATACTCCCAGCCTGGGCATGAACTGTAAAGCACTAGAAGTAATCTGGTGACCTTTGTGGAGAGACCCAAAATAACCAAGGTCAACTTGAGATGGGATAAGGAAAACTCAGCCTGAATTAGCATCCATAATATACAGCAAGAAAAACAGGGATTACTTGTCTCACAGTCTATGTTTAGCAGAATGTGCTCCTTCGAAAGCTGGAATGTGTGGCTGATATTTATAGAAAGCACCGTAAGCATGTCCAGGACCTTTCTGTGTTATAAAAAAGCAAACCGTGGTGAGCCACAGAGAGAAATACATTGTCAATGTCGATAAATCGAAACCCCAGTGATGAGGATGTGATTATGTGACTCACTGGTGCTATTTCCCCATCTGTCACGTGTTCCATGAGGATCAGGACAGCTGTGAGGAGAAAGATGGAGGAGGGAAGCACTGATGGTAAATAAGAAAACTTTTTAAAGTTAAAATAAGCATCTTACTTTTCTGGTGTCCCTATTTGACAAGAGAAGGGATATGAGAAGGTTGTCATCAGTCCTAACACTGTTAGGTCAGGTGGACAAAAACCAACTATAAGGAAGACATAAGCCATGAAAAGAAATATGAGCATGTACTTTAAGGCATTTGCTATCACTTCTCCTTTGGCTTTATCAAGAAAATTTTTACCTTTCTTATTCTATAAGAATTTAGTTCATTAAGTACTTTTTGGGCTTTTATGTGCTTAACTTTTATAGGGAAAGCATTACTTCTGTCATTTTTTTCCCATTTTCTGTTTCAGAAGAATGCCTCTCTCTTTCAGAGTTCTAGGTCCTAGACAGGTTTGCTTGGCTTTTGGTGGGGCCAGAGCTGGTCTATAGGTGCTTTGGAGGGGGTGGAGGCAGCCTCAGGAGCACATGGTTAACGGTGAGAAGTGACGGTTGGATTTTGGCTCCCACTTGTGCCCAAGCTGGTGTCATTGGGCAGTGCACAACCTGCACAGCTTTATTTGGCAGGCTAGCTTCATGTAATTAATATACTTTTAGTAAGTGAATTAAATTAAATATGCAAATTAAATACGTGTGGACTCATTGTAATCTTTGGTTTTCCTGTAAGAGGAGATCTTGTAAATAAGAAGAGCAATATCTTATATTGTACTCTGCAGCAATTCCATGATTTTTTTTGGTCAGGAGAAGTATCTCCTAATTTACCTATTATACAAATTAATAGTTAATAGTAACATTACAGTAATAATTTAATTGTTATAGAATAATTTAATGGTGAATTAAGTTAAGCTCAGCTTATTTTTTCATGTCCAAGGTGGCAAAGAACCTTATCTATATGCCCCAGAGTTCTTCAGAGTAAAAACAAAAACAAAACAAAACAAAAAACCTTTATTACCAGCTATTTGGTAGAAATACATGACACTATAGCAAATTTATTTCCCACTGCCTAATGGTCAGAAAAGCTCCCTGCAATGTAAATATTTGGCCGTTTGTGAGGGAGCCAGAAAACAGGAGTGTTAGTGGTGAATTATTTCAGAAATTTGTTTCTCCGCTGTCAATCCCCTCACTATCCTCCTTTCTAGTACTACATAGTCTAGGTTAAGAGACAGAGAAGCATATGCCATATGCAGAGACAGAAGAGGAAGTATTTTCCCCTTTCTCTCAGTGTAACGTGGGCTTAATATGTTAGAAATCTTTACAAACCCACCATTTTGGTCAGAACTATTTTGCGTGAATGGAACTAAACGCAGCTAGTGTTGGGTAAGGGCAAGGGGGAAGTTGGGACTTGAGAACAACTTCTGCCATTCTTACTTTCTCTCCATCTCTCCTCATGATCTTTGTCCTTCAATCCTTGGTCTCTGTCTATAGGTCAGCTTCTTATCTTACACCTATTTCCTCATGGATATATAACCACCAGCTGCTCTTAGGCCAGACATCTGCTAACTTTACCACCAGAGGGAGACTAAGACTCTGGTCCCTATAAAAGATTGGAGGTGGGGGGGAGGGACTCTGGCCTGGCTTGTGTTCTCCCAGCTGAGCCCAAACCACTGGAATCAGCTCTAAGCAGGGCCGCTGGGACCAATCAGAGAGGCATGACAGTGGGATATCTAAGGGAAGGGCACCTCCTACTTGCATATGGTGAGAGTAGAGGAAGGAGCATTTCCAGAAGAAAGCTGTGTGGTTGTGGGCAAACAAGGGCCACTATGCCCGTTCTTACACCACGTGAGAGTTAACGGGCTTCTTTGTATGTGTTTGTTCAACACGTATTTATTGAACGCCACCTTATGCCAGCTGGGAAGCGTGGAGCTGGAAAACACAGTTATGGGTGTATTCCAGAGTCCAGTCCAATGTAATGGCATGGGTGCTCAAAGATTAAGAGCTTGGGCTGTGAGTTAACAAATGTGAGTTTCAATCTCAGCTTTCCCATTTACTTGGGCAGGTTATTTAACCTCTCTCAGCCTCAATTCTCCATATGCTCAAAGCACTTCACCAATGAGCCTAGTAAGCACTCAATAAATGACAGCTATCATTATTCAAAAATGTACAGAGAAGATCTTATCGTCCTCATCGTGTTAATAAAATGGTGGACTGTTTTCATGAAGATCAAATAGAATTCAGAAGAAAATCCATATTGTTTTATCTGGATGGTGGATGGGGAAGGGAGGCTTAGGCATCTTTGCCAGAATTGTTCCTGTTTTTGCACAAAATACACGGAAACCTTTGTACAAACTAGAGCTTACCTCAATAATTTTCTCAATTTATTGTGGCATCTGGTTCTAAATTCCTTGCGTGTCTGGATCTTATGCCTTTTCTCTGCCCCTTCTAGGATACTTGCCTAACTCACTGTCTGTGTTTTGACACTCCGCATGCCTGATTCTCTGCTTTTGATCCCAACTTTCTTCACCTTCACCTTCCTGGTAGGCATTCTGACCCTCGCAGACAACTGAGGCCCACATACTTCCATACCATTGCTGGAGTAATGTTTTACTGAACAGGGAATCAGGGACTTATTAGGATATCAGCACCAACCCAGGAAGAACAAACAAAAAACAGGAAGAGGATGAGTGTATGTATGGGGTACATGGAGATAGCATGTAAGTGGCCCAAAGCCCCTATATGAAGAGAAAGCTACATCCCAAAGGACAGTGAGTAGGTACATTTTAGTGGAGGGTAGCCATAAGGCAGTTTATGGTCCGATCCAGAAGGAAATAAGAAAGAGCAAGGCAGGGAAAATGAAGACATACAGTGTGAAAAACGTGCAGGCGGGAGGATTATCAGGGGCTCATTAAATTGTCAGGAGGCTGGACAGTCCATCTTGGAAAGGAACAGGCACCACAGCAGCTCTGGAAGAACAAGAAGGAGGGACCCTAGCAAGGTCTCCTGATTGGTAAGGGTACCACCAAAAAATGTCTTAAGTACCTACGTTGCCTTGTTTTGTCCCTCACGACAGATTCCAACAGCAGGAGAGAGCCTCTGATTGGGGAAGCACAGCCGCTGGCTGGCCTGGGGCTTTGAGAGAAAGGGATCGGGTCACATCAGGTGTTATGGAGGGAAGGCCCTGGATCCAGCATCTGCCAGCATCACAGTCAGTGGAAGACAGGTAATTGCCCAAAGGAAATCAGGGTGCTGCTAGGAGATGGGGACCAAATATCCTCTATACATTCCTGCAACATGACACTTCTGGTTATTTCAATACAGAGGAATGTGTTGCACTGATGAAAGGAAAACAGACATTTCCATGGTTCCAACATTCAGGGATTTTAGAATTCTTTCTTCCCCAAAGCTGTCTTTGTAGATGTAGGTGGTATGTAGAAATCCAAATGTAAAGCAGATAAAAAGCAAAACTACTGCAGTAGGAAGGGGAAGAAAAGCCCCCACACTCAGCCCCACTTTGGACAGTCCTGCGGTCCCACCATGGAAAACCTGGGGCTTTGAGAAACGCAGTTTTCAAAAACCTCTACTTAAAGTCCTTAAATGGTGGCTACTTAAAAAGAAAAAAAGAAGAAAACAAACAACTTTGACCACGTATTAAAAGGCAATACCGACATTGGGATTTTTAGAGCAAGAAAGTGTATGAACCAATGTATTTATATCCTAGTTCTGGTCCTTACTTCCTGTGAACTGGAAGTTCAGTTATGGCTTCTAAAAAATTAAAATGCAAGAATGATAGAGGGCCCATAGAAAAAACAGTTTCTTTGCTTTTTCGGTATTTGTTCCAGGTTCCTGTGCCATTTCAAGTTATTCCTTAAAAGGCTAGAAAACGTATTCTTCATCATTAATATGTTGCACTTGGTACGTGAAAAGGACAAGACGAGATGCCGTGTGATTGTTAGAGCTGTGGGTGCTACCAGCAGAGCCGGTCTCTGTACAAGTAGCTTCAGTGGAGAATAAACCAAAGCCTGGAGGGCATGAACTCTGCAATTGCTGAGGTATTCTCTCTAGCTCAAAATGAAAGTGCACTGAGTGGGCAGAAAAGCAAGGTGCTAGCCCCAAGCCCCGCTGAATGAATAGGGGAGTTCAGAGAAATCTGCACTATTGAAACTGGCACATTTCTAGAGCATCAGAATTTATAGGCAACTTTTTATTCCCCAGTTTAAAACGATTTCCAGCATCTACAAACAGCAACTTGTATAAAATTTTTGAATATGTGCTTGTTTGAGTTCTTAATCTTTATGTTTAAGACAGTGGTTCCCCAACCCCTTTTGCTTAATTACAGAATCAATTCCGGCCACCTGAATGATAAACATTAACAGCTCATTCTTCAGTCAGAATTAGGAAAGAGATGAATATGACTGTTTGGCCATTGGGGTCAGAAAGAGGAGATTTGGGAATGTGAAGAAGTATTTATTATTGTTGTTGTTGAAAGAGTAGACTCATAAAATCCAGCACAGATTGTACTAAACCTGCTGACTTTCGTTTCAAATGAGAAGCTAAATACGGGTGACAGGAAACCGGTAGTGTGGGGGATTTCAAAGAGATCTCACGTTATAATCCTTCCTTTCACAATCTGGAATATTGTTGAGTATGCGTTGTGGGGAGATGCAGAGAAAATGCTCACATTAATTAGCCCTTGAGGAAAAAGCAAATTAAATGTATTTCTGGACAGTTTATTTATATATGGGAATTAATTTTATCCTCAGAGAATTTGTTGTTGTACCTGTAAGCCAGAATTACTAGGGTCGAATTCTTATATTTAGCCCATGCTAGAATCGTACGATGATATTTATAGGACACTTATATATGACTTCTGACTTTTTATTTCTGAGGTACCACCTACAGGGATTGGTGAAAATTGCTTTGGGGGTCAAGTAATAATAATAATAACAGTAATAAAATCATGATAGTTTTTTTCCGGTTGGGAATTGATCCTCCAGTTGGGCAAGTAAACACACACACATGAAAAGCTAAATAATAAGGCAAAGCAGGACATATGTCAGGTCTAAGTAGGACCCTAGAAATTAGAAGAGAACTATCACCGTGAGCTATCGTGATCACTGAAAAGTTTGTAGATCATGTAGGACCTTTAGCTGAGTTTTTACACATTGGTAGGATTTTGATTAGAAAAAAAAGAGGGCAGGCAGTATCCATTTTAGACAGAACTCCCACGCACAGTACCGAGGGCTGCCCTTGGCTAAATAATACGAGCTGTTATACCAAACAGTCTCCAGACATCAGTGACTCAACACAGTCAACCTTAATTATTCACTTACATCCCAATCTAATGTGGTGGGGGCAAGAGTGGGGAGAGAATAAGGGGTTCAGCTCTTCTCAGTCATGCAGAGCCCCAGACTCATTCCAACTCTTGATGTTATCATCCTCTATGTGTGGTTCCCAAGGCTACTGCAGGAGAGACGATTAAATGGAGGACTGTGCATGGGAGATTTTCAGAGGCCAAGCCCCGCGGTGGTGTAAGTCACTTCTGCTCACATTCTACCGTCTAGAACACAATCGGATGGCTCCAACCTAACTGCAAGGAAACTGGGAAGTGTAGTTCATCTATGTACTCAAGAGCAAACTTATGCATTTTGTTGCAGGAGGTCACATGAAGGACAGTAAGAAGAGCATATCACAGTGGCAACTTTAATAGCTATTGCTGGTCACCTCCTTAGTCCCCATCTTCTCCTTCCTAATACCACCCCAAGTTTTGTTACCCATGCACCTCCTTCACTTCAAGGGATATGAGCGCTTACTTAATAAGCACAACTGCAGGAGGAGAAGACAAGTTTAAACTAGATATCAGAGGGGGCGAATTGGATGCCATTCTTGGTTCCTTTGTAGATAACTGACATGGAAAAAAATGGTACTAGTCGACAATAGTATGAAATGACATGAAAAAGAGGGGAGAGACCTGAAAAGAATTAATATATTTGTAATATTATTAATTATATTTTGTTTTGGGGGGAAGATGATTTATATATCCATTTGAGAGAGAGAGAGAGAGAGAGAGAGAAGGAGAGCACAGAGGGAGAGTGTGAGGGAGAAGTAGACTCCCCACTAATCAGGGAGCCTAACGTGGAGCTTGATCCCAGGACCCCAAGATCATGACCTGAGCCAAAAGGAGACACTTAACCAATTGAGCCACCCAGGTGTCCAATAATATTTTTCTTATTTGTAATTTTTTCCCCCCTACAATCTCTTACTATTACTAGACCATGAGATTCTGGGTTATTGCCCTAGGAAAGAGGAAGGCAAATACCAAAAAAAGCAAGAGATGCCAGGATGATATTTAAGTATCTAAGAACTGAAATGCTCTCTGGGAAGAAGTACAGGAGAAGCAGAGGGAATGAATCCACAACTGGCCCAGCTTAAATGCTAAAGGACTGACACTGTAATAATCCCAAGAGACTTTTTTAACCAAAAGGTGCTGAGTTACCTTGGTCTAAATAAATGCCCCCTACCTCATTACAAAGTAGAAGTGGAAACATCATTATTGCGAATACTAAAAAGCATACTTCCATCCATTACAGTCAGTAATGGAAAAGTGCATCTGTTATAGACCCGTTAGGAGAGCCTGCATGTCCCCAGGAAGCAGAGCCCTGAGACAAGGTTTGCATGCAGGCAGGTAGGCCATTTTGAGAAGTGACAAGGATGGAGAACTGGGTAGCACGAAACAGGGAGGGAAGAGAGCCAATACTATGGTGCGTCGTCTACTCAGCCATCTCTGTGGGCAAAGGGGGCTTGAAACCAATGGCACCCTCTGGGGAACCATGTAAAGTGAGCCTCGGATCTGTCCACCCAAGGAATGGAGGAGTGAGGCTCCGGTCCATACACACTGTCAGGCTGCAGGTAAGGGGCCCAGCAGGCCCCAAAGGCATCGCATGCTGAGGCATCGGGGAAGGCCAGCTCGTTAATAGAGAGATGCACCAAGAACCTTGCACTGTGAGCAGCAAGGTGACCCCACGTGGAGCTGGGTGGCCCAGCAGAGGCCAGAGCTGAAGGTACACTGGGGTGATGGGCAGTGTTGGAGGCAGCTGCGGTGTTCCAGTCACAGGATGATGAGGGCACAAGCGAGAGTAGGGACAAAGTGGATGAAAAGGCAAAGATGTCCTGCCACCTTGACCTTTTATCTGCACGTCTCCTCTGTCCTTTCAAAAGAGCAATAATCCCAGCCTTCACATGAAAGCAAGGTTTTATTTAGGGACTCTAATGGATATGTGCTACTTAAGGAAGCCTCTAAAAAAACTGGAGAGAGGGGAAAAGGCTCCCAATTTCCCTTTAAAAATTTCCACTAAGAAAGCAATTTGACCAATTTGAATGTCATGCCCCTCAGTGCTACCGCCTAGTCTAGTGTCAATTGTCGTTTCCCAGAGGATGAGTCACTGATTAATGCATTTCACTTACTTTTTCTATAGAATTCTGTGATAGTTGCCATTATTCAGATAAAGCAGCTGAAGTAGTTATGTCCTATACCGACCTCCTCTACCCTACCCCCTGCAAGTGAAATGCTTTTGGCTTATACTCACCGTCAGACAAATGTCTTTACCAGAGAATGGTTTCTGGGCATTGGATTTCTTCCTTTAGAGAGTTTCTCATACTGAAATATTCCCAATTCCATGCTCCTTCACCCCTGCTGGTTTTCACAGGTCAGCATTCTTGACATTGCTGTTATGCTGATAGCAGCAGCCAATAATGTCATAATGAATGGAGTCAAAACTTTACTTGCAGGTTCCAAAAAAAGGAGATTTGACATGAAAATGAGTATAAAGAAAGGTCCTGGAATTTTTCTGTTAATCACTGCACTCTTATGTTTTTCTAAGCACAAGAATCCATTTAGCTAGTGACACCTCTTTTAAATGATTACAACTTCAGTTTTTCTGATTGAAAAAAATTTCCATGCTGAGTACATAAGACAGAAAATTACAAGCAAGCTGTGATTCTGGAATATATTGTTAATGCAGTCATTTTTAAAAACTGAGCTAGTATGGGGAATTTTTAAGTCATTGTTAATACATTTTTTTTTCCATTGTTTACTAAGGAGCTGTTTGTTATGTGCTAGGTGCTAGGGATTCAAAGTTGAGGAATTCCCTACCCTCAGGGAGTTCACAGTCTAGTGGAAGAGACAGAAAAATAAATATCGATACTCCCCTCTGGAAAATGCCACAAGAGGAGTGTGCATAATGCGCTAATGGGTCAGAGAAAAATCCCTAACCACCTCTAGGTGTGTGGGCTGCAATGACAGGGATGGGAGCAGATTAGGAAGAAGGCTATGGAGAGGTGGCTTGTCTTGCATTGAGTCTGGAAGGACGGGTGAGAAGAAAGATCATCAGAAAACAAGGAGAGGAGGAGCAAGTGCAAAGATGCGGCTTATGTGGGGAGCGGCAAGACCCAGGGAGCACTGACTGTGGGGGTTCTGCTGAGACCAAACTCTACACTTTATCCAGGTATCAGGAAGGCAGTCTTGGGATTTAAGCTGGGGAGCAACATGATCACATTTGCATTTAGACACCAAAGGGGCTGTGGTGGTGTGGGAAATGGACGATGTGCTGGTGCAATGCCCAGTCAAGAGGCGGCAAGCACCTGAAGGAAGGCAGGCGATGGCACAGAAAATGTACTTGTGAGAAATACCCGGGGTGCAAAATGGCCTGGTTCCATAACCAGCACTGTAAGAGCCAGGACAGGGTTTGGGTGGACCGTGTTTGCTCTTTTTTCTTTCCTTGCTGCCACCCATACTCCTTGTTACAATTGCTGCTTGCTCTCCTGCCAATAATTCTCCTGGCAATAATTCTCCCTACATGAGTAGATAAGGGACAGTGACAAGACAGGAGTGATGCCTTGTTTGAATGCACCAGTTATAATCTCACCTTCTGGCGTTTGACTTTTGATGCAGAAGATGGGCTGTTTTTAAGTATCCGGGGGACAGTCATGTTTGTGCTAGAATTCTAGAATAATAACTGGAATTGATGTAACTCTTTACAAAGCAATTTTCCATTTGTTATCTCACTTAAGACACAGGGCAGTGTTCTGGTAGGTAAAGCAAGTGCTCCCACCATGCCCATATGGCCACAGGCAGTTGCGACTGAGGGAGGGTAAGTGACTTGCCCGAACCTATACGGCTTCTGAAGAGCTGGCCCAGGAATCCCATAAAATCTTTCTCGTTCCACAATTTTACAGTACTCCACATTAGCTGAGCCATTTGCTTTTTAGCTTGGAATGTCAAGTCTCTTTTTAAGACTTACCATATCTATTCAACTTCATTATAACTCTCACAAGGTTAGGAGTTAGGTACTAGACCAGTTAGTGTTACATCCCACAGACAATTTAAAATGGAATGCTAGACTTCCTTTTTCTGAAGATCCTTGGCTATTTCACCAACTCTACCTTCCCACTGAATTGCCTGCTTCTGGCTCTGCCTCCCTTTTCTGCTGCCACAATGAAAACATTCACAATGACAATAGTTCTTCCTATTGTTGATGGGGTCTAACCTGACCACTGTCTAACCTCTATTCCCCAATTCAGTATCAAGCCCTCTCAAATAGCTAAAGACTGAAGGTGGGTTCCTGCCCCAGGTCTCACACTCCACCTCATCTCGTCTATCATCTCTGTGAGGAGAAAGCAGACGCGGAGAGACTAATTTCTCCACTGAAATGATTTATGCCACCTCTTCCTTATAAGAGGGAACCAGCCATAGTCAGTTTTCATTTCAGATGCATTTTTTTTAGTAATATATTATTACTATACATTGTAGTGTTAAATGCTGCCTGCTTAATAGATGATATTGAATGAATTGGTTTTTTTAAAAAATATCTCTTCATTTGGTCAATACCTTCATTACCATCCTAGGATTTGCCATCTGTACTGACTGTAACATGGCACAACTCCTCAGGTGATAACTTAAAAAGGAGTTGGGTTTGCATGAGATGCAAGAAAATTCCTCGCAAAGCAATGCCATAATTTTGACTCAGATAAACCACCTCTTAAATAGCTAATTTTTTTTCAGCCTTTGGAATAACACAGTGTCTTACAATTACATAGTATCTATAAATTACTGCCATGTTTTCAAGTAACCTCTATTTGAAATAATGGATGTCTTGTTTTTCTGGGACGAGAAACTAATGTCTTTGTCTTTGTGCCAATGAAAATGAGTCAATCTCAAATTCATGCAGATCTAGAGACCTGGGTTCTTAAAAAGGTGAATCCCTGAATTTACAGTAAATAAAAAGTTCTGGGATTAGAAATAGAAATGAGAAGTATGCCTTTTACTTCATAAGAACTCCTTCTTGAAATTTTTCCAGTAACTCAATGCACTATCTTGTGACTAGAAGATTTCAATACAAATGTCTTAAAGAAAGGGAATAAAACACTCTGTTGCTTTCCAATACATGAAGTCAATTCCATAACTAAATTGTCTTTTCTGACAAGCAGTTAGAAATGTTGTATGAACCCAATTAAGTCATGTACTTTACATCCGGGCTTTTTAATTGCCATTTTGATGGAGCACAATAGATAGTTTCACTCAAGAATTTTGCTCTGTTATCTTTACTCTGTCATCATTTTGATTTGACAATATACATAATGTCTCTGGTTTCAATTTCATTCCTTTTTCAATTTACATTTGATGATTAGACATATGTGAATTCACAAGTTCCCCTTAATTTAGAAATAGAATTAGCTTTTGGAATGATTGAACAGAAGACCAAAATATTGGGGCACCCGGGTAGCTCAGCCAGTTAAGTGTCTGCCTTCCACTTACCTCATGATTTCAGGGTCCTGGGATCAAGCTCTGCATTGGGCTCCCTGCTCATTGGGGAGTCTGCTTCTCCCTCATCCTCTCCTGTCACTCCCCCTACTTGTGTACCCCCCACCTCTCTCTATCAAATAAATAAATAATATTCTTGGGAAATAAAGAAGACTAAGATCGTAACCCAATTCTCAAAACTTAACTGGTATATTGAAAAAATCTTAAGTTCAAGATACATTAGTGTGGAATTAGAATTCTTTACTTTGACTTCTGAATAACATTTGTCTTTCCCTGCAAAACTTGCTATTGATAAACTAAAATTCCAACACTAATTCAATGCAAAATGGTTATAAAAAACTTGCTTTCCTACCCAGAATCCTTTCCCCTATCTTCTTTTTTGTTAAGATTATTTATTTATTTATTTATTTGACAGAGAGAGAGAGAGAGAAAGAACAAGCAGGGGGAGTGACAGGCAGAGGGAGAGGGAGGAATCCCCTCACCGAGCAGGGAACTCAACACAGCGCTCCATCCCAAGACCTGATCCCAGGACCCAGAGATCATGACCTGAGCCAAAGGCAGATGCTTAACCGACTGAGCCACCCAGGCACCCCCTTGCCCCCATCTTCTCAAACAAAACTCATTTTCTCCTTCAGAAACCATCCCTCCTTCACTCTCAGTCTAGATGACTGGGGTAGGCAAACTCCTCCTTTTGGCACCAGTGCAGAGCAAGTCAGGAGACCTGCCCAATCAGAGCACTGTATCTCTCAAGGATGTGCGGAGCCAAGAGAGGGAGAAAGAAAGAACCTTAATTATTTGAGTCTGGATCCAGCTGGGCCACAATCCAGTCCACTTTGGAATCCCTGATTATGTAAGCTCAAGTCAGCTTGAGTTACATTTCCTCTTACTTACAATAGACAGAAGCCTGACTGTAACAAATAGCTTCAGGACATATTTACTTGGCAGCATCTCAAAAAATATTTCCCTTTAGTTTATCTGTTTTGCCAATAAGTAAGTTCTTGAAGCTAGATATAAGTCACTTAGTTTCCAAGGTGACCCAGAAAAGCACATTCAAGGATTTTTTATTTCTGCTTCTGGATTGGTAGCTTTAATTCACATGTTATCCTCAGGAAATCTTTGTAAATTCAGAGTTTGTATTATCCAAACTATTTCTGAGGTCTGGGTTTGCATTTCCTTTGTTTTGTTACTTTGTTTCTTATTTTTAAACTAGAAATCTAAACATTTTGCCATCTCACAAGAGAGAGGGAGAATGGACAGTCTGAGATGGCCTCTTTAATGGGGAAAAATGCCTTCGAGAAGCCTGTCCTCCTGTGCTGCCCCACGATTTACATTTGTCTATTTTTTCTGTTCTTGTTTTTGTATAAGAACTTACTTTTATGTAATAATTTCTTTGATTACTAAGATCTATAAATTGAAATGCTTTTAGCTATAAGAGGAAAAGTCCAATTCAATTCAATTCAATTCACCCAGATACTCCTCCCTTTCCCCCTTTTAAGAATAGTTTCTACTTTTAGGTAAAAGGAGTCTGCCTTACTCACATGTGCAAAGTCCTGGTGAGAACATGGGACATAAGCTGAATGATAATAAAATCTTCCTACCTAACACAGGAATGTAGCCCACTTCATTGCTTGTTGCTGTTCATGTGGTTGACCCCACACTCAACCCCACTTCCAGGAGTGGGCACATGGTGTAAGTGTGGCCTACCAGGAAAGCCAGTGCCCTGGACTCAGTAGTTATTTTACTTAACCACTCCCTAAATAAAATTTAGTTCCAGGACATCTACCAAAACAGTTGGAAAAGAGGTGCTCACTATTTGTCCGAGATCATAAACTTTTAAGATACAAGCCTAGAGCGGCTGGCTGCCACTTTTCTCATGACTTGGTCAGAGTCAGAAAATGAAGTTAGCTCAGGGGCAAGCAGAGCTGACAGGTGGAGACAGATTTCTAACAACTGCTTTTGAACATTTGGGTTCCAGTAGCTGGAACTCTGTCCTCAACTTTCAGTTATGAACAACAAATTCTCTTTTTGGTTTAATTCAGTTTGGGTTAATCCAGTTTCACCCAATCACTTATAATCTAAAGAGAGTTGACTAATACATATCATTGCCACCACCACACAATATAACTGTGTAAGTATTTACAGTCACTTTTTAGGAAGAGATGTGTTTTCAAGGAAATTTCTCTTGCTGGCTTTCTGAATGTTGAATATCTACCTAGAAAAGTAAGAGACAAAAAGTGCAAGCTGTTCATGTGGTGAATGTGACCTCTGACCCAGGACCAGTCAGCCCCAGTGGATCCAACCAGTCAGGACCTGGTCCTCAGCTCCCAGGAGGGAGGGGGCCGTTTGCCTTCATAGCTCACCAGGACAGCACAGTTGAAATTGATGAGGCACTGGGTAAATGGCATAGATCACTTGAAAAGATGACTAAGCCTCCCATCTTCAACTTGGACACATGAAAGAAATGTCTTCAAGCAGTAGAAAAGATGAAAAGGACATGGATCCTTAAATTGGATTATGGAAACACACACACACACACACACACACACACACACACACACACACAGTGGAATACTATGCAGCCATCAAAAAATGAAATCTTGCCATTTGCAATGACATGGATGGAACTAGAGGGTATTATGTGAGATATATATATACATATATATATATATATGTATATATATATACATATATATACACAGATGAGGTGGTCTCATCTTACTTCCTGTAGGACTTTTCATGTAGCCCTAGATTTCAGCTGCTCTGGAGTTACACTGGCCTTATTCCTCTTCTCTTCTTAGTCTTGTTAGTTAGAAATAAGAACAGATCTCAAAAGGTAATGTTGTGGTTGTTAGTCAACATTGGCACAAAGTCTGTTTTCTGGAAATTAGGCCCATTAGCTACAGAAACTTCTTGAAGAGTAAGTATATTTGTAAATTATACCCATTATGTTAACATAACCAAAACCTCAGAAGTTCAGTATTTGAAATGTGTAGTGAGTCCTAAATTTAAGAAGCAAACCATCTTAGCACATACATTACTTTACTAAAATCCAGGATAAAACCCCTCATTTTTTTCTCTTTTGTTGATAGACAAATTCCTCCAAAGGACTTGCTCTATACTTACAGTCATCATTTCATCACTTTACTGCCCTACTTCTGGCCAGCCCCATCCACCGCCAGACCATAAATGAGAATGAGGACAGCCCCACTGGAGCTCTCCAAGGTCCCCAGCTTCTCTCCTTGGGTCACAACCTGCTTTTCTTCCAACCCTATCTTCCCAGTGTCACATCCTTGGTCTGTAAGCCCTTGGAACTCACCTTCCAGATGGGGGTGACATCTGGCCTTACTTAAATGACTGTAACCTGATTTCCTTCCCTCCACTACCTCCCCTAGATGCACAGTTCTTTTTCTGCTTTGAGGAGAATATCCCGCCCCTAAACTTTAGTGTTAAAGAACCTACCTCAGACAACACGAAAAGCAGAGTAGAGTGAGTAAGGGAGTGTCTGAAGGCCCTTGTAAGTGCCTGTAGAACTTTATCTCTTCCTATTCCTCCCTGCCACTCAATGCTTTCTAAAATAATTCACCTCGGATTTTTTAATACAAAGACCTCTTAGTGTATGTGATCATTATTTAATTTATAAAAATCTAACATGCACATAAATTTGGCGGGAGGAATATTCACATAAAGTTGAGTATACTAAACAAATATGTATTAATATTTAGATTTCTCTTTGCAAAGGCCTATATGTTCTGTAAGAAGAAAAATTTTAAAAGTTTTATGTTAAGGTCAACCCTTTATCCTAACTGAAAAAAAATTAAAGGCAATGAAGTGTTTGCCTATTGGAAAGCTGCTAGAGAGAGCTAGAGGAGGACATTCTTGAAGAGGAGGTTCCTGGTGTCTCTGTGCAGAAGTCAGTGCCAGTTCTCCCCACAGACAATAGAGCACAGATGACTGTGTCCGAGCCAGATGGTGAGGAGCATTTTTTAAGACAAACCCAGTACCCTGTCTAACATGATCCACCTCCTTCTGAGACTCTGAATCGGAAGAAGACAGATATGATAGTGAAGTTTGCAGCCACCTAATTACAAACCAAATGGCATTTCCATCCACAAAGAGGCCCTCACATAATCAGACATGGTTATTCTTCATTCTTGTCCTTTCACTGGCATAGATTAGAGTGGATAATGCAGTAGCTTTCTCAAAAGATTGTAATGTAAGAAATTACATGCTGAACATCCCTGAACTCCTTTTCTTCCATGGCTCCATGGAAGAAAAGAGTCCCTAGAACTAAAATAAATAGTGAAAGATTGAGATATTCAACAAATGAGCACATATGTAAATTTTAAAAGATACTTGAACTAAGGCATTTTGTTTAACATTTGAAGAGAGGCACTGTTTGTCCAAACAGAAATAATGTGCTGTATATCCAACTGATTTGGACAATTAAATTTCAAAATCTGATCTAATTATTCTTTCATTGTTTGTGGGTTAAGATTATTCTTTCATTGTTCGTTTGTCTGTTTTTTAAAGATTTTATTTATTTATTTGTCAGAGAGAGAGCACAAGCAGGGGGAGCAGCAGGCAGAGCAGGCAGAGGGAGAAGTAGTCTCCCCCCTGAGCAAGGAGCCTGATGTGGGACTTGATCCCAGGACCCTGGGATCATGACCTGAGCCAAAGGCAGCCACTTAACCGGCTGAGCCACCCAGGCATCCCAAGATGAGTTATTAATGTACTCTTTTAAAAACAGAATTTGCTATAATATTTGTTCACAAAAAGTGACCTATTTTCATTTGTGAGTTAATGGGATTGAGTCAAAGTTGATGTTTTTATAGTGAAAAACTTGAATAAATTCATTAATTCATCTAAAATGATATTGTTCAACTTAGAGCCGTAAGCATGAAAATGTGGGGTCTACATTCTAATGGAAGAGAAATGACAACAGCTTAATAAAGCAATTTTTGAGAATTATAAGTGTCCTAAAAGGAATAAATAAGATGGTATGAAAATAGATACTAATAGTAGTTATGCTGTACTGGATACTTACCATGGGCTGGCACATTACATTCTTTATATGTAATCCTGTAATGTAAATACTATTATTATCCCCATTTTACAGACAAAGAAATTGAGGCATGTGGAGGTTAAGTAACTTGTCCTAAGTCACACAACTATAATGTAATAGAGTGAGGAGTTGAAGTGAAGCAATTTCTTGTGTAATGGTGGGCTATACTCTTCGAATCAATTGTCTTACTAGAAATAACCAAAATACATAAAAGAAACATCTTCTTCAAATCATCAAAGAAATAAGACAGCTTTTTAAAAGGCCAAAAGTGAAAAGAAAACAAGAATTCTGAAAGGCAAGTGGGCACAGAAGGGAAGTGGGCATAGAAATGTTTTTGCCTTAAAGGCCGTACCCAATCTGGGTAAATCAGAAGCTTTGTTTTGATGACCCTGTTGGATAAGGGAGATGGCCCAAAGTGGAGAATCCAGTAGAAGACCCTCTTTTCAGTAAGCTGGGAGGCCTCCCCAAAAGGCTGTACATTCACGGTAAGCCTGAACCAGTCCAGAAGAAAATGAAAGCCTGTAACTTAATTATTATCTCAAGACATAAACTTGGTTTAAGGTGAAAGTGCTCAGAAACATAGCAGAAGAAAACAAAAATTCTCTCTGGGGGTTAGTAGTTTCATCTGTGGACCTCAAATTATTTCCATGAATGATTTTCACAATGTCTGGCACACAAAGAAAATCAGAAATATAAGGAAGACTTGAGTAAGAACCAGCAGAAACAATAAGGCTTCCGAGGCATCATTAAAAGAACTATGCTGACTTTGTTGAAATAAATAAAAGATAAGCTTGAATTCATCTGCAAGAAATAGAAAACTATAAAAACTAGAAAAGTCAATTTGGAAAAGAAAAAATGTGATAAAATATTGAAAAATCCATGAATGAATTTGACATCAGATTCAGCTGAAAAGGTGAAGAAAGCTTTAATGAACTGGAATATAGGTTAGAAGCAATTACCCAGAGTATCACGTGTTATACAGAGAGATAAAGGGGAGAAAAATACAGAGGAAAAAGAAGAAAATTAAAGGATAGAGTGAGAATGCCATGTGTTATTTATGGGCACCCAAGTAAGAAAAGGGACAAAAATGGTAAGACAGGACACAAAAAAATATCATGTAAGAAATTTTGGAAGAATTAGGAATATTTAACATCTATGATTCAATTTTATTCTACAAACACTTATTAAACATACCCCTGATGCCAGGGATGGTTATAGTCACTGGAGATTGGAGATACAAAATATATAGGACTGTTTCCAGTCTCAGAATGTTCATAGTTCCATTACAGTGTAAACAAGAGTAGAAGATTAAAGATAAAGAGGATAACTGTCTTACAAGAATGTAAGGTTGAGCGACGCCTCAGTGGTTCAGTTGGTTGAACGTCTCACTCTAGATTTTGCCTCAAGTCATGATCTCAGGGTTGCGAGATTGAGCCCCACATTGGTTTCTGTGCTCAGTGTGCAGTCTGCTTGTTCCTCTTCCTCTGCTCCTCTCTCCACTTGCATTCTCTCTCTCTAAAATAAATAAATAAATAAAACCTTAAAAAAAAAAAAGACTGTAAGATTGAACTGTGTAATTTTTTTTTAAGGTTATTCCCACCCTGAGAATCTATTATTCAAAGTGGATTAGTTATCTATTCCCAATTGATATATTACCACAAGCTTAGAGGCTTAAGACAATATGCCCTTATTGTCTTATCATTTCCATGAATCAGGGATCCAGGCATGATTTAGCAGGGTTCTTTGCTTCTGGGTCTCTCACAAGACTGCAATTAACATATGGTCAGGGCTGGGGTCTTATCTGAAGACTTGACTGGGGAAGGAGCTGGCTGTTGGCAGACCTTCAGTTCTTCAAGGGCTATTGGACTGAGGTTTATTGGCCTCATGTCATCTTCCTTTCCTTGGTGGGCCTCTCCAACATAGAAATTTGCTTCATCAAAGTGTGTCCTCTTAACAAGGCACAAGTCGGGCACCTGGGTGCCTCAGATGAAGTGTCTGCCTTTGGCTCAGGTTGTGATCCTGGGGTCCTGGGATTGAGTCCCACATCGGGCTCCCTGCTCAGCAGGAAGCCTGCTTCTCTCTTTGGCTCTGCCTCTCTTTTTCTGTCTCTCATGAATAAATAAAAATCTTAAAAAAAAATAAAAACAAGGCACAAGTCACTCTCATGTAGCTCAATCATAGAAATGACATCCATCATATTCTACTAGTTAGAAACAAGTCACAGAAGCTGCTCACATTCAAGGTGAAGGGATTATTTCCAGAATCCAATGAATCTGAAAATCAATTAAGATAATCCAACATATTATCTTAATTCAAGGGAAAAACCTCCAATCCGTGATCATCTCTACATATACCCAAAAAAAGATATTTGATAAAATTCAACATACTGAGTAAAAATACTTAGTAAAATAGGAATAAAAATGATATTTCTTTAATAAATGTTTTAAGTGTTAAAAGAACAGTAGCTAGTATGGCAAATTGATCACTAGATGGTCCAAAGTAATAGCCTCCCTGTGTGCCTGCCTTTTTTTTTTTTTTAACGATTCTATTTATTCATTTGAAAGAAAACAAGAGAGAGAGCACAAACAGGGGGAGAGGCAGAGAGAGGGAGAAGCAGACTACCCGCTGAGCTGGGAGCCCGACTCGGTGCTCAATCCCAGGACGTGGAGATCATGACCTGAGCCGAAGGCAGACATCCAACCATCTGAACCACCCAGGTACCCCTGTCCCTGTCTTTTTAATGTGAATTTCCATCTCCTCCCATCCAGAGGTAAAGTCTGTTTCCTATATCTTGAATCTGAGCTGGCCTTGGGACTCCATTAGGCTAATAGAAAACCGAAGTAAACGTGCCAGGTTTAAGCCTGGGCCTCAAGAACCCTTTCATGCTTCCACTTTCCCTCTTGGACCTTTGCCTCCACCCTGAACACAAACTCTGGCTAGCCTACTGAAGGATGAGAAATCACATGGAGGAGAGCCAACAGGAGCCAGCCAAGTCCTAGAAGCAGAGCTACTCATCGTCACATGGGTGCATGCCGACATGTAAGGGAACCCAGGTGAAATGAGCCTAAATAGACCACTTGCTGTGCAGTAGCATGAACTAAATAAGTGGTTCTTTGAAATCATTCAATTTTGAGGTCATTTGTGATGCAACAATAACTAATTGATACAGCTAGCAAGTCCACAAAAATCCTCAACTAATTTCCTTTGTTTTGAAAATGATAACTTCTGGCTATGTACATCATCCCTTCCACTCAATGGAAAGCAGGAAGAAGAGAGGAAGGGAGAAGAAGGGAATTTAGGTTACGTAAAATACACTGTAAATCTGAATGATGATAAAGGAAACAAGTCATGAAATGATTATTCTAGATAAAAGCTTTTATTACTGATTTTTACGTGAGACTCAGGACACTGATAGTTTGCTACTCTTCTCATAATGAAGTTATTTCTGAGACAGTCTTGATGCATGTAAAGAATAAGAGACTTGAGAGAGCATTTTTAGCTAGTTTATGCCTTTTTTCCTAACTCATGTCTTGAAATTTAGATTCATGATAATTACTCAGGCTTTACAATTCATTTTTTGCTTTTGCCGATGGTGCTTACTGTAATAGACCACACTTTAAATCACAATGGAGACATTAAATTTCCAGAATCATAATATTACCTTCATCCTTTGGTTCAAAATTCATCTACCTCTCACAAGTCCTTATGGCAGTGGAGCATTTTTCTCCCTTTTTGTGCAATTAAAATAGAATCTTTAAATTTCTGTTTTCTTTTGGAAAACTTCCAGTGAATGATGGCATTGGAAGAATGATTTGGGGCACACTCTCATTACTTCTTAATGCTTTTCATTTTTATTGCATGTTACTAATTGCTCCGCATTAAATACTACTTTTCTTTCCTGATGCTATGCATGATTTGCTATAAAATACAATATAACTCAGGTATTCGAGATTGTCCTTTGGGAATTAGCAAGTCATTCTAAGCATCGTGGGCCATAAAAATTGGACCTCTAGTAGAGAAGACACAAAGCAATGTAAATCTTGGGGAACAGTCTGTTAAAGAGCCACAGTAATGATTAAGTAAGTAATCAGTGTGAGCTCTACCCTCTTCCTGAAGATGAAATGATGGGCCTTGAGGATCCTTCGTTAAGTCTCCACAATGTTTTTGAATCCAACGTAATTGAAGGGGGTGAGTAATTTAAAATCTGTTTAGAATCTCCAGAATGGCCATTTCCTACTAAACTTACTCCCAACTAAAAAAAATTAGGGGTGCCTGGGTGGCTCAGTGGCCTCTGCCTTCGGCTCAGGTCATGGTCCCAGGGTCCTGGGATGGAGCCTCATATTGGGCTCTCTGCTCAGCAGGGAGCCTGCATCCTCCTCTTCTCTCTCTGCCTGCCTCTCTGCCTACTTGTGATCTGTCTGTCAAATAAATAAAAATCTTTAAAAAAATTAAAAATAAACACAAACAAACTTAGTCCCAACTCTTGAGGCTAATCTTAAGTGGATGAACCAAATATCCCCAGGAGTAAATGCCTTTCCTCTTTATTTTTATCTCTGAAGATCTATTTATTTTCCCATTACTTGAGCCTAAGATGGTTCCCCTGGCACAACACCTTTAAAATTGTATCATTGCTGAGGATTTCTCCCATCTTAGGTATTGTCTGTTTGCTACAACATCTTCCTGAGATTTATTTTATAGATATTTATGGAGCAAATACTATGATCATGACAACAGAGGGATTAAGTTTATGGTTTTGCCTCATGAAGAGAAGGTATTAAAATGATTCTTTTAAGAACACTCATTTGAAAGGTATGGCTCCTCTGTTATCATCAAGAAAGCTTTTTGGCATCTGTTCTTTAAGGAACACATCCACGGTTCCTCCTCTTTACTAATAAAGAGAATTGTGTTTTGGAGTCAATTTCCAAGCTCAGTTTTCCTGTTTAGAAATGAATGCACTCTAGCCAATAAACCCAATTTTGAAAAACTGTAAAAAGAATACCTTCTCAATTGCTTGGCTCTGATTCAGTTCTGGTACGTTCTGATTAAGTTGGGAGCACAGAGAAGGTGCAAAGAGCTCCATACATGCTTCTCTTCCCATTACCATCACTGGAATGCACAACGTGGCTAGGTCAAAAGCAGTGCTACTGTTAACTCCCTAAGATAAAGGAGTCAGTTTCAGGCAAAGCCTTTTCACATATACCCCTTTACCACTTTGTTTTTTGTTTGTTTCATTTTGCTACAAATATACTCCTAAAATAGCCTGCAAATTGGGAATCATTTCACTAGCAAGATGGTTATGTAGAAAATGTAACATGGTGTGAAAATATGATGAACCTCTGGGACCAGGTTTTGTGACAATGATCCAGTTCCTCTCAATCACGCCGTTCTCACCCCCAATCAGATTCCTGTCAAACTCTCCTTCCTAAGTTCTTTCCTTTCTCTACAGTCTGTCACCATGACCCTGATTTACTTCCTTTCCTCTGTTCTATGGCTTTTGGCTTTAATTTAATCTTCCTATTATTTTCTGTCTTTCCCGATTCCAGTGCATTTTAATTTTAATGATCTTGAGGCCAGCTTCAATCTTATCACTGACATGCTTAAAATTCTTCTGTGGTTCTCCATCACCCAAACCCCTGTGGAGGCATTAACAACCCTCCCTGTCTTACCACAACTTCTGTCTCCAACTTTGCCAGCCCTCCCCTTCCCTGTGGCAGAATCAAACTGATTTACTCATTCCTTCCTATGTCCATTCTTCTCTTTACTGCCCTTACGTCTCTCATTTGCAGTTCCCTTTAACTGAAATACCCTCCCCATCACTTCAAGTGTAAATACTGTCTTTCCTTCACAGGCAGACAGATGCCGCCTTATTGACAAAGTCCCTCTGATAATCCCTATATAAACCTAGCTGATCTATTCCTCTTCCCCAGCTCTGGTGGAAGAAAGAACCATTTTCCCTTTAATTTTTGGTTCAAATTACTCTGAAGTGCTACCTCACTGAATGTCTTTCCCCGTTGGGGAGTCCTCTCTCCATGGGAACTCCAGTGCCCTGAGACTTCCTTTCTCATTTCCAGTGGGCAATATTAATTATTCTTATCTTGGGGGGTGGGAAGGGGGGAAACAGAAAACCTGCTCCATCAGCCAACGGGCCTATCCTTGTACCACACTTCAGGTCTGTTACTTGAGGACCTTTGTCATCTTAGATACGTACTAATACCAAGTCTGCACAATCCCTGTCCTCCCAAGAAATTCCCTTGGAGGTCACATAAGATTACACAACTGTTGTTGCTCTGACAAGCATCTCCTTCACAGGAAGGGGAAAAGGAAAAGCCTCTCTACTTGTAGGCACAACCAGCTGCCTTCATCCCCCATCACTCAGAATGTTACTGTTCTGAGGTTACATCTTTCCTCAAGTCTACAACAATGTACCCACAGATCCTTTGCCCAAGGTACCGTGGGCAGTGCCAGAATAGCTTATTCTCAAGAGATTGCCATCTCGGCCCCATGCCCTGGTTGGAGCCCTTCATTCCCATGCCACTCCATCCCTTACTACCTGACTTGAATCTCATTCCCCAAACTGAGGCTTTATATCGCCCTCCATTCAGTTAAATGTGCCTTCCATGTAGTCAAACACATCCTTAGAAGATATGTCGGGTAAAATGCCTTTAATTTTAAGTAGTAAAACAAACAAACAAAAATGAGCAAACAAGAAAAATCTCAAGCTGGATAAAACAATAATGAGATATGCTGAGTGATATAACTGTAAACTGAGTCGTAGGATAGATTTGAAGATGACTTAATCCTATAGACAGCCCTTTTCCCTTGTGATTCTTGGTTCTATCTTCTCCTAGTATTGTTCTATCCTCAAGGTTGATGATGGGATAGCCTTAGAGGTCTGAGCCTCATACCCATACATGTCAAGATCCAGAAGAAGAGTTAGAGGGTCACTTCTGCAAGCATTCCTGGAGTAGTGGGCAAAACACTTCCCAGGAGCCCCAGCAAACCTCTCTTCAGGTCTCACTGGTCAATTTGGGGACTCCCCTTCCTCAGCCAATCACTTGCAAGGAGGAGTAAGATTGCCAATCAGGCTCACCCCATCAACCAAAATATGGGTTGCATGAGTGGGGAGGGAATCTAAAAAATTGGGCTCCCTTAGGAATGACAGGAAAGAATGCTGAACAGGCATTCATTAGAAGGGAATTTCATGCCTTATAATAGCTGCCTTCTTTCTGAACTGATGATACGGAAAACATCTCATATACATTGATTAAAATCTTAGATACTGTTACATTACATTACTCATTTTTTTAAAGCTTTTAGAATCATACAAACATAATATTGGGTGAAAGAAGACAGACACAAAAGAAAGTATATTCATTTATATAAAGTTCAAAAAAAGGCAACACTCTATTGTGTTATAAATAAGAGGGGTAATGACTAGAAAGGGCATAAAGGGGCTTCTGGAGTAATGTTCTGTTTCTTGATGTATGCTAGTTACAGCATGGGTTTAACTTGTGAAATCCATCCAGCTATACATAAATGATTTATGTAGTTTTGGAATGTATGTTCTACTTCAATTAAGAAGTTAAAAATAAAAAATAAAATTATAGTGTGAAGTGCTGTGCAAGGTATTACAGAGAGAAGATAAAGTCTATTCAAGATTCAGGGATTTTTATAGGTGGATGGAGGATTCACATGAGTCAGTAATCCATTACTATGTAGTGTTAGGATATTTTCTATAATAGAGGGGATCACATCCAAGGTTGGGGAAGGCTTCACAAAAAGGATGACATGTAAGTTGGAGCAAACACAATGTATGGGTATGAATTTGCCTGGTGAGAGCTGAAAGGGTCTTTGAGTACACAAAGATAACAGACTGCCTGAGAATAGGTTGTTATGGCTGGATCCGAGTGTGTAGGAAGGGCAGACATTGAGGCTAAGAGAGGTCAACAGTGGTCTTTCAGATTAGGTGAAAGAGGTATACCTTATCCAGAGAGCAAAGGAAAGTCACTGAAGAAGACTGCCAAGATCCATCCTCAGCCAAGAACACTCTCGGCGCTCATAGTGAAGGTACTTCTATTTGTGTGTCTAAGATACTGGAAGTAACTTCCTTGAAGAGGTTGATAGGCATCAGGGTTTGGCTGAAAGGAATTAGTGGGAAGAAAACTGGCCTGCAAGTCAGATAAACTAAATTCTTATCCCCACTTTTCCTCCAGCCTTGATCTGTAGCCACAGACAAGGCAGAACAGGGTAGGGTAGGAACACTCCTGAATAGTTCCACTACTTAGGCAGGCCCATCTATTTTATCTCACTTAATGATCTCACTTCATATGTGCCCATACCATAGTTGTTCTTAGCCCCATTTTATTGAAGATGGAATTGAGACTCAGAAGGGCACTAGTAGCGGAGATAAGATTCAAACCCAGGACTTCTGAGGCCCTGGTGCAGCTGTTCCTGCACTGTGCCACGGAAGAGCCACCAGTCCCATTTCTCTGCGGCCATACTTCCCTCATCTGTAAGGTGAAGGATTTCCCTTCAGGTGTTTCCTGGGTCCTTTCTAGTTCCTTCTAAGACTCCATGCTATGATTAGGATGTAAATCCTTAACCCAGAGATTAAAATTAAAAGTATTTTTAGCATACTTTTGGAAATTCTTGGTTGTATTTTTATTATTTTGTAATCAATAAAAGGAGAATGAGCTTTCAGACATTTATCTGAACACCTAAATAATACAGGAAATGAAATACTATTTTAATAGTAATTAGAAATCTGGAGGCTTTTAAAAAGATTTATTTTTATTTGTTTATTTATTTTTAAGATTTATTTGAAAGTTGTTTATTTTTATTATTTATTATTAATTAATTAATGTATTTATTTATTTTTAAGATTTGTTTATTTATTTGAGAGAGAGAGAAAGAGCCCATGAGTGTGGGGAGGGTTAGAGGGAGAAGGAGAGGGAGAGACGCAGACTCTCTGCTGAGCACGGAGCCCCACAAGGGGCTTAATTACACAACCCTAAGATCATGACCTGAGCCTAAATCAAGAGTTGGACATTTAACTGACTGAGCCACTCAGGCACCCCAGAAATCTAGAGGCTTTTTAAAGCCAGGCCTCTATATGTTAAAAAGCAATAGTATAACTAATTTCTATAAAAAATAACAGTAGAAAAAAACCACCTCCACTTGACAGAACAATGACTTTTTAGAAATACTTAAGCATGGTGTATTGCTATTTTTTGGTCATTAAGTCCCTATTAATTACTCTTTCTTTTCTAATTTCTATGAACCTCATGAATTCATTCCATCATGATCTGTCCTAATACAAAATAAAAATGCCATTGCTTGTGGTATCTAGTATACTAGCGTCCAATGTATTTGGTATTGGGCCACTTATTCATTTAATGATTTAGATTTTTTTTTTTTTTGCCACTGCTGACATCAAATGAATACTTTGTAAGGAGAAACCAAGAGAATCCATGTAATCCTACCTTTTTCTCTCTACTAAAGGAATTAACATCGTGACCTAATGACCCTATCTATATCAACATCTGTATTATATGTTTGATACACAGTGAATTGTTAATAGTGTTGCTCATATCGAGGATGTGATGCTGTGGAAAAAGGAGGATGAAATGAGGTATCAATTTTCCTCATTAAACTTGGACATTGTTAGAATTACCTTTTTGGGGGTGCCTGGGTGGCTCAGTGGGTTAAGCCTCTGCCTTCGGCTCAGGTCATGATCTTGGGGGTCCTGGGATCAAGCCCCACATCAGGCTCTCTGCTCAGCAGGGAGCCTGTTTCCCTCTCTCTCTCTGCCTTCCTCTCTGCCTACTTGTGATCTCTGTCAGATAAATAAAAATAAAATCTTAAAAAAATTAAATCATTCCAAACAACTGCGCAGCCCACTAATGACCATATCTAATGGAATCTTATAATTACATAAAAACACTTACATGTTTTACTGTCATTCTTTACAATAGTGGTGTTTTGTGTTGAGAACCCTTATTTTTTAATAAGCATTTAATACTATTGTCAAAAAGGGTGTGACAAAGAAACAGTTCTATTGCATATTTCCTGTAAGTGTGAAGGGCAATGCTATAAATAAAGTTTCACATCTACAGCCAAGAAAATCTCTGAGTAATGACAGTAGTGCCCAAGAGCAGTGAATCCCTAGGAGGGGTGAAATGCAGGAACATTGGAGTCATGACTTTGGACTCATGACTCCCACAATTAGATTTAATTCTCAAAAGATTTCTTGAGTGGCCACATTAGAGACACACAGATGAATAAGATACAGTTTTCCAAAGCCAAATTGGCAGGCCAATATCAACCGAAGGAAACCAGAAGTACTACTACAGTAATGTTATTAGTGTACAAGGGAGGGAATACTTAATTCTGCCCTGGGAGAAGAGAGGGCTGATGGTTAGGGAGTTTTTCAGAGCATGTGCCTATACTGGGCTTAAAGGACAGAGAAAATTCCTTCCACAGAAAAGAAAGTAGATGAGTTTATTTCTTGGGGGTATAGGATGAGCATGATGGCCATGGCACAAACAAAGGCATCAAGGCACTAGGTGTGCTCAAGCAAAGTGACCAGACAAGGAAGTGGGAGGGTGGTGAGTGAAGGATGCAGGATAATGTCGAAGCAGCAGGATAGGAACCACACCACTGACTTAGGCTGAGTTCAATTCTGGCAGGATAGCAAACTGGATACTCTGAATGGCTCTCCATGATCACACTGCCAATTCCTTAATAAATTTTAAAAAGCATGTTTTTTAAATCCATTCATCTGTCAATGGATAAAGAAGAGGTGAGATTTTATATATAGTATACACATAATATATATAAAATATGTAATGGAATATTACTCAGCCATCAAAAAGGATGAAATCTTGCCATTTGTAATGACATGAATGGAGCCACAGTATATTATGCTAAGCGAAATAAGTCAGTCAGAGAAAGACAAATATCACATAATTTCACTCATATGTGGATTTTAAGAAACAAAACAGATGAACCTATGGGAAGGGAAGGAAAAATAAAACAAGGTAAAAATTGAGAGGGAGGCAAACCATAAGAGATGCTGAACTCTAGGAAACAAACAGGGCTGTTAGAGGGGAGGTGAGTGATGAGATGGGGTAATTGATAATGGACATTAAGGAGGGCACTTGTATAATGAGCACTGGGTGTTATATGCAACTGATGAATCACTAAATTCTACCTCTGAAACTATTTTTTTTTTCCCTAAAGCATGCCTTTTTAAAGAATTGCTCAAGATTCACAAGAAATCAAGAGAAATAGCCTAAGGCCAACTTATCCAGGTACCTGGGAGGAGGGTAAAGGAGAAAGAGAAGTGCAGTGTGTAAGGGAACCAGCCAGCCTAGTAACCTTTGGGAAGCCACTCATATTTTCCTCACATGGGAAATGAGGGTGCTAGGCAAGGAGATCTCTAGGATTCCAGCACTAATATTCTGTCTGACAGCAGAGCACTTTTCCTGCCACACCTCTCAATACACACTAGTGCACTGACTTCTCAGATCTCTGTGAACAGGCAGGACCCTTGGAAAGGTCCTAGGGTTTCCTTTTTCTATTCTCATTGTCTCTGGAAATTCGGAGCCTAAGAAATTATTATTATTATTATTATTACTTTTTAAAAAAAAAATTATTTATTTGACAGACACAGCGAGAGAAGGAACACATACAGAGAGAGTGGGAGGGGGAGAAGCAGGCTCTCTGCTGAGCAGGGAGCCCGATGTTGGACTCGATCCCAGGACCCTGGGATCTCGACCTGAGCCAAAGGCAGAAGCTTTAACCTACTGAGCCACCCAGGTGCCCCTTATTATTACTTTTTTTAAAAGATTTTATTCATTTATGACAGAGAGAGAGATCACAAGTAGGCAGAGAGGCAGGGAGAGAGAGCGGGGTAGGAAGCAGACTCCCTGCTGAGCAGAGAGACTGATGCAGGGCTTGATCCCAGGACCCCCGAGATCATGACCCGAGCGGAAGGCAGAGGCTTAACCCACTGAGCCACCCAGGTGCCCAATTATTATTACTTTTTAATTTTTAGGTAAAAATATAACATCAAGAATATTCAGCTGGCCAAAAAAAAAAAAAAAAAAGAATATTCAGCTGGCCAAAGGTATCAAAGAAAAAGCCACTGCCATTTCATTATTTCAGATCTTAAATTTACCTCATACAAAGTGAATAATGTAAACAGTGACTCCTGGGGGAGAAAAGTCACTTACTCCAGAGAGTGTTTAACTTTACTCCATCCCATTGGTCATTTTATTAGCAGAATTTCTAGCTTTGGATATAGAAAATACTATTTCATAAAATAAACAAATATTAATATAATATATTCAATAAATATTTTATGAAAATGATAATGTATTTAAAAGAGCAATTTGCGGTTTTAATAGGCTTATAATTGTGTTAGAGTGAGTGTGATTTAGGAAGTCATCCCTTAATAAAGACTTTTATTTCAGAGAAAAAAACTTCCTGGTATTATGGGAAAATACTGACACAAAATACATTACTTGGACAAAGTATTCCTTTGGCTGTGCTTATTTTATTTCAAATAAATTATTTTAGCTTTTAAAGGAGCTGTTGAAAAGTTCTGTCTCAATAAGGCAGCTACTATTGTTTTTCCTTGGGTTACCATATTTGCTTTGTTCCCAGAGAACAGAATTTATCAACTTTTGTTTTTGCAAAATCAATGAGAAAAGACATACTCACTCTCAGGCAGTAGCTATAGAAATCTAATTTCAAACATGCATGTAATTTATTGGAAGAAAATAGGAAAGGAGAGAGAAGAAATCAATAAAAATTAAAATTTTCATTAGATGAATGTAATTCACAAGTGCAATAGGGAACTATTTATCCTTGTACCTTTCTCACTTATCAGACATGAGAAAATGTTATTAAAACCCTGTCATCACTTTTATTGTACCACTTTTAAATTTATCCTATCCTTAAGTTTCCTCTGGGGGGAAATACGCATCTTCATACAGAGTTTTGAAAATTATCCTGGCAGGAAATCTGTGAAATCTATATAGTGTAAGAGAAGAATATGATTCAAAAATAACTTGGCTTACCTACCCCATAGATAACATTCAGGGAACTTTAAACTATCATTTTCCATTATTAGACTAAGAATACTAATTTTTTTTTTTGGTGCTAAGTAATGTATTTCTTTACAGTGGAATTAGCTTCTCTGAATGACAATAATTCACTCCTAGTCTTTCCCATGGGAAGAATTAACAAACATGGATAAACACAGAGAGAGAAAAACAACCAACATTATGGTCCTTATCTGAAATACATTAAGGTACCGCAGTTCACCCCTCTTTATTTTGCCACTTCACTGACTGGCATGCAGCACTGTTTATTTGTATATTTCTAAATACTTCTCAAGAAATAACCACTGATTAAATGACTGGTTAGTCTATGGTATTCTTCCTTCTGTAGTGGAGAAAATAGCTCAAAACCTCCATGAGTCAAAATATATGACTTCTTTCCCGCCATTTAATCCACTTCAAGGAATAGAAAAGAAAGAAAATTTACATGCTTTATCTAAATTGAAATCTCAGACAAAGGGTGGGGAGGATACTGTACAGTAAAATTCTTACGTGTTGCTACATGGCTTGTAGTCAAGGAACTAGAAGTTTCCAGAAGTGTGTTCTACTGAATGCCACCAGAATTGAACTCAGTAATAGGATTATACACAAATGATGAGGTCCTCAGTGAAACACAACTAGTTTTGTGTGCGAGTAGGAAAGAAAACCTGGAAGTTGCTTAGATTCAGCCTGTATGGGGTTAAACACAGGAACATTAAGTGGAAAAGTGATTCTCCCCATTGTAACAATTGGCAATAATTAATTATATGTGCTTATCACCTTTTCATTTCTGGCTTGACTTGTTATTTAAACCCTATCGAATTTTAAAACATTGTATATTTAGGAGAAGGCATTTGGGGGAAATTGGAAGGGGAGATGAACAATGAGAGACTATGGACTCTGAAAAACAATCTGAAGGGTTTGAAGAGATGGGGGGGTGGGAAGTTGAGGGAACCAGGTGGTGGATATTAGAGAGGGCACGGACTGCATGGAGCACTGGGTGTGGTACAAAAACAATGAATACTGTTATGCTGAAAATTTAAAAAAAATTAATTAAATTGGAAAAAAAATTGCATATTTTTTACATCCAGTTCTTCTGGAACATGACTGGAAGCTCCTTGATGGCACAAAAATTTGTCTTTTTTAAAATATTTTCCTACAGTGCTCTATACTAGGTTGGTATTCAGTAAATATTGGTTGATTTGGAAAATGAAATTAAGCAAAGACCGAATTTAATTTTCGCAATATGGTTTTAAACCACGTTGGTAACACATGGTTAGTGCTGAAAATGTGACAAACACAGAAATCCTGAAGGAGAACTCGAAAGTCATCACAAGTCCTAAACACCTTTCTCCACTTGCCTTTTTTCCTCAGAAATAGGTGGAAGTTCTTATGGTACTTTAACCATGTTGGTTTATAGAAAAAAAATATTTAAAAAAGTATAAAGCTGTACAGAGTTCAATTTTTACTTAATGTATATCATGAACTTTTCCCCATGTCAATAAATATTTTTCCACAACATGACCTTTGCGCCAGTATAATATTCTACTGCATGGGAGCACCATGATTATTTTTTCAAAATCCTGTTGTTTCTATTTTTTCCTGTGAATATTCATGTTAATATTATATCAAACATAGCAATTACTAATTCATCAAATAATTGAGCTCTGATATGGGAGGAGGCTTAATTAAAAAGAGGCAAAGAATTGAGTTAAATGGGTTTATGCAATCACGTATTGCGTATTTTACACTTTCACATAGGACAATTACTGATCTTGGGGCACCTGGGTGGCTCAGTTGGTTAAGTGTCTGACTCTTGGTTTTGGCGCAGGACATCATCTCAGGGTCATGAGACTGAGTCCTGAGACTATGGGGAGCCTGCTTGAGATTCTTTTCTTCTCCCTCTACCCCTCCCTCCTACTCTCGCTCTCTAAAATAAATAAATAAAGCCTAAAAAAAATTACTAATCTCTTGAGTTCTGAAATATGATTAAGAAGTAAGATACTAAGATTTTACAGGTAAAAATATGCCTTTATACAGTGACTACTTTCCTTTTTTAGAGTATAAAATGATTATAAAGTAGAGTATATAGATTATAGCATGTAGATTATATTTTAGGGTATAAAATAATTATAAAATGATTTAAAGTCTTAAGTCATTTAAAATGGAGCAAACAAAAGTCTTAGTATTTATTTTCTATACCATTTACCTTATCTCAGTGAATTACTAAAAAAAAAAATATATATATATATATATATATAGAGAGAGAGAGAGAGAGAGAAAGAGAGAGGAATTCTTGCTAATTCAGGAAAGTTTGAAGACAAGTACATTCCAGATAAAAATATCCAGATATTATTATATAAATTAATACACTTTTACATGATCATTGATCAATTCAATCTTGCTTGTATCATATGCAAAAATCTACTATATGATTTCTACAAAACTCTAAAATTCTAGACTATGATTACATACTTACTTAGTTATAAAGAATGAGAATGAGATTATCTGTCACAGGTCAACATCATTTTTTCTAATAATTACCTCACCAACACAGATGATGAAAAACACTGAAAAAAAAAATCTCAGAATGTCATTTAAAACAATCATTTAATGGACTGTTTATTTCTTCTCTTTTCTAGCCATCCTCGTAGCTGGTGACCTATTTTCCCCCCTAATCCATAAACTTTTATAGGAAGTAAAACATCAGACTGGTAATAAAGAGAGGCATTGGGGGAAAAGATTATTCCTAGGCTAGCAGTCTCTTATTCAATTTGATTCCTCGACACCCTGATTACGTCTACCCTGATTCCAGTCTATCAATACAAAGTGTGTGGTAGAAGAAAGAGCCCCAACTTGAGAAGGCTGCAGGGGAAGAAGCATCCTCAGAAGACAGCCAGGTTCTCTGTAGAGCAAGAAGGTGATGGAAACTCTAAGAAAAGAGGTTGAAGATGTACATTTTGCTGAGGATGGCTCAAAAATTCTAGAAGGCAAAATGGAAAAAATTCAAGAGTTCAGTGAATGACATGTAGGAGATGGGGTCAGAAGTAGAAATGAGCTGAGCTGATGGGAGAGGAGGTGCCTTGAAGTCTAGAGTTTTTTATGGTGAGTGACAGAAATGTGTAGCTAAAAGGCACGATGAAGACAGAGCTGGTAGACTCCAGCCAGACAATGTAGTCCTGGGAAGGCTGTAACTGCTACAGGCCGGGGAAAGAAGATACCCAGGATATCCAGGGCTTCTTCATGTCCTCAGCAGTTACAGATAAGGAGACAGAGAAGCGCTCTCTCAGAGGCTTCTTGACACCTGTTGATGAGGGTGTCTGACGAGGGAGATAGATCTCATTCAATGTGTACTAGATGCACTCTTGACCCCTGCTGCTCAGTACTACTGATGGGAATTTAAACAACTACATTCTCCTTATAGGGCAATTTCTTAGTATATGAATAAACAGAAAGTGTATATATATTTTGACTCAAAAATTTTAGGAATTTTCCTCAAAATACTCTTATGTGGTGATCAATTTAGAAACAAGTTAAATGATGATGGTTAAATATAGCATGTCCATATTATAAAATAAGGTAGATAGATTGTTAAGCAAAAATTAAAAATTGCAGGATAGTAACTACACTACAATTTCATTTATATCATTTAGTAAGCAACATAGAAACCTATACTGGGATTGCATATGGAGCAACTACTTCAAAAGGATTTACTATGTGCAGGGCACTGTTCTAGGTGCTTTATGTGTTAACTTCCTTAATAAGTTATGTAGTATTACAATTACAGCTATTTTATGGATAAGGAAACTGAGACCCAGCAAAGATAAGGGATTTGCCCCAAACCTCCAAAATATTAAGGGGTAGAGCTTGAATTTTGTCCCAAACCCCTGACTCCAGGGTCTGTGCTTTTAAATACATTAAACTGTCTATCAGGTATGTAAGTGTAAAGAAAAAAAATCCTGAAACAATATGACCCAAACTCTTAACTGCAGTTACTTTTTAAAAAGATTTTATTTATTTATTGGTCAGTAAGAGAGAGCACAAGCAGGGGTGCGGCAGACAGAGGGAGAAGCAGGCTCCCAGCTGAGCAAGGAGCCTGATGCAGGACTGGATCCCAGTCCCCTGGGATCGTGACCTGAGCCAAAGGCAACCACTTAACCCACTGAGCCACCCAGGGATCCCAACTGTAGTTACCTTTGAGGAGAGCAGGATTGATGGAGGTTGAAAGTGAAAATAATTGCTAGCTGTTACTCTGACTACTTCAAGTATTTTTAAACTTTTAACAGTTGGAATATGTTCACTCGTATAGCTTGTTGGGGCTTTTTTCTTTTTTTCGCTCACTTAAAAAAAAAAGTTGCTGTACATTTCCATTCTGTACCAGGGTTATATGTGGTAACTATGGTGGCATTATTTAAAAGGGTAAAAGGATAGTGATTAACTTGCCTCAAGGAAGGAAATGTAAAGGAGGAGATTTTTGAGTCTTAAAGGATGAAGGGTCTGCCAGGAAGATGTTTAGGAAAGAGTATATACTTGGTGCTCAGTAACTGTTTTTGAATAAATGTATTCTAGGTAGAAGGGACACGTACACAAAGCCTCAAAGGGAAGGTAGCCAGAAATAAGGTTGGAAGGATAGGCAAGGACCAAATCACCAAAGGTCTTATGTGTGGAGTACAGGACATTATGTGGCAGCAATGAGAAGACTTGAAGGGTTTTAAGAAGTGAACATTTGACTGTTCTACACATATGAGTTTAACAGGTTTCCAGCACATCATCCTATAGATGCTCACTCTACGCTAAACAGAAAGAAATAATAGAAAAGAATAGCTGCTTTCTGGTCATGATTTGAGATCCTGGGACTCTGCTCATGACTGCCTCATATGACACACCAGTATTGTTATTTTCTACATTTAAGATCATTTCATTCATGGCCACATTAATTTCATGGGAATTTTAACTTCCTTAGGCACGGGTGGTTTTTTTTTCTTGCTTTGTACTTGATTTTGTAGTTTGCATTTCTGTAAAAGTAGCTTCTGAAACAGACCTAAACACATGAATAAGATCTTCTTATATAATCTCACAAAAAGTCATTCTAATTAAACTATCCAGTTTTTCCCTTAATAGTTCTAATAGACATAATCCTTAGCGCCCTTTCATGCTCACTATGAGCTTTTATTCTTCCTCCAGAAATCAATTCTTCTGCGGGTATTGGGCTTTTGCCATATTATCTGCAAAGGTGTCTTTGTTGATGTTTCAATGTATTTGGCTACAGTACACATAATATTTCTGGGCATGGATAAGCTGAATATTTTTAAATAAGTATTACTGGTGGCACAAGCCCCTCAATGCATTTTTGGTAAAAATCCACCTGAGATTCGCTAAGCTGATTTTACATGAAAATTGAAGCCATCTATGGCTTGGGAGCCTGCCATGCCTTTCTGAAGTGTGAGAAGCCTCTGTCTCCCTTTGGGATTTCAGCATTTTAAGCTGCAAGCTGAACAGTTGAGTAGGGGAAAAAATTCTCATAAAACAAATAAAACATTCTAAATAAATGATTCCTTTTGGTGGTTCAGTAGCCAAAACTAACGTAAAACTTTTATGAAAAATACTTTGATGTGCAGGAATTGTTTATTTGAAGCAGATACCAGCTCTGTTATTACTGCGCCTGGGTTCTGCAGCAAGGATCACCTTCACGAGATGCCAACAAAGTCGCCTGGACAAAACTCCCTCTCCAGGATAAATCACATTTAAGCCAAGATTTAAAGCTTCCACTTTCAAATGACATTTTAGACAATTCTGTTTTGTAGTGAAGCCTAAATCTATCTATTCCATGCAAAAGTGTCTAACTTGTTTTGTTTTGGGTTTACAAGAATGCAGATCCTTATTAATTGTTCTCCATTCCCACTTCTGATTCATAATGCTGACAGAAGTTCTGTCTGGGTTATATCCAAGGCCCGAATTTAAAAAGCACAAACTTACTGTAGTCAGAGATATAGAAGGACACTACATAATTCTTAAAGGGACTATCCATCAAGATGATCTAGTAATTATAAATATCTATGCCCCCAATATAGGAGTAGCCAATTACATAAGAAAACTATTAATCAAGATAAAGAGTCATATTGATATGAATACATTAATAGTAGGAGATCTTTAACACGCCTCTCTCAGTAATAGACAGATCATCCAAACAGAAAATCAATAAAGAAACAAGAGCATTGAATGACACATTGGACCAGATGGACTCATAGATATATACAGAACATTCCATGCTAAAACAACAGAATACTCATTCTTCTCAAGTGCACATGGAACCTTCTCCAGAATAGAACACATACTGGGTCACAAATCAGGACTCAACCGATACCAAAAGACTGAGATTATTCCCTGCATATTCTCAGATCACAATGCTTTGAAACTGGAGCTCAATCACAAGGAAAAGTTTGGAAGGAACTCAAACACCCAGAAGCTAAAGACCACCTTGCTTAAGAATGGTTGGATCAATGAGGAGATCAAAGAAGAACTTAAACAATTCATGGAAACCAATGAGAATGAAGACACTTCGGTCCAAAACCTATGGGATACAGCAAAGGTGGTCTTAAGGGGGAAATACATAGCCATCCTCAAAAAAACTGAAAAAATCCAGAATACACCAGCTGTCTCTACACCTTAAAGAACTGGAGAATCAACAACAAATCAAACCAATTCCACACATAAGAAGGGAAATAATCAAGATTAGAGCAGAGATCAATGAGGTAGAAACTAGAGATACAGTAAAATATATCAATGAAACCAGAAGCTGGTTTTTTGAAAGAATCAATAAGATCGATAAACCATTGGCCACACTAATCCAAAAGAAAAGAGAGAAAGCTCAAATTAATAAAATTATGAATGAAAAGGGAGAGATCACAATTAACACCAAGGAAGTAGAAACAATCATCAGAAGTTATTATCAACAATTATATGCAAATAAGTTAAGCAAGCTAAATGAAATGGATGCATTCCTGGAAAACTATAAACTCCCAAAATTGAACCAGGAAGAAATCGACAACCTGAATAGACTGATATCTAGTAATGAGATTGAAGCAGTGATCAAAAACCTCCCAAAAAACAAGAGCCCAGGACCTGACGGATTCCCTGGGGAATTCTACCAAACTTTCAAAGAAGAAATAACACTTATTCTCCTGAAGCTGTTTCAAAAAATTGAAGCAGAAGGAAAACTTCCAGACTCTTTTTATGAAGCCAGCATTACCCTGATCCCCAAACCAGGCAAAGACCACACCAAAAAGGAGAATTTCAGACCAATATCACTGATGAATATGGATGCTAAGATTCTCAACAAGATCCTAGCAAACAGGATCCAACAACACATTAAAAAGATTATCCACCAGGGCCACCTGGGTGGCTCAGTGGGTTAAAGCCTCTGCTTTTGGCTCCGGTCATGATCCCAGCGCTCTCTGCTCAGCAGGAGGCCTGCTTCTCTTCCTCTCTCTCTCTGCCTGCCTCTCTGCCTACTTGTGATCTCTGTCTGTCAGATAAATAAACAAAATCTTTAAAAAAAAAAAAAAAGATTATCCACCATGACCAGCTGGGATTCATTCCTGAGTTACCAGGATAGTTCAACATTCGCAAATCAATCAATGTGATAAAACAAATTAATGAGAAGAGAGAAGAACCACATGGTCCTCTCAATTGATGCAGAAAAAGCATTTGACAAAATCCAGCATCTGTTCCTGATTAAAACGCTTCAAAGTATAGGGATAGAGGGAACATGCCTGAACTTCATAAAATCTATCTATGAAAGACCCACAGCAAATATCATCCTCAATGGGAAAAGCTCACAGCCTTCCGTTGAGATCAGGAACATGACAAGGATGACCACTCTCACCACTCTTGTTCAACATAGTATTAGAAGTCCTAGCAACAGCAATCAGACAACAAAGAGAAATAAAAGGTATCCAAATTGGCGATGAAGAAGTCAAAATCTCTCTTTGCAGATGATATGACTCTTTATATGGAAAACCCAAAAGACTCCACCCCCAAATTACTAGAACTCATACAGCAATTCAGTAACGTGGCAGGATACAAAGTCAATGTACAGAAATCAGTGGCTTTCTTATACACTAACAATGAAAATACAGAAAGGGAAATTAGAGAATCGATTCCATTTACTATAGCACCAAGAACCATAAGATACCTGGGAATAAACCTAACCAAAGAGGTAAAGGATCTGCACTCGAGGAACTACAGAACACTCATGAAAGAAATTGAAGAAGACACAAAAAGATGGAAGACCATTCCATGCTCTTGGATTGGAAAAATAAACATTGTTAAAATGTCTATACTGCCTAGAGTAATCTATACTTTTAATGCCATTCCGATCAAAATTCCATCAGTATTTTTCAAAGAGCTGGAGCAAATAATCCTAAAATTTGTATGGAATCAGAAGAGACCCCGAATTGCTAAGGAAATGTAGAAAAACAAAAATAAAACTGGGGGCATCACGTTACCTGATTTCAAGCTTTACTACAAAGCTGTGATCACCAAGACAGCATGGTACTGGCATAAAAACAGACACATAGACCAGTGGAACAGAGTAGAGAGCCCAGATAAGGACCCTCAACTCTATAGTCAAATCATCTTTGACAAAACAGGAAAAAATATACAGTGGAAAAAAGACAGTCTCTTCAATAAATGGTGCTGGGAAAATTGGACAGCTATATGTGGAAGAATGAAACTCGACCATTCTCTTACACCGTACACAAAGATAAACTCGAAATGGATAAAAGACCTCAACGTGAGACAGGAATCCATCAGAATCCTCGAGGAGAACATAGGCAGTAACCTCTTTGATATCAGCCACAGCAAATTCTTTCAAGATATGTCTCCAAAGGCAAAGGAAACAAAAGCGAAAATGAACTTTTGGGACTTCAAGATCAAAAGCTTCTGCACAGCAAAGGAAACAGTCAACAAAACAAAGAGGCAACCCATGGAATGGGAGAAGATATTTGCAAATGACAGTACAGACAAAAGGTTGATATCCAGGATCTATAAAGAACTTCTCAAACTCAACACACACAAAACAGATAATTATATCAAAAAATGGGCAGAAGATATGAACAGACACTTCTCCAATGAAGACATACAAATGGCTATCAGACACATGAAAAATTGGTCATCATCACTAGCCATCAGGGAGATTCAAATTAAAACCACATTGAAATATCACCTTACACCAGTTAGAATGGCCAAAATTAGCAAGACAGGAAACAACGCGTGTTGGAGAGGATGTGGAGAAAGGGGAACCCTCTTACACTGTTGGTGGGAATGCAAATTGGTGCAGCCACTTTGGAGAACAGTGTGGAGATTCCTCAAGAAATTAAAAATAGAGCTACCCTATGACCCTGCAATTGCACTACTGGGTATTTACCCCAAAGATACAGATGTAGTGAAAAGAAGGGCCATCTGTACCCCAATGTTTATAGCAGCAAGGACCACGGTCACCAAACTGTGGAAAGAACCAAGATGCCCTTCAAAGGACAAATGGATAAGGAAGATGTGGTCCATATACACTATGGAGTATTATGCCTCCATCAGAAAGGATGAATACCCAACTTTTGTAGCAACATGGACGGGACTGGAAGAGATTATGCTGAGTGAAATAAGTCAAGCAGAGAGAACCAATTATCATATATGGTTTCACTTATTTGTGGAGCATAAGGGATAACACGGAGGACATGGGGAGATGGAGAGGAGAAGGGAGTTGAGGGAAACTGGAAGGGGAGGTGAATCATGAGAGACTATGGACTCTGAAAAACAACCTGAGGGTTTTGAAGGTGAAGGGGATGGGAGGTTGGGGGAGCCAGGTGGTGGGTATTAAGGAGGGCACATATTGCATGGAGCACTGGGTGTGGTGCAAAAACAATGAATACTGTTATGCTGAAAAGAAATAAAAAAATATATATATATACCATGTTAAAAAAATTTAAAAAGGAAACAAACAAACAAACAAAAACCTTGTATTTTCAATGGAATACTATGCAGCCATCAAAAGAAATGACATCTTACCATTTGCGACAACCTGGATGGAACTAGAGGGTATTATGCTTAGCGAAATAAGTCAATCAGAGAAAGACAACTATCATATGACCTCCCTGATATGAGGAAGTGGAGATGCAATGTGGGGGGTTTGGGGGGTAGGAAAAGAATAAATGAAACAAGATGGGATCGGGAGGGAGACAAACCATAAGAGACTCTTAATCTCACAAAACAAACTGAGGGTTTCCAGGGGGAGGGGGTAGGGAGAGGGTGGCTGGGTTATCACATTGGGGAGGGTATATGCTATGTGAATGCTGTGAAGTGTGTAAACTGGGTGATTCACAGACCTGTACCGCTGGGGCTAATAATACATTATATGTTTATAAAAAAATTAAAAAATTATTATTAAAAAAAATTTAAAAATAATAAAAAAATAAAAAGCACAAACTTTCAATGAAGACTCAATTGTTTACTGAATTTGATGTGTATATATCCAGGTGGACTTTTCCAATCCTTGTAAATATAAGTGGCATTGGACATCAGTGCTTCCCAGGAACCCTCATAGATATCACTTAATGTCCCTCTTAGAACACATTGCTAAGAGATATAGCAATCTTCTTTATAAGGGCAGTTGCTCACAGACTTAAGTAACTTACTCATTGATTAAGATGTAAGCCACCTCAGGGGTACGTGGATGGCCCAGTCAGTTAGGTGTCTCGCTCTTGATCTCAGCTCAGGTCTTGATCTCGGGGTTGTGAGTTCGAGCTCTGCATTGGGCTCCATGTTGGACCCAGAGCCTACTTAAACAAACAAACAAAAAAGATTCAACTCACATCATTGTTTTCCACCCCCTGCATCCGCAATCTCTTCTAAGAAAGGATTTATTGCATTACAAAACAACTTATAGAGGTAAGGGAATCACATTTTTTAAAATATATTTACATGATAAAGACACCAATGTGTATGTATGAACACTTAGCCAGGACAGTGTGGAAGGATTCAAGCATTATAAGGTGACCATACCAGATGTCCTTTAAGATACATTTCAAATTCACATAGTTCATGATTTTCTAGACAATGTACTCCCTTCCCTTTCCTTTATCCCTAAAATCCTTAAAAACATTATAATGATTATAATATCATACCAAAAGTATTAATTGAGATAAATATTTTATGTTGCTATGTGAATATCTTGTAATTTTAATTTTTAATCAAAATTTGCATTAAAATGAGACCATTGAGCATTCGTATATATGGGAATTTCATTTTCAAGGTAATTTATTCCAGATGAATATATGGAGAAGCAGAAAACTTTGCCTTCTCTCCTATTTCTCTTTCCTTTTACTTTCTCTTAACACATTTGTCTAAAGTTAAGAGTTACGGGATAGAGAAATTTTATTTGAATATGAGGGATAAGGAAGTTGGGGGCTGGGAAGGGCATGACTTAAAGCAATGGGGAAACACTGTCTTTTATATATTCAGAGTGTCTAAGCGGGGCCCACTTTCCCCTCCCTAAATTCCTATCTGCTCAGACTTGGAGTGTCAGCAAGTCAGGTCTCCTTTCATCTATTGGTGGTAAGTAGATCCTTGTGCTTTTAAATACAACAAAGGACAGTGAGCTGGTAATGTGGATACCAGCCTCTTTACCCTAAGTCTATTACTGAACAATGTAGACCTTAGAACGTGATTTCATTTGCAACCTCTTAAGAGACGTGTGTGTGTTGCACAGAATAAATTTGACAGAAGGGCTATGTGAGCAGGTAAAGGAAAGAGAATTATACTTTAGTTTTTATGACCATTTTTAATTTGTCCTAAGAATTCACCCTGCACAGGAATAATATAAATAAGAAATGAATTAGCTCATTTCACTAAAGGTATAAATACTATGACTGGAAAGATTGAATTTCTCTTATTTTTTCAAACTCCCTTTCTGACAGGTGACTTATAGGACACATTTTTGCCAGTTGTCCATTTGTAAGTAATCAGTATTTCTATTCTCCCTCAAGGAAGGACAAATATAATTTTGAGGAACATGTCTTTAAATAGATTTTGGAGGGCACCTGGGTGGCTCAGTCAGTTAAGCATCTGCTTTCAGCTCAGGTCATGATCCCAGAGTCCTGGGATCAAGTCCTGCATCAGGCTCCTGGCTCAGCGGGAAACCTGCTTCTCCCTCTGCCTGCTGCTCCCCTTGCTTGTGTTTTTTCTCTCTCTCTCTCAAATAAGCAAGTAAAATCTTAAAAAAAAATTTTTTTTAATAAGTTTTGGAAGGAGGTGGGCAAGGATCATCGGGATTAGGATGGAGTAGAGTTGTTCTTATCCTTGCCAAAAATAGAGGCTACACAGATTTAATTTCTCTATGTACACACAGACAGAGGTCAAGGAAATGAAAACTAAACATGTATCCTCCCTTTCCCCCCAGCCTCTAAACACAACAGCACTCAGAGCCTCAAGGGGCAGTGCTGGCATCAAGCCACTCCTCAGATTGTTGATATAAAACTGTAAGCATGTATGAAGTCTGCATCTTATTAGCAGAGAGCATTGATTTCCACTGGTACTAGTTTCACATAAAAAAATCAAATTAGCAAATATGTAAAAGAATTGGCATAGAAAAATTAATTAATAATGCATTTAGTTCCATGGGAAAGTTATTACAATTCCTTTAAGAATCTAATTTACTCTTGGATTGTGGGGAGCATAGCATAGCATATTAACCTGTTGAATCACTACGTTATACACCTGAAACTAATATAACATTGTGTGTCAACTCTATTTCAACTGAAGAGGAAAAAAAAAAAGAAATTAATTTACTCTTGGAGATTTCTGTTCAGGCTTGGGGGGATACAGTTGTGAATTTTTTTCAACTGTAGACGTAATAGTTGTCAAGAATTATAAAGCATCTGAGATTTTACAGTATTCCCAAGCTCACAAGTTGACACAGTTTCATGGATGCTGGCAGAAGGCACAAAACCCCCAGACCAGAGACAAAGGACAGTGCATTACTCACAGCAATAACATGAGCCAGAGTGTCAGCATTTGTGCCTGTTCCCTGAGTCTCAGTTTCCACAGAGTGACATGAAGAGAACTAGATGATCCCTTCACAGGCAATGGGGTACATTACAAGACAGGAACTCTGAGCTTCGGTAACTGAATCTTTTGTAACAATAAGTAAGCCCATGTGAACGTTGTTCACATTCTCTTTGTTATTGTGGACAGTAAACGAACCTGATTTTTGCTCCATAGAGGGACTATATCTCTGTCTTCCAAGGCTGTTTTCAATACAAACACCCTTGAAAAGATATTCCAGAACAAAAGCAGCCATTGCCTCTGCTTGCAAGATGTACAGAAATGTGAGGCACCCGTGGAGAATTGAACCATAATAAATTTCTGTCCCTATTTTCTCAAGCTTGAGATATACATAAAGTCCCTAGCTCTGTCCCTTAGCACATTTTCCACTCCCCACCCCCCGCCAAACTGGGAGTCTTTCTTGACAATACTATGGGCAGATGCTGATGGGGAGAGGAATGGGGGCAATTTTAAAACAGTTGGGTACTGTAACTTTAGTAGTGGGAAGATGAAAAATGAAAATCCAAAACTCTGTAGGAAAGTTACCCCAGAGAAGGCTGGCTATTTGGCAGCTCTCAACCGCATGTTCCATCCTCCCCAAAAGCACCCTCCTTCAATGCACAACTAAATGAATAATCACTGCAGTTCTGAAAAATGTAAATCTCTTGGAGCATTAAGGACTCTTGGGTTTTTACACACATGAGTGTGAATCTGTGTAAGATCCTTGTCCTTTAAAAGTTAGCTGAGATTGGCTGCTATGAAGGAATAAAAATTTTCACTGGTAGGGGAGAAGAAGGGTAATTGTGAAGTTTGGAGCAGTTTTGGGGCATAGCAGGCCAGAGAGATAATACTGAGGGAAAATGAAAACAATATGATGTCAGAGTCTTGTAGTGCAGGGAGGCTGGGCACTACAAGGTAGGAAAAGATGTGAGAGAAAGAATAGAGAGAGAAAGACTAGGGAGATGCCCAAGAGAAATTGCACCCATTCTGATAGTCTTGAAGTTGGCACTGTGTTCAAAGCAGAGGAAGAACATCCTTTTCCTCCTTCTCCTCACTCCTGGATCTTCTATGCATAAATATTTATTGAGTATCTGTTGTTGCAACAGCCACTGCTACTATTCATTACTCTTTACCATTTATTGAACTCTCACTATGCTTCCAGTTTTATGCTTACATTGCTGTGACAAGCTCAGGTAAGACATTAGAGTCCCATGTGGGAGACAGACAAGGAAGTCAACAATTACACCATTTAGTGAATGTATTGAAATCAGACAAGGTAGGTCCTTGCTTTAGGACCCAGACTTCCCATTTCCATCATTCATTCTATAGTCCACAAGAGTGAGCCAATAGCATCTAATTCTTACACAGTACCCATCATGGGTCAGGCAAAGTTTTTTTTTTTTTTAAAGATTTTTTTTTTTTTTGACAGATTACAAGTAGGCAGAGAGGCAGGCAGAGAGAGACAGGAGGAGGAGGCAGGCTCCCTGCTGAGCAGAGAGCCCGATGCGGGACTCGATCCCAGGACCCTGAGACCATGACCTGAGCCGAAGGCAGAGGCTTTAACCACTGAGCCACCCAGGTACCCCGGGTCAGGCAAAGTTTTAAGTGCAATGAACAATAAGCCTCTTTATAACAGCCCTATGAAATAAGTACTATGATTATATCTTACAAAGTGTGTATCTATATATCCTAATGTCACCAACCAGTAAGCAGTGAGGTGGGGTTTGATTCCAGGCCTCTGGGCCAGTGCAGGGGTGGTAACTGTCACTGAACCAACTTTAAGGTAACTAGGCATTTGTGAGCTGCCCAGGAAATATAACCATCACTTACAACTTCTTTCTGTGATAAATAACATTTTGACTTCCAAACTTGTGACTCATGAAGAAATTTTCAAACGAGTGTTTTAAGGCAGGAAAGTACCTGAAACCTCCTGTCTAGAAGAGACCTATGAGCATTAGTGACCTATAGTTAACAGGACACTGTAAATTCGGTACAAAAGGCATTAGAGTATTAACTGCCACACTGTAAGTTTAGGGATCCTCCTTTTTTAGGCTCAATTTTTCTTATAGGCATTAGTTCCCCCCTTACTAGTTTATGCTGCTGAGAAAGTTAAAGACTTAGGTTTACTTTAAAAAGAGAAGAATCAAATGAATGAGATGACAAGCCACAGACTGGGAGAAAGTATTTACAAAAGACACATCTGATTAAGGAGTGTTATCCAAAATACACAAAGCCTTAAAACTCAACAATAGGACACCAACCAACCATATTAAAAAAGGGCCAAAGATCTTAATAGACACCTCGCCAAAGAAGACATATAGATGGCAAACAAGCATATGAAAAAGTGCTCAGCACCATATGTCGTTAGGGAATTACAAATTGAAACCATGAGATACCACTACATGCCTTTCAGAATGGCCAAAATCCAGCACACTGACATCACTAAATGCTGTAGAAGATGTGGAGCAACAGGAATTCTCATTCATTCAGGTGGGAATGCAAAACCACACAGCCATTTTGGAAGAGAGTTTGGATGTTTCTTATAAAAGTAAACATACTTTTACCGTGTGATCCAGCAAGCACGCTCCTTGAGATCTACCAAAGAAATTGACAAAGTATGTCCACATAAAAACCTGCATATGGATGTTTCTAACAGCTATGTTTATAATTGCCCAAACTTGGAAACAAGGAAGAGTTCCTTCATTAGGTGAGTAGATAAAGAAACTGTGGTACATCCAGACACTGGAATATTATTCAGTGTTAAAAAGAAATGGGCTCTCCATTTGCAACGATGTGGATGGAACGAGAGGGTATTATGCTCAGCGAAATAAGTGACTCAGAGAGGGACAATTATCATACAATCTCACTGATATGAGGAATTTGAGAAACAAGACAGAGGATCAAAGGGGAAGGGAGGGAAAAATGAAACAAGATGAAACCAGAGAGGGAGGCAATCCTTAAGAGACTTAATCTCAGGAAGCAACTGAGGGTTGCTGGAGGGGAGGAGCGTGGGAGGGATGGGGTGGCTGGATGATGGACACTGGGGAGGGTATGTGCTACGGTGAGTGCTGTGAATTGTGCAAGACTGATGAATCACAGACCTGTACCCCTGAAACAAACAATACATAATAAAAAAAAGAAGAAGAAAGAAATGAGCTCTCAAGCTATTAAAGGACATGAAGGAACCCGAAATGAATCTTACAAAGTGAAAGAAGGCAATCTGAAAAGGCAACATACTGTATGATTCCAACTCTGTGACATTCTGGAAAAGGCAAAACTACAGCAACAGTAAAGAGATCAGGGGTTGCCAGGGGTTGGGAGGCGGAAGAAATGAACAGGCAGAGCGCAGAAGATTTTTAGGGCAATGAAACTCCTCTGTAAGGTGGATACGTGTCATTTTCAATTTGTCCGAACCCACAGAATGTACAATTCTAAAAGTGAACTCCATTGAAAACGATATACTCTGGGCAATAATGATGTGTCGTCAATGTAGCTTCATCAGTTTCAACAGATGTGCCGCTTTGGTGGGGAATATTGATAATGGGGGAGCATATGCATATATGCATAGGGTATATGGGAAATCTCTGTACCTTCTAATCAATTGTTCTGCCAACGTAAAACTGTTCTAAAAAAATAAAATCTTTTTTTAAAAAGCAAAGCAAAATTTATTTATAAGAAAACTTCTGTTCTTAAGGAGGAAAAAAAAATGTGCACTATCTGGAACATTATACCTGTCTTGCTCCCTTGAGAAAATTGCTAACCTTCATCTTGGGGTGCAAGAATTACTGCTAAAAAGTGACTTCTTATTAGGTGTGTTACAGACAGCACTGGAGAAAGGAAAAGAAAGACACAGAGAAAGAGAACAGGGGCCTTCTGCAGTGTGTGAAATAGATTTGAAAGAAGATACAGCATTTTTTTAGAAATTTAGGAGGAAACTGGGAGACCATCTTCTGTTATCAGGTTAAAAAATCATTTTTATTTTATTTGTACTTAGCATAAAAGTTATGCTTTATTTATGCCTCAGTGGTCATCTCTTCTTGAAAATAAACTTTAATAGTTGGATTTTCTGAATATCGAATAATGATTTTTCCCCCAAAGGAGTAATGGATTTTGAATGTATGTTAGGCGAACACTCATTTCGTGAATACACAGACAGTGAACAACACATATGCAGTGATAGATCTTTTACAAAGAAGGAAATAAGATAAAGCTGGCTTATGCCAGGGAAGTCTATATTTCCTCCCTCTTCAAGAACCTACTTTCTTTGAGATTTCCTTTCCTCTGGGTTTTCATCAGTCTCAGGGCCACACTTCTTTTTTTTGTTTTTTGTTTTTTTAAATACAAATTAATTTAATTTTATTTTGTTTTCTATTTTATTTTTTTAAATTTTTTATTTTTATTAACATATAATGTATTATTAGCCCCAGGGGTACAGGTCTGTGAATTGCCAGGTTTATACACTTCACAGCACTCACCATAGCACGTACCCACCCCAATGTCCATAACCCAACCACCCTTTCTCTACCCCCCTCCCTCCAGCAACCCTAAGTTTGTTTTGTGAGATTAAGAGTCTCTTATGGTTTGTCTATCTCCTGATCCCATCTTGTTTCATTTTTTCCTTCCCTACCCCGCAAGCCCCCCATGTTGCCTCTTAAACTATTCATATCAGGGAGATCATATGATAATTGTCTTTCTCTGATTGACTTATTTCGCTCAGCATAATATCAGGGGCATACTTCTTAATAATAAAAATGTTAGCAGACTCTGTGAAAGAGTTCTCTCAGACCAGGAGAATTAGTTTATGTTACGAGCTGAACTGAGCTGCCCCCTCCACCCCTGGAAATTTATATGTTGAAGTCATACTCCCCAACACCTCAGGATGTCTATTAGAAGATAGAGTCTTTAAAGAGGTCATGAAAGTTAAAAATGAGGTCAGAGGCCCTAACCCAAATGACTGATAACCTTCTAAGAGATTAGGACACAGACACGGAAGGAAGACCATGTGAAGACACAGGAGAAGATGATCACCTAGAATCTGCCAGAGGAAAACAACCCTGCCAACATCTTGCTCTCGGACTTCTAGCCCCCAGAACTGTCAGAAAATGAGTTTCTGTTTTTCATCCATGATACTTTGTTATAGCAGCCCTAGCAAAACTAATACAGCGTGTAAGAATAAACCCTGGTAACTCCAGCATTCCCAAAGTGCTTCTATTCAGAGCCTAATAAGAGCAGTTCAAGGGGCCCCTGGGTGGTTCTGTTCGTTAAGTGTCTGCCTTGGGCTCAGGTCAGGGCCCCAGGGTCCTGGGATCCTGCCCTGAGTACTCAGGCTCCCTACTCTGCAGGGAGTCTGCTTCTCCCTTCTCTTTTGCCTCTCTCCCCACCTCGTGCTCTCTCGTGCACGCTCTCTCAATAAATAAAATCTTAAAAAAGAAAAAAAAAAGAAAGCAGTTCACGAACTTAACATAATTATAAAGAAGCTGTAGAGTTCATAAATTAATTCAACAAATATTTGTTGAGCTTCTGCAGCACACATGTAGCTCATGTACTGAGCTAAATGGCAAAAACAAAAGATAAACCCCCAAATGGCTCAAAGTAATTAAGACCCCAGACCATTCTCAAGGAATTCAGTCTAAAGAGGACACAGGCACAGAGTTAATTTCAGTATGATGTGACCAGTGGTAAGACTGTGGTATGCACGGAGTGCCACAGGTAAGGACCAGAGGCTGTGAGAACTTCACTGAAATATAGAAAGGGGATCAGATTGGAAGCCACATGTAACCGAAGTCTTTGGGAAAAAGTAGAAGTGTGCAGGGTGGACAGGGGAAGAGAGACATTTCAGTGACAGGAGTCCTGGAGACAAAGGCAGGGAAATGAGAAAGTGTCTAGAATGTCAGGTGATGAGTGAGAAGTTCAGGGTAATTGGAGTTAGAATGTGTATGAGGGAGGATGGGAGGAAAGAGTGAAGTAATAGGGTCAGACCACTAAGGGCTGGGAATGCCAAATTTGGATCTTAACCTGAAAGCAGTAGAAAGCCACCAGAGATTTTTATAGCGAAAAGTCACGATCAGACTTGCTCTGAGCATGGTCTGTCTAACAGTGTGGAAAATGAAATGGTATGGGGAGAGGTAGGCTGCATAAAAACAGAGAACCAGGAGGTCGATGGGAGCCTGAACTGAGGCAGTGGTATTGGGGTGCAGAGAGCAGTCTTGCTTTAGAGATATTTCCGAAGTGGAATTGAAGGGGTCTAGAAATATATATTGTGAAGATTTTAACACCTCCATTTCTGCATGTGCTAATATAGAAAAGTTGCTTCCAAGTGTAAAGCACTAGACAATATTTACTTGTATTTTCTGTCAGATGTACAAAAAATATCATTTCCTTAAACATGCAGATTTGTTATCAACTTAATAAAACACAATATTTCATTTAATTTTAAAGAATTAAACTAAAAAGAGCTACTACATTTCCTTACTTATGTTTTATTTAATTTCAGGATGAACTGCTCCCTGAAAAAATACAGTGTAATTGATACAGTTAGAACATGAGTATCTTATTTTATCTTATCATAGCATGTCTGGTATTTCTGTGACTCTTCCAAGTTGGACTTGATTGAAAACTGCATATTTGAGACAATAGAGGCAATAGAAAGCCTTGGAAAATACACTTACCTCAGTCTAATCTGAGTTTTCTCACTAGCTGCCTTCTGTGACTAGTTTACTTTGTCTTTCTAGGCCTCAGTTTTCTTATTTCTAAAACAAGGGATAAATTCTTTGATCCTTAAGACTCCTTTTGACTAAAACTCCACAAGTCTTTTCTTCCAGAAGAAATATTGCTTTTGACTTTTAAAATGAAAAAAAAAATTATTAATGATTATTACTATTGAAACTTTAAAAAGGAGACTTTAAATTTTGCTAGAAAATATTGGAATGTATATAAATCTTGTCAGATGGTTTTGAGACTTATTTAAAAAACAAACAAACCTGAAGCACGTGCATGTTCAAACATTACCGTTCTTGGGGTACAAAGGCACCCAAGGAAATGTACTTAAATCTCTGTGGTTTCAACTAAGTCTTAGAGTAACACAATGACCAAGTGATATTTGCTGAAACAAATCTGGAGTCGAATTGGGTAAATACGAATGCAGAAAAATTAGCAAGCCAGACGATTTCCTTTTCCCTTCCTTAGGAAACTTGTATCTGTAAGTGGAAAAAGGGTGTAGAGCCTCCGGCAGAGAAATGGGAGAATACGGAAGGAAGTTTCTCTGATTTCCTCACTCCCTACCTGCTGGTCTGATTTCCTCTCCAGCTCGCTCTGATAAGTAATTGATTCTCCCCCTCCTTCTATCGCCCCCCCCGCCCCGCTCCCTCCCTCTCTGTCCTTCACCCTGAGTAACGGTAGTGTCCTAGCAAGTGATGCTGTCGGAGACAGGAGCCCCGCACCGAGGAGGCTTCGGCACCGCCGCCGCCAGGCGGGAGAACCTTTCCCAGCACCAGCGCCCCACTCGGCCCCGGGCTTCCTCCTCGCAGCCACAGCCGCGGCGGCTGCTCCCACGGTTTCATGGTGGGCGGCGGCGGCGGCGGCGACTCGGCTTCGGTTCCCGCCTCTAACTGCTCGGTGTCGGGCCGCGCCGTTCTCTCCTGCTGCCTTCCCGCCCGGGGCTGCCCGGGGCTGCCCGAGCGGCCGGCGGTGCGGAAGGGGCGTCGCGGACAGACCCCGCGGCGGCGGCGGCGGCGGGCGGCCGGCATCCCCACGCTCGGACCGCTGCGGGCGCGATGTCCACCAAGGTCAGGAAGTGCAAGGAGCAAGCGAGGGTGACCTTCCCCGCGCCGGAGGAAGAGGAGGAGGAGGGCGAGGACGAAGGCTCGGAGCCGCAGCGCCGCCGGCGGGGCTGGAGGGGCGTCAACGGGGGTCTCGAGCCGCGCTCGGCGCCCTCCCCGCGGGAACCGCACGGCTACTGCCCGCCGCCCTTCTCCCCCGGGCTGGACATGTGAGTACCCGGCCGGCCCGCGGCCCGCGCGTCGGGAGGGCAGTGCGGGGCGGGGAGCAGGATGGCGCGCTCCCGGCCGCCCCACGACGTGCCAGGGACCCCCAAACGTCGCCCGGCATGGCATGACAATTCTGTTCGGGGCGAATTGGGGATGCAGACCTCGGTCGGGAGCTCGTCCCCTTGGTTCTGCTTTGTGTAGGGACTTGGGGACCGCTGAAGGCGTGGCTGGGGCTCTGTCCCGGTTCAAGCGCACGGAACGGCCCCGGACCCACACAACGGACGCCAGACTCGTTTTGCAGCAAGCAGACACGTCCTCTCCTACATGCACACTGCTGCCCCGCGGCCGGGACCCCTCGGCATAGGAACCCTGAGCTTACCCGAGGAAATGAGAGAATGCGAAGGTGCCCATGGACCCAGGCGCGTGCTCGAACTTCGACCTCCTCCCCAGCTCCCCAGCTCCTCAGCGTGAAACTACGCTGGGAAAGTGCGTCTCCCCCGCGACGCTCCCGGCGGTGCGGAGCCGGGCCAGGGGAGTGGGGAGAAGGGAAGGAAAGGTGTGCGATACATTGTGTGGGTTTAAGTTTGCCCAGTCGCATTGTTTCTCGACGACCCGTTCACAGTTGGGGGCAAACTGAAGCCAGATCCCCAAGGGAGAGCGCGGGAACTGTTCAGTGGTAACTTTGGCTGTAGTTCCCAGGCGGCTCAGGGTCAGTAGCTGTTTTCTTTTTAAAGGAAGGTAGAGGTCGGCCCTTAGTGTGTGAGAAAGAGCAACTTTTCTCAATTTCCAGATCTTGGAGCCAGCCTTCGCCGCTACGCGACATAGAGAGGATTAAAAGAGAATCCTTAGTTTTATAGGGTGCATGCTATTTTTCTTGTCACATACCTTGGGCGTGCCACGAGGTTTACTGTCTTTTTTAGGAAAAACGCGCAGATCTAGGTAGAGAACTTGGGGCCAGACGTGGCAGGCCACACTAACCGTCTGGGCGGGGTAAGTGGTTCTTGGTGAAGGGACCGAGGATATGCAGCGCCCCCTGCTGTTCTAGAGCTGCCACACCCCTGGTCCCGGGCCTCTGGGCGACCTCCAGACCGACCTAATCTAGCATGGCTCAGCCGGCTCAGAACCCGCTCCTGGCCCTTCCGGATTTGCTTATTAAAAAACGGAAATCAGCGGCTAGGAGCAGATAGCGTAGGGAAGGGTTGTCATTTAAAATGAGCGACGCATCCCGATGTGGTTCGATTATTGCCTAAGATTAGCCTGGGGTGGAAATGTCCCAGGAAAAGGAAGGAAGGCATATCCTTAGGGATTAAAGCATGGCCAGCATGCTATCCAACCTCTCTAAGGTTTAAAGACGTTGCCTATTTTCCTTTTGCCAGTTTGGTTTTTATAACCCAGTTCAGTTTCTCGATTATTTAATTTTTTTCCCTGCTACCTTAAATCCACACTAAATGGGTCACCACAGCCCTCTTACCTGAGAAAGTAGGGTGGAGCAGAGATTACTCACTTGGCCTTTTGGAGTTTGAGGTCAACTACACAAAATACTGAGGCAAATTCTATCGCAGACTTGTCTACCTGCTAATAGAACAGAACATTTTTTTCTTTTTTCTGACTTTTCATAATTCAACAAGTAAATGTCCTAGTGTATTTACTTTGTAAAGCGGTTGAGAAGACCCGGTCATCTTCAGGAGACAAATATTAATAAACGTTTCTTCGGGAGGTAGGGCAGCGATCTCTTCATGTTTGAATCTGTCGTTTGCTAACGTCGGGCACTAGTTTGATATCCGTAGCAAAAATCAGCTCTTTGGGGTGCCTGGGTGGCTCAGTGGGTTAAAGCCTCTGCCTTAGGCTCAGGTCCAGATCCCAGGGTCCTGCAATCCAGCCCTGCATCTCTGCTCAGCAGGGAACCTGCTTCCTCTTCTCTCTCTGCCTGTTTCTCTGCCTACTTGTGATCTCAGTCTGTCAAATAAATAAATAAAATCTTAAAAAAAAAAATCAGCTCTTCATTCCACCTTCACGTAGAATATAGCCCCAGTTTAACAGCTCAGAGAGTGAGCACAACAAGCCTGGGATGGAATTGGAGCAGGATAACCAGTCTCTCAAAGCCCCAGGGTCATTTTCAGGAGTCAGACTAGAATAGCTGGCTTTAAATTCAGCCAGGATGCTGAAGATAGAATCCCACTTTTACCAAAAAGATTCCTGAGGGTAATCCTGTTCTCATTTCACTGCTCTGTGCTCCAGTATTCCACTTGAGAATTTTAAACAGACTGACTTAGGAGAAAGAATGTCATCTGCTATATCACTAACAAGACTTTTTAAAAATATCCTTTGGTAGAACTCTTGATTCAACCATTGATTCACATCAAGACTTTCCTTTTCCCAGTTGTTTGCAAACTTTGGGCCAAGTAGTTTGTCACTGGCAAGATTACCTCATTCTCGAAGTTTTTAGTTATTAAATGTATCTGATGAAACTCCAAAAGGCATCTGAAGGCAGCTCTCATGTGATTCAAAGACAATTCTTAAGCATTTGTATGTGCCAAGTGCAAGTTAGGTACAGCAAGCCCCGAAGATGAGTATGGCAACTTTTCTGCAGTCAAGGAGTTTAAAATCTCATGAGGGAGAGGTGGAAATGTAACTGGGCATGAGCTACTCTGCTAAAAATTAGAGTAAAATGAGTACCATAAAAACATACACACAAGGATGGAACTATGAAAGATCAAGTGTAAAGAGTGACAGACTATGGTAAGGTCATGGAGAAATCAAGGAAACCTTTATGGGCTCTGAAAGATAGGATAAGAGACAGAGACAGAGTGGGAAATTAATTGAAGCCCTTCCCCCAAATGCTACGTATGTCTGAGGGACACTAACTGAACTTGGTTGGAACATTGAATGTGTGTAGGAGACCAGTGAGATTTAGCTGGATCTATTGGTTTGGGCATTAATATGGATGATCTTGTGAGGAGGAGACAATAGGGTTGTTACAATAGGGTGGTTACAGAGCAGCAGCAATTTGATCAGAGACAGTCTGAGAGTAGGATGGATTGAAGTGGCAATTGAGAGAATGCAAATAAATAAATAAATAATTTATTTATTTAAATAATTAATAAATAATAAACTAATAATAATAAATAAACTAAAGCCATTCAGGCTGAGATTAGGATCTGTAATAGTGTAGTACTGTGGAATAGAAAGGAGAGACATTGGAAGACTGAACACACAGATAGGATCAATGCAATATGCAACTAACTGCCCATGAGAGGTTTAAAGAGGAAGCAGTGGGGTGCGTAGGTGGCTTAATTGAGTAAGCCATTGAGCGATTGAGCGTCTGCCTTCTGCTCAGGTCATGATCCCAGGGTCCTGGGATTGAGCCCCATGGCAAGCTCCTTGCTCAGCAGAGTGCCCGCTTCTCCCTCTCCTTCTTCCCTCCCTCTCTCTCTCTCTCTCACTTTCTATCTCAAGTAAATAAATAAAATCTTAAAGAGAGAGAGAGAGAGAGAAAGCAGGGTCAGAGATGACTTGGGGATTTTGACCTAGATAACTAAGATTATTGATGTCATTGTTGAAAAGGAAAGGACAAAGAGGAGGATCTGATTTTTCAGATAATTCTGATTAGATGTGTCAAGCAGGAAGATGGGAATGCAAGTTTAAAGCTTGGGAAAATTTGAGAATCCACTGGCTGATGGAGCTAGTTGCTGAGTCATGTGAGTATACGATATTATCCAAAGAAAGAATGTAAAGAGAGAAACAAGGAGAGCTCTAGACTCCCTTTTTGGAATGATTATTTTTGTTGTTGTTTAGAGAGTACAGAGAAAGGGTAGCAAGCAAAGGACACAGAAAAAGATGAAGGAGCAGGTGGGTACTAAGGCAAAGCTGCCTAGAAAGAACAGTTTCAAGAAAAGAGAAGAATTGACCCATAGTTAGCAAATACCTGATAAATCAAGAGAGAAACTAATGAGTCTACTCGTGGGAAGAAGAATCAATCCTTATATGTATTAACATACTTTACACATAGTCATTAGATTTCTCAGCAGTATTATCTTTAAAAGAGAAAGACTTCTAGAAAGGAAGATTCTGTTTAGTTTGTCTTCAGAGGAAGTACTGCCAAAAATGTGTCATAACAAAAGCAGTAATTTGTGTTTATATAATATTTCATGCTGGAACTGGGAAGAGATCCCCTGTTCTTAGTACCTGCCCTCTCTTGGGTCTGGTATCCCCACCAGAGCATCTGTGTTTCTGTTTCTGTGGAGATTTCATATCCTATCTTTCTTATAGGGGCAAGGGTATCTGTCAGTGGGGTAGAGATCTGGGGAAAGAGGTCTACCTACTCTTTATACAGACTTTCAGCCAATTCCCTTATTTTTGGCTCTTGCCCCATCTCTACTTTCTGGGATTTCTTTTGCCTTCAATTTCTGGGACTTTTCTGGCATTGAGCAGGGTGGATCAACTTGCTTGTTGTTACAGGCACTCTGGCACTCTGGTTGGACCTCCCTTGTCTCCACTAAATCATTTACCTTTCTTCCAACTTCACATATTGTGTAGTTACAGATATCAACAAATGTCTTCTGGTTTCATGGAAGATGAAACCTATGTTATTTTTCTCGGTTTTCCTTGCTATTTAGGGGGCATAATTTTGAAGAGGAAAAGGGGTAAGAGAGGCCTTTATTCCATCATCTTGAATTTTTTTAAATTTTATTTATTTGACAGAGAGAGAGATCACAAGTAGGCAGAGAGGTAGGCAGAGAGAGAGGGGGGAGGAAATACCTGCGGAGCAGAGAGCCCGATGCGGGGCTCGATCCCAGGACCCTGGGATCATGACCTGAGCCGAAGGCAGAGGCTTTAACCCACTGAGCCACCCAGGCACCCCTATTCCATCAACTTGAAACCAAATATCCCTACGATTATGCTTCAGATATTAATTTATGCCCTAGTGAAGACTATATTATTAACAGACCAAGACCGCAGAAAGAAAACTATTCTTAATCATGACTGATCTTATTGGGTGAGTGGAGTAGATAGTAAGCTATACAGTGTGATATGAGGGTCATTTGAACTCCCCCACCTAAAGTCATCTTAGTACCATACTTCCTAAATCTAACTAGTAGAGAATATTTTGGGGGAGAAAAATAGACTGTTTGAGTTACAAAGGATCTCATCTCGTCCAGTCTCTTCTTTTACAAATTGATAAACTGAAGATGAAGTTTGGCCTCTAATTCACAGCAGCCCCAGGTCATCGGAAATCTCTTAGGGCTGTGCTGTTCACACTGTGGCCTCCTTTGGATTTAGCTTTTCTCTCTTCCTCAAAGAAATTTAAAAATGCATTTACTCCTAGGAGGAATAACACAGGACACTACTAATTAGTATTAATTCATTTATGAGATCCAATTAATTCATCATTTCAATTTGACTGCTGATGGCTGGTCAACTTGAGAAAGTTCGTAAGCTAAGTGGGAGCACTGAGGATGGAAACAAAAAGGAGAAAAGAGTATCTCAAAACGTAATTGACCCCCTGCCAAATATCATTTATGGTTTTCTCTTTTCCTAACATCAAAGTGGTGAGAGAATCATGGCGCAGGACTGGGGCATCATCTAATGATGGGGTTAGAGTTTTAGGAATTTTTCATTGCTGTCCTGGGATAGCAAATGTTTATCCTCTCTCCCTCTCTCTCTCTTTCTCTCTCTCTCTCCCACCCTTCCTCTCTTTCCCTCTCCTACACCCTCCAGTATTCTCAACCACTATGTTTTGCCTTTGCCTACAATATCCCATAAAGTCCCTTACCCCAGTTGACAGTAAGCAATAAAACACCATGGGAAATGTGATACGAAAGAAACCTGTTTTTACTGGGCTCCTAGGCTCTTGGTAGGAAGGAATACTTTAAACTTCCTGGCTCAGGATTGAGATTGTCCCCCTAGGGAGCATGCATAAGGAACAGTGAATGGCCGCTGAGCAGTCTCCTCAGGAGGGAGGCTCTTACCTTGACCAGCAGTCTTCCTTCTCAACGCTGCCCTCAACACCACACAGTGTAAGTCTGGCATGGAAGCCAGGTTAGCTGCCCGTGCAGGATGAGCACATAGGAGTCTGGCCCCAGATAGAAGATCTCAGAGTTGTAAACTATGGGTGACCAACTTCACACTTGGGCTTAAGGGGCTCAGCAGTGACTTTATGAGAATAATTAGGGTTGGTATAGTGTTTTGTCTTTAATTTAGCATCTAGGCCAGGGATGTCTGTTTACAGTTACTTAATCAAAAGAAATCCCTGATTAAAAAGTAAACTTCCCTACTTTTCACTATTCAAATAATAGCTGATAGTATGGATTTGGTCTTAGATCTTTTAAAAAATGAGATTTTAAAAAATGAGATTTAAATGTCCACAAGTATATGACCTGTTAAGGAAAGGGCATGACGATGCTAATACTCTATAGCAGTTGTGCTTTTCTAAATCTATTTTGTCAAGTAGTAATGGTACATACGGATTCTGTTGAAAAGTAGATTGCAGGGTGATGAGACAGGAACAAACATCTAAAAATGTAAGACTTGGGCACCTGGGTGGCTCAGTGGGTTGAGCCTCTGCCTTTGGCTCAGGTCATGATCTCAGGGTCCTAGAATAGAGTCCCTCATCGGGCTCTCTGCTCAGCAGGGAGCCTGCTTCCCCCTCTCTCTGCCTGCCTCTCTGCCTACTTGTAATCTCTCTCTCTGTGTCAAAAAAATAAAATCTTAAAAAAAAACAGTAAGACTTTTGACTTAGGATGTAGATGATAGTGATAGAAAACCAAATTCCTTTGCTTCTAATAATATTAAAAGTATATACATGTACATATATATAATCAGTTTATATGTATATTATATAAGATCTTAATATGTATATAATAGCATCTAATATATTTTAGTAGCCAAATATGAACTTTTTTTGGGTCAGTAGAAGATTTTTATTTTATTATTGAGTTTATTTTATCTCAATTCTTGTTCAGTTACACATCGAATTCATATTTGACTTCTAATTTCATTATTCATTTAATATTCCTGAAATAGTAAACATTAGCTTTAGAAAGTATTGTGAAAGAGTTTATTTTTGAAGATAAGCTTCATTATTAGAGCTTCTTAATTTTAAGATTTATCTCCATATTCTGTTAAATATCACTTTAATATCAAAATTAAGAGATGTGGGATTCATCAGATAGTTTTTTGTGGTGTAACTAAAAATTAAATGTGATTAAGCAGAAATCTGCCAAAAGAAGAATAACTGCTTACATTACTTTAACTTCTGATTATTAATTTATATTATTTGTGACTTTTATAGAAGAATTATTCTAATTCCCCTCTGCCTCTATTTCCACACATTTTCATATGTAACAAAAAGTTTTCTTTAACTGGAGGGGAAAATTGTCTGTTCTCTGGATTTAAGCACTCATGCATCTGTGCACCCCTGGCTCCAATAGGTAGATAGGCATCAGCCCCGTATTAAAAACCAGCTGTATAGAGATAAAGGGAGGCGGTCTCTGCCATTAAGGTGTTACAGTATCATTGTAGAGCCAGGCATGAAAGCAGATAATTAAAAAGCAATACAGGGGCGCCTGGGTGGCTCAGTCAGTTAAGCATCTGCTTTTGGCTCGGCTCAGGTCATGATCCTAGGGTCCTGGGATTGAGCCCCACATCAGGCTCCCTGCTCAGTGGAGAGCCTGCTTCTCCCTCTCCCACTCCCCCGGTTTGTGCTGTCTCTCTCTCTGTTAAATAAATAAAAACTTAAAAAAAAAAAAAAGGCAATGCAACAGTCAGTTTAACAGAGTTGACACAAAACACAGTTCCTGGAAGCAGAAACATCTAAGTTCTAGAAGGTACATGCATTTAAGAAGTATTATCATGTCACGCAGGCAATGATTAGGGGCTCTCCCTTCTGCTCCCAGTGGAGGAAGGAACACACTGTTAAGTGGCCCTTTTGCTTTTCTGGTTTTGGCTGCTGAGGGGTCTGGCAAAGAGCTTTCGAGAGGGATGACAAGGAAAGTGATGAAGAGGGAAGACCGGAGCTTTCCTCCTTAAATATACAACAGCCTCTTTTCTCTGACTTGGCGATTACGGTATAAACCCAAATTAGCATTGTCCAATAGATTTATTAAACTCATACCTAGAGGATTCTGAATATAGCACAGGCCAACAGAAACTGTCAGGAAATTAATTACTGTGGAGACCCAGATATCTCTCCAGACTTGTAAGTGCTGGAATCTGTAAATTTTTTTTTTTTTTTTTTTTTTTTTTTTTTGGTGGGATGAGAATCTTTAGACATGAAAGCTGTGCTTTCCTGTTTCTTACATGGAACTCCTTATCTTGTTGGTTTGGTTGCTTCTGTGATAGTGTGGTGTGGGTAGCTGTGAGCTCAGCAGTAGGCGGTGTGGGACCTGAAACTCCCCCTAGCCCCGTACCCTATACACCAAGCAGTTGAATAGATTGGGCTGCCTTCCTCTAGCCTTGCATGCTGATTCCCTTAGGGGATATACTGAAGTTCAGAGTGTCCCCCACTCCACTTCTTCCCGTCTCCAAATACATATAGTAAGAGATTTTCAAAACATGTGTTTTTGATGACACCACTGAGGCTGTTTGTGAGACGCCCTCCCTCCCTGCGAGCACGCTCACAGACAAGCCAGATCCTATAGATGTCGGGTGTCTCCAGAGGCAGCGCATTGACTGACACCTGCCTGCTTGCCAGGGGGCCTATGCGGTTTGTCTGTTTTTTGACTTTTCTTCTCTGACTTTCCTGTCCTTTGTCAGCGCCTGCTGCTTCCCCCCCTTATCGCCACTTCCAGTTATCACCACTCCCAACACTGTAACATGGCCATTGCTCTCTGATGCTTTCCCCCCACCACCCCCTCGTGCTTTTCTCAGTACTTAGCTTGTGTGGCTCCTTCTGTTCCTCTTGCCCTTCACAGAATGACGGACTGGATCCTGGCCGGTTGGCACGTTCACTTTCTTCAGTGGGGTGAACAGCTTCGTCAAAACAACTTGGGTGTTACTCTCATGGCTTTGGCACACAATGATGGTGGTGTTAGTCTGTTTGCCAGCTTGCTAGCTGAATTGAGTAGTTGGCTAATTCTCCGTTTCAATAAAGGACTTGACTTCTTTAATAATGTTCATTTGTTGCTGAGTCCTAAAGAGTTGGTGATTCCATCCAAAGAGCAGGTTTTTGAAGCTGTTCTTTCTAGAACCCAAATGTTCCAAAACGTAAACTAAGCATACATTTTAATAACATTATTTTGATCTGCAACCTTTATTCATTTTTTCTTATTCCCCGGAGACAGCATGGTAGAGTACAGAGAGCTGGGAGAGGATCTCTGCGCTCCCTTCTTCTAAGTCTTTATCCTTTAATGACCTTAAAGAAATGATTTACCATTCTGACTGAGTCTCTTTGTCTGTAGATTTAGTGTCAATTGGGCAGAAATAAGAGTAGGTCCAGGAATGGAAACAAAAGGAACTACCCAGAGGCAGGTGTAACAGGGTCAAGAAACTGGAAAAACTTAGATGAGCAGCCACGTGTTGCTTCTGTAATCTACCTGTGATAGGTCTTTCTCCTCAACCTCCTGCCTGCTGACCAGGAGAGAAAAAAAAAAAAAATGAACCAAATGTCCATTTCGTGGTTGAAATTTGTTTTTTAAATTTTGGGGGTTTTTCTGTTTGTTTGCTAAACAGATACTTATTCTCATCCAACAAGCAAATTAAACAATCAATCAATTAAGCAATTATGTTAATTGAGCGATTAAACAGTTATGTGAGTTAACAGGAGGGAAGACTTGCCCTACACTAATGCAGGGATGAGGTCAACTAGGACAGTACCTCCTTGTGCCTTGAGTTCCTATCTAAGGAACTTTTGCTTACTGATTCTTCCCTCCAATCTCTACAAGGGGTCATAGTCTCCTTATGGTTCATGTATACATCTCTAGTCCAGGGCACTCTGGGGAGACGCTGTGAAGCCAATTTCATTGATCCTAGTTTGATGTTATAAAGTAAATTTTCCTTTTAATAAATAGCCTCTTGCTTGAATAAAATAGCTCAGGCTTTCAGAAAGCACCCTTTCCCCTGCCCTCGCTGTCCTCTGTAGTATCTGGGCACTGGAGGAAGGGAACTTATGTGTTCCCTAGAAGAAAGAAAGAGTTGTTGTCCTCTGATTCTTCTGGTCTCTGGGTGATGTTCATTGTCTACTTGGGTGCTGCTTGTCAGTGAAAAGAACTCGATCTTGGCTGACTTGCCTTTGTTATAACCCAGACATGCTCCTTGGCATATATGGTTTGAGCTCAGCTTCCAGGAGCTCCAGAGCTCTAATCCAGCTTTCAGCACCAGTAGTATCCCTAGTCAGGGAGGAGGGTCTCTGGCTCTCAGCACAGGGTCCACACCACATGGGAACTTAGGGGGGCTAAAGAAATCCCACACCATTCCCTACTTAACTGAGCTGGGCTGTCCCAGATCTCTTGCCCTCAGTGGTTCCTCACTTTCTTGACTCTACATCTTAATTTTTTCTTTCTTCTGTTAGGACAAGAATGTCTTTGGCTTTGCAGTCAAAAGCTGTCTTGTCTGGGTGTTGAGAACATTCTATGATCAGGTTCCTTCAGAACTAATTAGAGAGATCAAGGAACTGAGTGAATCTTTCCTCAAAACAATTTCTCTCTTTCCTAGATTCTGCTTGCAAAATCCCATTTTTCCTACAAAAAGCTGAAAATTACTTTACTTTTTCTCTTTGCATGCCTCTAAATTTTGTCTTCTCTACTTCTCCCTTAAACACACCCACCTAACTCTAACTAACCATTCGCCCTTCCCCCCACCACACCTCTCCGGCTACCCCCACAGCAAGGCGTCCTGAGTCAACCAGGGCAAAGGTACTATATTTGGAACGACAAAAGAGAAAAGCACCTTACTACTTTTTTTTTCCAAAAATACCCTTGACTGTATAGGAATACCCTTGACAGTATAGAAATAAGCAGGATAATGTGTTTATAGGACAGTGAGAAATGAATCTGAGGGGCAAGGAAAACAAGGTTGGCTGCTCAGCATCCTTGAAGGTCAACCGGAGGATTCTAGTTTGTTTGTGGTTGTTTAAGAGCCCTGTGAGAGTAAAAGCAGAATTTAAAAAGAGCAAGATGCTGGGGATGGCTGCGGCATAAAAGGAGGAAAATTAGGAGTAGCTTGTGGCACTGGAAAGAATCTGGAGTCAGACAGACCCCAGTTGAAGCCCAGATTGCATTTTGCTATCTGTGTTATGGTGGGCAGGTTTTTTAATCCCAGTCTTCTTATCTGTGAAAGGGAAATAATAGCTGCTTCATAACTAAATGGGAATTAAATATGATAGTAACTAAATGGGAGTTAAATATGATAGCACAAAAAAACGTACCTATATGCTGGGTGCTGAGTAAAGTTTAGTAGCTTTCCTTCCTGTCATCTTTGCTGGAAAGCTGTAATAATCCAGCTATGATTGGTTAAAGATCTGGAGGACGGTGCTGGCAATGAGAATTGGAAGGGAGGGTCCAGTACAACAAACATTCCAAAGAAGAAGCTTCAGAACTTTGAGACTGATAGCATCAAGATGGTGAGTCATAGATGACCTTGAAATTGCTTAATCTGGGGCGCCTGGGTGGCTCAGTTGGTTAAGCAGCTGCCTTTGGCTCAGGCATGGGATCAAGCCCTGAACTGGGCTCCCTGCTCAGTGGGGAGTCTGCTTCTCTCCCTGTCTCTGCTTGCTGCTCCCCCTGCTTGTGCTCTCTCTCTCTCTGGGTCAAATAAATAAAATCTTAAAAAAAATAAAATTAAAAAGTTGCTTAATCTGGAGGGGGTGCTTGTTAAGGGAGAGGGTGAGTTGGGACATTTTAGAGTGACCCAGGGACAGATAGTTGTACGTGTGGGATCTGAGGTCAAGGGAGAGGACAGAGCCTGGGAAGAGATTTGGGAGCTCAATGGAGCAGATAGTTTTTGAGTACTTACTCCCTATAGTCCCTGGATAATGACAAATAAAGCATTATCTGGCCATGCAGGAATATGTGCACATGTGAGGGGATATTTATTAAGACTATGTTTCTTTAAAAAAGAATTCATGTAACCATAAAAAGATGTAGAACACCTGGAATACAGGATAATTGATTTTACATCTGTGTGAGAAATCATTTAGGAGGAGAAAAAAGTACGTACCAGAAATCTGGGGTAGAATAGTAATGGTAACTGAGCACTTTTAGATCTCGGCTAAATTACTGTATTTCCTTGGGGGGGGAGGGGAAGGCAAGGGCTATATAGTTTATATATTTTATAGTTTATATATTATTATATAGTTATATAGTATTATATACTATAATATATAGTATTATATATATATTATTATATAGTTTATATATTATTAGATTAACAGAAACAAACTGATCTGGAGAGAGGCCTATTAATACACAATTCTAGGATAATTTTAGTTAGTACTTGAATCCTCATAAAAGGTACAGTAGTTATGGATATGATAATGGATGACCTCTTTAACCCTTTAAATGGATTTTGAAGAAGACATAGTAACCTTTTAAAAATATCAATCCTTGATAAAAACAAGGGCGTGACATTAAAGAGTCACTGGTGAAGGCATTTTGTAGGCTTCTCATTTACTTTGATTCAGGGACTTGCTTCCTGAAGTTCAAATTTTAAATGTTAATAAAACAAAGGGAACACAAAGGAACATAAGGCCTCTTGTCCCTTAGGCTGCACTGACCACACATGTTATTTCAAGTTTACTTTTGGCAGGGCCAGTATGACAGATATTTAAAGGTCTCATAGTCTGGGGTCATTGATTCAGGATAATCCCATTGTTTTTATCCTGGAGGTTCCCAACCTTTAGTGTGCTTGGGAGTTTCAAAGGATGCTCATTGAAAATACACATTCCTGGGCACCTGGGTGGCTCAGTTGGTTGAGCGTCTGCCTTCAGCTCAGGTCATGATCCCAGGGTCCTGGGATCGAGCCCTCCATCAGGCTCCTTACTCCTTGGGGAGTCTGCTTCTCTTTCTGCCCCTCCCCTTTGCCTATGCATTCACACACTCTCTCTCATGCTCTCTCTTATGCCCTTTCTCAAATAAATAAATAAAATCTTTTTTAAAAAATAAAATGCATATTCCATATCCCCACCCACAAGAGATTCTGATTTAGTTAATCTAATATGCGTCCCAGAAATCTGCATTTTATTTTTTTTCTTAATTTTTTTTAAAGATTTTATTTATTTATTTGACAGAGAGAGATCACAAGTAGACAGAGACGCAGGCAGAGAGAGAGGAAGGGAAGCAGGCTCCCCGCTGAGCAGAGAGCCCGATGTGGGGCTTGATCCCAGGACCCTGGGATCGTGACCTGACCTGAAGGCAGAGGCTTTAACCCACTGAGCCACCCAGGCGCCCCAATCTGCATTTTAACAGGCATTGCAAGTGATCTTGGGGCAGGTGGTCCTCCTGTCACATTTAGGGAAACTGTTAGAAGTCAGATGAGTTTATGTCAGAGTTACAAAAACTGAGGAGTGTTACTCGTATTTTTACCTCTGAATGGAATGGAGCAGAGGGTTGCTTTTGGGTACACCAAAGTATTTCTCAGAAAGAACTTCTTATCTGCTTAAGTGTTTGGAGAAGTACCAAGAACCCAGTTTGTTTCATATAGCATGCATTTTTTTTTTCTTAAGATGTATGGTCACTCTCTTACTCAGCTGGAGCTGTCAGCAAAGTACCATAGACTGCCTTAAACAACAAAAGTGTTTTTTTCTCACAGTTGTGAGGGTCAGAAGTCCGAGATCATGGTGCCAATATGGTCAGTTTCCAGTGAAAGCTCTCTCTTCCTGGCTTGCAGGTGGCTGTTTTCTTGCTGGGTCCTCCCCTAGTGGATGGGAGTGGGGTGAGGGACTTGAGGTGGGGAGACAGAAGGAGGGAAAGAACATGAGACCTCTTTGCTGTTTGTTCTTGCAAGGGCACTGATCCCATCATGCAGGCTCTCCCCTCATAACCTCATCTAATCATAATTGCCTCCAAACCTCCCAAAGGCTCATCCCCAGATGCCATCACATTGGGGATTGGGGCTTAAACATATGGTTTCTGGGGGAACCAGTTCAGTTCACAGCAGACAGATATTACCAGCAATCCATATCAGCCTGAGCTTACACTGGTACTTGTAGAGCATCTGGTTTAGATCAGTGGTCACTTCAGTGCTCTTACAAGAAAGAAACCCCTGTGCAATGGACCCTTGCAGGGCTGAATGAGTCAACCCACTGGATGAGGATCCGAAGGTAAGAAACTGTCTGGCAAAATGATTTTAATGTTAGTATTACTAAAGCGAAGCATCCTCTCCCTTTCACCCTCATTCCTTCCTTATTTCTCATGCTAGAGGAGATGCATTGTCAAGACCAGCTGAGATTGGGGCCATGTTTATGATTGTGGACAAGTTGAATTCAGTGTGACTCACACCATTCTATCATTCCAGATTAATGATGGGTCCCAGAAATCTGCATTATAATAGGCACTCCAAATGATCCTGGGGCAGGTGGTCCTCATGTCACATTTAGAGAAACAGTGTTAGAAATCTTTTTTTTTTTTTCAAAGTCACTTCCTACATGGATCCTTCCATGAAGATAAGTAGCATTAGATCAGCTCTTTTATTTTGAAATAGCTGTATAATTTGTTCTAATTCAGAAATTGACTTCACACTTAACTCAGTGTTAGAATATTTTAAAGATAAAATCAAAATGACTCATGTGATATGTGTTGTATAGTACTAATATGCCACATTTCAGCACAAATACACAATATGGAGACATTAGTTCTAAGAAAGGAAGCGATACTAAGAAAAAACTTCTAAATACTAAGAAATGTAAAGAAAAATTCATTAAAAATCATATTCCAGTATTTTAAAATCACACTCTTTGGAGAGAAAAGGTGGGGTTTTTATAAGTGACTTTTGTTGTAGATAGCAATCATTAGATAAGAAGCCCTGTCCATTAAGATGTGACACCTTAATAATGAGTTTATTTCCCCCAAGATAATGTACTTGAGTATAGACTGGAACTCTTCAGACATATATACTCTGCAAATATCTTCTGCAGTTATAGAAAATGTTAGTATCATTGGTAAGCAAAAAATTCATCTTTTATGCCATATGGAAATTCTAGCCATATGAGGAGTTCCAGTTTGTAGCTTCATAGTAAAAATATGAACCCAGTAAGTCAGTACCATTAGGAGTAAAAAAACATACTCCCCTGCCACAATAACAGTATTTATCAGATTTGTTTAAAACCTTGTAATAGGGGGCTCCTGGGTAGCTCAATTGGTTAAGCCACTGCTTTCAGCTCAGGTCATGATCGCAGAGTCCTGAGATCTAGTCCCGCATCTGGCTCTCTGCTCCCTGGGGAGTCTGCTCCCTCTGACTTTCTCCCCTCTCATGCTCTCTCTCAAATAAATAAATAAAATATTTAAAAAAAAATAAAACCTTATAATAGAGTTTGGTCTTGAAACAAAGTTCTCTTCGATGCAGTTCAGTGAATGTTATTTCCCAGTTCTTGTCCACCTAAAAGTCATCCTCATACCAACACACACACACTCACACACAAACACACACACACACACACAACACACCACAGCCCCAATCCAGTCTTGCACCTCCGTGTCTCCCACATTCACCATACACTCCACACACCTCACTCAGCATGCTACCCTACACAACATACATCCATTCTACACTGATAGGGCATTTCATTAGTTTCAGAAAGATTATAATGTAATGGTTGCCAATAAACACCCATATTTAAAAATTTTTGTCAACTAAGGGATTAAAATATATAAGCATTAAAAACATGAATTTTATTTTTATTTTTACTTTTTTATTTTTTTATTTTTAAAAATTTCTTTTCAGTGTTCCAGAATTCATTGTTTATGCACCACACCCAGTGCTCCATACAATACATGCCCTCCATAATAGCCACCACCAGGCTCACCCAAACTCCCACCCCCTCCTCTCAAAAACCCTCAGTTTGTTTCTCAGAGTCCACAGTCTCTCATGGTTCATCTCCCCCTCCAATTTCCCCCAACTCACTTCTCCTCTCCATCTTCCCATATCCTCCGTGTTATTCCTTATGCTCCACAAATAAGTGAAACCATATGATAATTGACTCTCTCTGCTTGACTTACTTCACTCAGCATAATCTCTTCCAGTCCTGTCCATGTTGATACAAAAGTTGGGTATTCATCCTTTCTGGTGGAGGCATAATACTCCATTGTATATATGGACTATATCTTCTTTATCCATTCGTCCGTTGAAGGGCATCTTGGTTCTTTCCACAGTTTGGTGACTATGGCCATTGCTGCTATGAACATTGGGGTGTATATGGCCCTTCTTTTCACTACTTCTGTATCTTTGGGGTAAATACCCAATAGTGCAATTGCAGGGTCATAGGGTATCTCTATTTTTAATTTCTTAAGGAATCTCCACATTGTTTTCCAAAGTGGCTGCACCAACTTGCATTCCCACCAATAGTATGGGAGGGTTCCCGTTTCTCCACATCCTCTCCAACACTTGTTGTTTCCTGTCTTGTTAATTTTGGCCATTCTAACTGGTGTAAGGTGGTATCTCAATGTGGTTTTGATTTGAATCTCCCTGATGGCTAGTGATGATGAACAATTTTTCATGTGTCTGTTAGCATTTGTATGTCTTCTTTGGAGAAGTGTCTGTTCATGTCTTCTGTCCATTTTTTGATATGATTGTCTGTTTTGTTTGTGTTGAGTTTGAGGAGTTCTTTATAGATCTTGGATATCAGCCCTTTGTCTGTAGTGTCATTTGCAAATATCTTCTCCCATTCCATGGGTTGCCTCTTTGTTTTGTTGACTGTTTCCTTTCCTGTGCAGAGGCTTTTGATCTTGATGAAATCCCCAAAGTTCATTTTTGTTTTTGTTTCCTTTGCCGTTGGAGACATATCTTGAAAGAAGTTGCTGTGGCCGATGTTGAAGAGGTTACTGCCTATGTTCTCCTCTAGGATTCTGATGGATTCCTGCCTCACATTGAGGTCTTTTATTCATTTCAAGTTTATCTTTGTGTATGGTGTAAGAGAATGGTCGAGTTTCATTCTTCTACACATAGCTGTCCAATTTACCCAGTACCATTTATTGATGAGACTGTCTATTTTCCACTGTATATTTTTTTCCTGCTTTGTCGAAGATTATTTGACCATAAAGTTGAAGGTTCATATCTGGGCTCTCTACTGTGTTTATTTTTTACTTTTTAAAAGATTTTATTTATTTGAGAGTGAAAGCGTGCACAAACAGGGGGGAAGGGCAGGCATAGGGAGAAGCAGGCTTCCCACTAAGCAGGGAGCCCGATGTGGGCTCGATCCCAGGACCCTGAGATCATGATCTGAGCCGAAGGCAGACACTTAACCCACTGAACCACCCAGGCACCTATGATGCATTTTATTTTTAATAAAAATATTCAAACTGCAGTTAAAAGTATTCAAAATATGCCAAAGGGTATAAGTGAAGAGCAAAAATCTCCCTTCTCCTATGGCTCCTAAGTTCTACTGCTTAAAGCCCAGTATAACTATAATTAAAAGCCTCTTCTGTTGCTTTCTGGAAATTGCTACAAATGCATAGGTATGTGTGTGCATACATGGGTGTGCATATTTATGTACATATATAAAGATGTATATATATAAATGCCATATTTATTTAATTTTAAAAAGTTGACCACCTGACACTAGTTGAGCAGCTAGAATGGGGTGCCAGGCTAGCACTTGTCCTTGAAGTTAACATGCCCCTCTGGAACTCTTGGTTATCACCTCTGAAGACCTAGGTTTGCCTGGCCACATTCCCTTGGTCTCCATATGGGAAGCCTTCTGCACTCCTCTCTTGGTTTGAGGTCAACAGAGGTGAGAATGAAGCGGGGGCTGGTAACTGTCTCTGATTTCTTCTGCTCCCATGCCCCCAGGGAGAGGAACAGTGTCCCCTTTAGCTAGTTTTCAGCCCCTGACTCTATGAATATTGTTTTATCCATGGTGGAAAATATTTCTGGAATATATATTACAGAAAGAAAGCATTTTTCTCCCTCAGCCATTCACTTTTAACTTGCCACTATTATTTGCTTCAAAAGTCGGTAATGTAAAAAGAGCTTTATCTGGTATTTTTGGTTGCAACTCACACAGAAAACAAAAATCACAGATATTTTAAAGGAGCTTATCTTGAGCATTTCAGTCAGCAAGAATGTTAGAACTGGCTAAGGGTGAAGATGCAGATTTGTATTTATAATAACAGCCATTTAAATAGTAAAAGTAATAACAATGTTAAAAAAAAGTAATCACAGTGTTAAAAATTATGTTGTTTATTTAGCATCATTTTTCAGAGACTCAGAACTTCTAAAAAAGCTTTTTGTTCATGTGCTAATGAGGAAACTCTGGAGCATTTTGTAAATTTCCATTTTACATCTGGGGTAAAGAAGTCCAAAAAAGTAAATTTACTCACCATCATAGAAATTAAAATGTGAACCTGAATCACTGTACACATCAATTTAATAATGCAGCAAAATCTCAATGAATGTGGTAGATATTAGGTACATTGTTTTGGATATTACAATTAGTGTCCAGTTGCTTTGTTCATAAAATAATAGTAGTGATTTTTTTTTTTAAGAGAGATGGGGAGGGGGTTGGGTAGGGGCAGAGGGTAAGGGAGAGAGAAAGGGAGAGAGAGAGAATCTTAAGCAGGCTCCTTGCCTAGTGTGAAGCTGGATGTGAGGCTTCGGGCTTGATCTCACAACCCTGAGGTCATGACCTGAGCTAAAATCAAGAGTCAGAGGCTTAGCTGACTGAGCCACCCAGGTGCCCCAGTAAGTAGTGATTTTTAAACCGTAAATCATTCTATATCGTTTTACTTTAAATAGGCAATTATATAATATTGGTAATTAAACAAGTCATTACAAAGTCACAGTTATTTTCAACAAAGCAAGTTAAGTTTTTTGGGGGTGGGGGTGGGGTCAGAGGCAAGATACCCTTAAGAGAAAAAGATAACAAAGGTAAGATCCTGAAAGATCCTTGGCCTAAATTCTATGCTTCCCTCCCCTGCCCCATCAATTATTTTACTTAGGTAAAAATAAGCAATGACTTGAGAGGATTCTTCTGTCCTAATTCTTGAAAAATTTGCTTTCTTTAGCCTCAAATCCTAGTGCTTTGGTGCCAAGAACCTGCTAGACCTCTATTTTCAAGACTTTTAAGACTAGTATGGCTATTTATACGAGGTCCAGTGAGTTCCATCTTTACCAGAGCCACAAGGGAAGCATGGATGTCTGGACATTGCTTATATTATTATTTTTTCCAAATGCCATTTTCTTTTGAACAGGAACCCTCATTCTGATAGGCTATAGGCCCCTCTCTGGGCCCAAGCAGCCCATGTTAGGTACAGGTGTTAATTTCAGGTGCCTTGTTTAGCAACTGACCCAGCTGCCCGCGGGCCCGCAGGTCGGCTGTAGGTGTTGACTACTTAGAAAGGGCTGGATCTGTGGGAGGAAGCAATAAGCCCTAATAGTCTACAGTTGCTTTTCATTGCTGCTGATTAGGTCCATGGAGGGAAGCCCATCCCTGAGGCGCAAGACGGTGATGCGGGAGAAGGGCCGGCGCCAGGCGGTACGAGGCCCGGCTTTCATGTTTAATGACCGGGGCACGAGCCTTACCGCCGAGGAGGAGCGCTTCCTGGACGCTGCGGAGTATGGCAACATCCCTGTGGTGCGCAAGATGCTGGAGGAGTCCAAGACGCTGAACGTCAACTGCGTGGACTACATGGGCCAGAACGCGCTGCAGCTGGCCGTCGGCAACGAGCACCTGGAGGTGACGGAGCTGCTGCTCAAGAAGGAGAACCTGGCGCGAATCGGCGACGCCCTGCTGCTTGCCATCAGCAAGGGCTACGTGCGCATCGTGGAAGCCATCCTGAACCACCCCGGCTTCGCGGCCAGCAAGCGCCTGACCCTGAGTCCCTGCGAGCAGGAGCTCCAGGACGACGACTTCTACGCCTACGACGAGGACGGCACGCGCTTCTCGCCCGACATCACGCCCATCATCCTGGCGGCGCACTGCCAGAAGTACGAGGTGGTACACATGCTGCTGATGAAGGGCGCCAGGATCGAGCGGCCGCACGACTATTTCTGCAAGTGCGGAGACTGCATTGAGAAGCAGAGGCACGACTCTTTCAGCCACTCACGCTCGAGGATCAATGCCTACAAGGGGCTGGCAAGCCCCGCGTACCTGTCCTTGTCTAGTGAGGACCCGGTGCTCACCGCCCTGGAGCTCAGCAACGAGCTGGCCAAGCTAGCCAACATAGAGAAGGAGTTCAAGGTAAGCTCCGGGCTCCACCCCGGCTACCCTGCACGCTCATCCGCTTTCCTGCTGCCGCCTGGTGCCTTCCAAAGTTTGCTCTGGAATCCGTTTTGCCCAGCGGATTCAAAATAATGAGGGATTGGAAATGTCGTTCAGAAATGATTCGATGATTTCCCCCTCTCGGCATGGTGCTGTGATAAATTCGCTTTGGGCTTGGGTGTACACTGAATCAGAGAGCTATAGTTAAGGTGCTGTTCTGTGTGGATGAGCATTAAGTAGAACGCAAGACCGCCCCTCCCACCACCACCCCTTTTGTTTAAAGGAGGGATTAGGTGTGACTTTTTGCCTCCCAAATTCTTCTTCCTCTTCTGTAGTTAGTGGTATGGTGGCACACAACACAGAAGGGTATTTAGCTTTGCACGAAGTGTTTATTGGTCCAAACATCTCTATAGCCCTTTAAATAGAAAGTCAAAAGACTAACATGAAATACAGTTAAAGTCATTTTATTATGACAAAAATGCTTCTCCCTGAAATCCACAAATGTATATTCAGAGTGGCGAGTCATAGACATTGGGTCAACACAGAAATACAAGGATAGCAAATTGTTTTATTTTAATGGATTTTTTTAATAAATGAACTTTTTTTTCTGAACATCATTTCTAGTCCACAAGTAGTAGTATTTTTAGGCAGTATTTTTTTAATAAAAATTATACATGAATGATGGAACATTTTTATCTTTTATTCAGTTGCTACATCCTCTTATGTATTTTGGTTGGTTCTACCTATTAAATCTGGGGCAAAAGGAGATTTCATGGTTCTGGTGAAAGTCAGACTATTTTTCAGCAGGTTCTTGTCTCCTGTTGTCCACCTAAGAAGATTATTGTAGACATCAATTCCTTAAATTATTTTCTCGATGCTGAGTTAATCTGCTTTTTAGTGTTGTGGTGTCAGATCACAGAAAGAGTGATTATTCTGTCTTTCAGATCTTATTACAGTTTTACATACTTAAGTGAGATTTGCGCAAATGCAACTAGCAATATAATTCAGGTTAAGGGGTTGCAAGAAAATGGTATGAAACAATGAAATGAGCTATTAAGCCATGAAAAGTCATGGAGGAACCTTACATGCATATGACTAAGTGAAAGAACCCAATCTGAAAAGGCTACATACTATATGATTCCAACTATCTGACATTCTGGGAAAGGCAAAACTATGGAGACAGTAACAAGATCAGTATTGCTAGGAGTGAATGGGGGTGGGGGCATAAATCAGTGGAGCACAGAGGATTTTTAGGGCACTGAAAATATTCTATGACATTATGATGATGGATACATGTTGTTATACATTTATCTAAACCCACAGAATTTACACCAAGAGAGAACCCTAATATGAACTATGGACTTTGAATGATTATGATGTGTCAGTGAAGGCCCATCAGTTGTAAGAAATGTACCACTCTGGTGAGAGATGTCAGTGATGGAAGATGTGCACATTTTGGGGCAGGGCATATATGGAAACTCTATGTACCTTCCTCTTAATTTTATTTTGAACCTAAACCTGCTCTAGAAAAATGGTCTTTTTAAAAACAAAATCATGGGGCACCTGGGTGGCTCAGAGAGTTAAAGCCTCTCCTTTCAGCTTGGGTCATGATCCCAGGATCTTGGGATCGAGCCCTGCATCGGGCTCTGTTCAGCAGGGAGCCTGCTTCCTCCTCTCTACCTGCCTCTGTGCCTACTTGTGATCTTTGTCTGTCAGATAAATAAATAAAATCTTAAAAAATTATGTAAATCTTAAAAAATTTTTGAAAAACCAAAATCATGAAAAAAAATGGCAGGAAAGTTTTGCATGTTTTTTGTTTCCCTTCCCCTACACACCAGATCACCTAGATATTCATCAACCTTCATCTTGTCCTGATAGAGATCTGGACTTAGCATAACTTGGTTATTATATTAAAATTTTTGCTGATGTAAGAGCTACACATATTTATTGTAAAAATGTGGAAAAATACAAAGAAAAAATAAATATCACCTTATATTTACTCTCTTTGAAGAGAATCATCATGTGATATTTGAAAAGATGTATTTCCTTGGACTCAAAATGAATTATTTATTTATTTATTTATTTTTAAGTCGTTGCTCTGAGTTGTCTCTGAGCAAATTGAAAACTTCAAATTCTGTTCAGAGAGTATAGAAAAGCATTGAAGTAAAAAATTTCTAAATATCGCTTTTTTGACCTAGTAATATAATTCTGAATTTATTTGCCACTATTTCAAATGTCATTCAAGCCCTTTTTTTTTTGCATTTGCTAAATAATATATTGAAAATCTGTAAGAGTCTATAAAAGGGAATATTTTCTAATATCATGCTTTAATAATTTATCAAAGATGATGATGTTTGCAATTCTGCCCAGAGAAGTAATCTCAGTGAAGCGATAGTTTAAAAAATTTGTTATTCACAGTTTTCCCCTGAAGCTGGCTAAATCTGGATTGATAATACTTAGAACCTCCTTTACCCTGACTTGAAGAGTCACCTCTGATAACCTTTGAAATGTGGGAAAATATTACAAGAGGCAAAGAGAGAAGAAAACACAACTGAATTTAAGAGAGAGTCCAGAAAGCTACCAAGTATCTAAGGATATGCAAAAGTCATCTAAATCTCTCCATTCCTTTTTCTGAACTATTCGGAAAGCACTTGTATAGCATGACCCTCTCTGAGCTGGGACACAGATGGTTCTCCAGCAGTTACAGTCTCTAAGGACACATCTCTCTCTCCTGACTAAATGTTTCTTTTCTTTCCTATTCTCGCCTGTCCTTATTATTCCTTTCATATCTGTCTTCCTTTCATCTCTTTGCCCTCTTGTCCTACGCTCCTGTCCATCCATCAGGGCTTTAGATAGACTGAGAAAATAGTGATTTCACAGCACAGACCCAGAGACTCTGAGCTTGGAAAGGGCAGTGGAAGTGAAGCTCATTTCTGAGATAAACAGGTCACCTAATTTGCCCTATTCCGTGTGTTTGCTATATTATTTGCATAGAGAGGGTGCACTCAAAATACTAGCCTCGAAATGAAAAAATAAGATGTCCCTAGTGGAAAAGAAGGGATTTTTTTCCCTTTTTAGACACCTGTACCTGTTTCATCTTATCAATGGCCTGTAAGATTAGCATCTCACGCCTCAAATTGCCATCCTTAGCTGCATCCAAGGTTCTCAGGCAGTGTGTAGTTTTCAGAGTTCCTTGGGGAATTCAGGAGGCATGATGGTGAAAATATGTGAAGGTCATTACCCCCAAAGGTTGAACATTCTAGGATATAGATTTAGATAAATTAATGGAGGACAGCCTGATGACAGGTTATTAAAGAAATAGTTTGGATGTACAAATGATGTCTGAAGCTATTCTGAGAAACAGAATATTGGACAGGATAGACTCCAGGTCTAATCCTCCAAATGTCAGTGGTAAGAAAGCTAGTCATTTATTAAACTGTGAGAATGCAAAGTGAAGTTTCTCAATTCTGAGTCAATGATGCCCCACCTTTGTTTTGAAAAAAGAAGAAGGCATTTGCCTCCCCTGTGTCTCAGTTTTCCTCTCTTTAAATTAGAAAAGCAATTTTTAACTTACATCACAGTAGAGCTGCAAGGAAAAGTTAAAGAAATATAATCCAAAAGCAAGACGGCACTTTATAAAGTAGGAAGATATTCTAGGAGTCCTCTGGCTGTACAGACCTCTTATTTTACAACTGAGACCACAAAGCCTATTAGCTAAGGACCCATCTGCTAAGCCTAGATTTAGGCATCTTGGGTCCTGGGTCTAGATATTCTATCTAACGTGCTGTGCCTGATAACGTTGAGGTAATTCTATAGTATTTGTTGTGTACGAAGCATGCCATAAGCATATAATCCTCATAGCAGCAACATTATATAGGCATATTCTCATCAGAGAGGCTAAGTAAATGCCACAGGATCAGACAGCTAATAGGTGGTAGAAGCAGTGTTTGAACCCAGAAAGTCTAGCTTTAGATTTGTGCTTTTAACCACTATACTCTCCTGCCACTTTTGTTATCAGGGAAAGGATCTGACCGAACCAAGCCTCCTTAGAGCTGAATTTCAATTTTTCTCTTATAGATAAAAAGCGATTAGAATGATGATTAAACCATAAGCCTTAAAATAAATGTGCTAAAATCTGTAGACAGGTTGTGACAAGGACGAGGTGTCATCCCCTGGCTTGAGCAGGTCTTCAGGGCTTTGAGTTCCTGCTCTATAGGGAAGGTAGCAGGTCCTTGTGGTAACCTCGTGGACAGCCATGGTATTAGAAGAGTGGCACAATGAAGATGATTAAGCAAAACTCAATTAAGAGAAAATTACTAGAAAATGCAGACCAGACAAATGGTCCAAGTCATGAAATAAGATACAGCTGGACCTCGTGGTAGAGCTAGTATCATCCTGAAGTGCAGACTTCAGGTACTTCCTTTTGCAACTGAGAAAAGGTTCTCTAGCTGTCCCCATCCATCTTTCCCCGGGAGCTCCACATATATTGATAAAGTGGCATTACATGACTGCAAGAAAAGAAATTGCTATTATCTCCAGCACTGATTATTTTCTGCACTTGGGCAACAGACTTCTTCCTGCAGGAAATGCTTACGGTGTTACGAAGAAAAAGGGTTGTTTTTGCAATTCGTGTGACTGCCAGTTTTTGTTTCTTGATTGTTATTTCCGTGGATGTGAACAAACCACACAGCTTTCTTTAAGACAATTTACTGATTATGATTTCTTGAAACAATGAGTTATTATTCAGGTGTTACTGCAGAGGTGGCTACCATTTTCTTCAAGCATTGAAATGGTCTCTTTTTTTCGGATCAATGGAGAAATGGCCATCCTCTATTGTACCAAATCTTATAGAACAGTCTGAACTGAGGAGTAACATGAGGAAATTTCGTCTAAAAAAACTGCATTAAAAGGGGAGCTTTATATGGAAACAGACATGAATTTAATACTTCTTCTGGGTGCTATAATAAAATATTTCATTAGTCTTTCAGGAATGGAAGGCAGATGGATATTTAACTGACACTCTGCATAGAAACCAGAGGCTGAACATTTTATTAATGTTATCAGTTGCATGGTACCAGCTTGAATGGAAACCAAAGATTGAGGTTTTTATTCATTTTATCTATTCTCTTATGAGGGGAGTAGGATTAACTGTAACTGTTCCTTATCTGAATTTCTGATATCTGAAATGGAAACTCTTCTAGACTGTGTAGCCTTTAAACAGTCTTTCTCCTTTAGTTTAGTCGGTGACGTGATTTTTGCCATCAAGTCAGTTATTTATTTAAAGAAAAAAATTAGGGCCACCTGAGTGGCTCAATGGGTTAAGGCCTCTGCCTTCGGCTTGGGTCATGGTCCCAGGGTCCTGGGATCAAGCCCTGTGTCGGGCTCTCTGCTCAGCGGGGAGCCTGCTTCCCCCCTCTCTCTCTGCCTGCCTCTCTGCCTACTTGTGATCTCTATCTGTCAAATAAATAAATAAATAATCTTTAAAAAAGTAAAGAAAAAAATTAAAATTCTTCATGTTTTTGTTTTAAGTAGGATTTCAGGAAGCCTGGAAATTCTGCTGTGCTAGGTATTACTTGGTTATTAGACATGTACAGTATCTCAGGCCATATTGAAATGGGGAACTGTGTTTTCTTGAAGTGTGCCAAATCAGACCACCATCCAGTTAACTTTCTTAAAAATTTTAGTGAAAGCCGTAGAAGTAGAATTGGGATTTCTGAAAGTAAGATACTTTCCCAACAGATGGTCATTGATACCTTGACTGGAACCAAAGAGCTAGAAATAGACCTCCATTCAGAAGGTAACAGGGAAGGCTGCCAAGTGACTTCCTTATCCCAGTCCATGGCACTATATAAATATGCTAATGAAATTAAAGATTCACAGATTATTTTTAGCAAGGTGTTAGTTCCAGTGGCCTGGAAATTTTCTCTCAGGTATTGATATTCTGCAACCCCTGAAAATTCAATTACATATAATCAGACATTTCTTTCCTTCCAGTTCTGCAGGACATGATAACCTTCAGACAAACAAGGAAAAATACCTCCTCTCTCTGTTGGTGCCTATCCATCCCTTTTCATTCACTAGAAACCAGTCATTCTTAAACATAAGGGTGTATCATACACACATGGAGAGTGTGTTTACAGATTACTGAGCCCTGTCTTCAGTTTCTAGGTCAGAATAACTGAGATGGGATCCAAGAATACATTTCTAATACAAGCCCAGGTGCTGTTGAAGCTGCTGATTGTAGGACTACACTTTGAGAAGCTATGTCTCCAAAAAGGCAACGGAGAATAGAAACTGAACAAGTTATTTTCATGGATAGTCAATCTTCAATGTCAGATGGCCACTTCAGAAAAATTACCATTTAAACCAATTTGCACTACAGAAATGGTTTTCTTTTCTTTCTTTCTTTTTTTTTTTTTTAAGATTGTATTTACTTATTTGGCAGAGATCACAAGTAGGCAGAGAAGCAGGCAGAGAGAGAGGAGGAAGCAGGCTCCCCACTGAGCAGAAGCCCGATGTGGGGCTCGATCCCAGGACCCTGAGATCATGACCCGAGCTGAAGGCAGAGGGTCAACCCACTGAGCCACCCAGGCACCTCCAGAAATGGTTTTCTTTTGGCCCTAAGGAAACTATTGTTTATATGAGAGATGCAGCTCTTTTTGGTTCTTGGGTCTGTACCCATTAGCATTTAGCCAACATCTCTTAATACAAACCAGGAACAAATGTGCATACCATTTTCAGAGTGGGTGGATTGCAGAAGGTACTGGCTGAGATCGGGAGTGGGGGCAAATCCCACTTGTGTCTAACTCAGCAAGCCTTGCATCCATGTAGGAACAGTAGCTTCCAACCCAGAAGAAGGGACCGCTTTTTGTAAGTCACAAAAACTCTAAACACTTTCCATTGAATTAAAGCAAATTCCTTGTATTAAACTTTAAAACTCTTGTTCTTAGAATGACTATCGGAAGCTCTCCATGCAATGCAAAGACTTTGTGGTGGGTGTGTTGGATCTTTGCCGGGACTCAGAAGAAGTAGAAGCTATTCTGAATGGAGATCTTGAATCCACAGAGCCTCTAGAGCTACACAGGCATAAAGCTTCCCTGAGTCGTGTCAAGCTTGCTATTAAGTATGAAGTGAAAAAGGTGAGTGGCCCACTTTTATCCAGCATCATATTGGAATAAACATGTAATATCAACTATGCCATAATCCCGGGAAAATGTTTTAAATTATAAAGATGTTATTGATAAAAGATTTTTTTTTGTCATGAAAGAGATTAAGTTAAGTATGGTAAAGTTGTGAGTCCGATATCTAGCTTCTGCAATCCTGTCCACTTTTTGTCTGCTGTGAGACCTTGGATAAGTCATAAAACTTCTTTAAACTTCAGTTTCCTCATGTGAATGGAGGACAATCTCTCCTATCTATCTCAGATAATACAATTTCAGTGGATTAAGATACACAAAAGAACTTTGTGAACTGCTCATTACAATGCAATTAAAAATAATAAAATGTTACTTGTATACATTTTTGTAAGTCACTGCTACAACTGTCACGTTAATCCTTGTGACAAGCCTATGTTATTATCCATTTAACCTATAAAATGGGTGAAATAGATGATGGCATTTCTAATCTACAAGGAAACTAAGGTTTGCCAAGCTTAAATAACGTGTCTAGGTCCAGAGCCATGGATACCAGAAATAAAATTTATGATTACCTTTCTACTCTGTTTATTGCAGATAAACTGTTAAGTGTATATATTTGCTGCTTGTATAGGGCTTGTAAATCATGAAAATTGTAGTTATGATGTTTTACTATAATAAAAGTCTCAGTTATCTATAACCTAGCAGCATTTATATGTTATATAACTGATATTTTTTTGTACTCTAAGAGAAACTGACAAGTCACCAAGAAGTAAGCTGTTTTCAGGAATAGATCTAGTTTCATGAACTGGTTAATCTCTGCATAGCTGAATTTTCTCTCCTCCCTGCATGGTGCTTAAGAGGGCAGGGAGCCAGGCTGCAGGGGTTCAAGTCCTCAGTTAACCACCTGTTCCCTGGGTGGCCATGGGCAAGTCACACAGCCAGGCAAAGCCTCAGTCTGCTCAGTTAATGACGTAGGTACCACAAAAGCAACTGCTTTTTCAGTAGTTTATAAGATTATAAGAGCTAATGCATATAAAGTAATTAGCACAGGTCTAGTGCATGGGGATTATTCAACATGCATTAGCTGATAACATTTCTACATTATGAAAATTCATTCTCAGAATGATGACTCTTAAACAAGTTCAGCTTTTTGTCATCAAACTCAGATTTCATGTTCATTGTGTTGGGTTCTGTCCTCAGTAATAGACTACAGTCATTTTAGGCAGAAAGGAATTTAGAAAGGGATCTGAGGAGATTATTAGATCATTATTAGATCATTAGATCATTGAAGATGGACGAACAAGTCTATCTAAGTTGTGCCTCCGGAAACCTTACTCAGAACCAGAGCCAGAATAGAAGCCTGTGCATATGCCACTGACCTGTGGAATGGAGGAAAGTGTGGGCACCCTACCAGCAAGTAAGCGTAAGGGAAACTTCTTCTTTCCTCTTCTCTCCTTGTATGCATGCATGTGTGTGCACACACACACAGAGATTCTACCACAATCCAGAGAACTTTCACATATAGTGTTCACAAGGTTTTAGTCAACTATTAATCACAAATCTCCCATCAACTTAATAAGATGGGGGAAATGTGAAGATTCTTAGTAAATACTGATGTGAAATGATTTTTCAAGGAATTACCATTTAAAAGTAAATGGGCTCAACTGCCTTCTTCTCAGAGTATCCTTTTCTTTTTTTTTTAAGTTTTTATTTTTTTAATTCCAGTTAGTTAACATACAGTGTAACGTTAGTTTCAGGTGTACAATATAGTGATTCAGCACTTCCATACAACACCTGGTTCTCATCGTTAAGTGCCCTCCTTAATCCCCATCACCTGTTTCATCCATCCTCCCACCTTTCTCCCCACTGGTAACCATCACTGTGTTCTCTGTAGTTAAGAGGCTGTTTCCTGGTTTGCCTCTCTCTCTATCTCTCTTTTTTCCCCGTGCTTGTTTTGTTTCTTAAATTGCACATATGAGTGAAATCTTATAGTTCTTGTCTTTCTCTAGAGCATTCTTACTAGTTAAGGTTTTCTATATTAAAGGAAAAAAAGATAATTTTGAATAAGATTAATATTAAACCATTTTTAGAAATCTGTCTGGACATTTATTCACAGATTGCAATACACACCTCTTTTCTTTAGTGCCTGAGAGAAGAGGATTGATTTCAGTTGTCACTGGTTCTTTATCGTTACTTTGAAAGTGTCATATTGGCAGAGACATATTAGTTCATCTATAGATGTACTTCTGTTAACCAAACTGTTTTGAGACAGTGAATGCCTTCCTGGCATGTTAATCTTCAATAAATCGATGTATAGCTTACAACGTACCAAGTGTCATTAATAATAAATTTGTTATCAGTCAAATAACTGCCAGGAAACAACAAAATAATATATTTGAAACTGAAAGGAGATTTAGGGCTTTGCAGGTATTTGTGGGTTTGTTTGTTTTATGTTATAAAAGGAGTATTAGTTAAAGTATTTGATTTGGAAGCTTCGCTCAATGTATATGAAAACTTTATTCTAGCATGCCCAAAAAAGCCCAAAAGACTTCCTTCATTCTTCACAACATTCATGTGTCTCCATCTAGCAAGGAGGAAAGATACCCCATCCCTCATGGTGCTTCCTTTTTCCTTCATCTCATTTCCAGTCCTGAAGCGAAACCACTTCTTGGGTTACAGTGGTACATGAACCCTACCCACTGTGACACTGAGGTATTCTGAAAGGTAGTCCGCAGTTCTGAAAGGCACCGTTTCCACCTGGGTGGCAGGTGGACTCATGGCGTGTGACTCAGGGTTCCCCGGTTGGAGGGCTCGAGGGAAAGGCTACATGCGAAGCATTGGGGTTTCAAAATATATGTGATAGAATTTTTTTCTTCCTGATAACATAATAAACTTATATTTATTCAAATCAATTCATAATTCCACCAAGGAAACCAGTTTTGTGTAATGGTAAGCTGTTTCCCACAAGAGATTCAGGAAGCCTCTTCTGCCACGTGCCCAAGAGGTACCCCCGCTCAGGTTCTTAGACTACTATCTTCTCTCTGACCTTACAGTCCCCAGAACTCAGGTCTTCCCTAGGAATCACACCATGAGTTCTACCCAGGCCTTACAGAGCTCAGTGACAGTCAAGAAAATGAAAATATGAAAGACCTGAAGAGGAGAGATCTGAACATTTTTTTTTAAGACAAAGAGAAAAAGAGAGAAAGTGTACACCAGTGTGCACATGTGGGGGAGGGTGAGAGAGAGTGGGAGAGAGAACCCTAAGCAAGCTCCACACTCAGCATGGAGCCCTGTGTGGGGCTTGATCTCATGACCCTGAGATCATGACCTGAGTTGAAATCAAGAGTCAGGTGCCCAACTGACTGAGCCACCCAGGTGCCCTGATCTGAAAATGAGTTTCTGTTTATGTGAGAAAGAACTTTCTAATACAAAAGTAGTCAAAGAAATAACAAAACAAAAAGGTAAACAATCTGACAACCTACAATTTAAAACTTCTGAACACAGAAAGATCATAAACAAAAAAAGGACATTGTGTAAAAGGTATAATTCTTCAATTCTAACATACAAAAGATTGATATTCTTAATGTCCAAAAAGCTTAAGTAAATTTTTAAGAAAAATTTCTAGAGCTTTGCAGAAAAATAAGCAGAGGGCTTGAATGAGCAACTCACAGAAAATTCAAATGGCTAACAAACATATTTTAAATTTTCAAACCCTCTGGTACTAAAATAAATGCATCCTAATATACAAATAATATTTCCTGTCTCAAATTTTTAAAAAATAAAAAGTATTCTCAATGCCTTTGGTGAAATGGGCAATCTTAGGCTACTGATGAGGAACAAACAATAATGTGTTCTCTGGCAGGGAGTGGATGTTTTCAATTATCCATCCCAGAATCCTATCTGGGGTACCTCTAAGATAAATAATAAAACTGGAAAGATAGTAAATATTATTACTATTTGTAGAGTTACCCATGTTATTCTACAAAAAAAGAATGGAATAAACAATGAATTTTGAAACACTGAAAAGAAATAAAATAAAAATAAAATGGAAAAAAACTTAACTAAAAGAAAGAATGGAATAGAGTGAAAGATGGAATTTGATTTTTTGAAAGAGTACAGAAGATTAACTTTAAGGCAAAAACATCAGTTATTTTCCAGTTAGAATAATAGATTATTTACTTCCCCCCAAAAAGCTCTGAGTTCTAATTCTGCCTGTGCCTCTGTCTTCTGTGCAACTTGAGGATGAACATCAGTCCCTTCTCCCGCATAGAAATAACTGCTCCTAGTAAGCTCCGTCCATTCTTCGAAAGTCCTTGACAAATGTAAAAGACACTAGAAGCTGCTAGACCATCAAATGTGGAAAACTGAGCTATTGAGAAAGGGGAGAAATTTCCTGGGTTCTTCCTCTTCGTTCTCTTACTTTCTCCATGGTGAGATTAAACTATAGAAATATCTAGAAAAGAGACATGTGGTAATATGCACATACAGTTATCTATTGTGTATGAAGAAGGTGTGCTTTCCCTAATTCCCAAAATTGAACAATGCAATGAGAGTGGTAAATATAAAACAGAGACCTTGTTGCATGTGCTGGCTGGTGCCTTCCTGAGTCTCACACTTGGCAGACTCTTGGCCAGCTTGCTGCCCGGCACCAAAAAAGAACAGAACACTTTGCACTCTGGGTTCGAGATCCCGCAAACTTATACAATGTAAGTTTTCCGTATATTTCATAAATCAAAGAGCTTTAAAAAGAGGTTGAATGACGGAGCTTTTATTCGTAGCAGTATTTTAAATGGTATGAACTGTGCCTCCAACCATGTCATTAAAAACAAAAACAGAGTGTTCCTACCATGTTTTTGTACAATAGTAGTCCCATGAAAATAGTTCTTATAAGGGCTGATTTGATGATAAGACAGTGTAATGTGAATATTTTTTTAAGTTGGAAATTATCTCATTGTTTTCCATTAACCTGTCTTGATTAGCAGTTCAGTTTACAATCTGTTAGTCATTTGGCAGGAAAAAAAAAATGTTTCTTCTCTGTGCTACAGTAGTTTTGTTCCATTGAAAGATTGAGATTTTCTTGTGTGTCAAGCATTCTCCTTTTAAATCAGAAAACCTCAAATAAGGGCATTATTTTTGTAACGATTTCAATTTGCTGGTCCACTGAAGTTAGGATGCAGCATACAAATTTTAACTGACTGGCTATGACTGGTGTGGCGGCCTAGGAGACTTTGTAGTAAGTAAACAATTTTAAGAGAGAAAGGTCACTGCCCTATTTTGAAGTCTTTGAAAAGAACAGAACTCATCTCCCAGGGGGATTAACTTTTTTCCCTCACTTGTTACTATTGCATTTATTTTATTTTATTTTATTTTATTTTTTTAGTGTTCCTTGTGTGCTTGCATTAGGATTTTAAATTATTGGAAGAAAATATCCATTTGTGCTTTCTTCCTATGAATGGAAAGGAATGAATAGATACCATATGCTGGTGTATTACTTAAGAAGAGAGTAGAATTAACAGTATGGGAAATATAGTTGTTAAGCCGGATTTTCAAGTGTTACAAGTAAAATGCAAACACCACAATTTGGGCTAATATTTAACATACATTAAGTGTTTGCACTACATTGTGCAAGTCACAGTGGGTCCAAGATTGATCATTACATAATGCCATATGAAAAGCACTGATAGCTATCACATCTTTAAGGGCTGTGCAACCTATATGTACAGTCCAATTAATGCCATAAAGCACAGCTTCAGATTTGAAGATTATCTGGAAGAAGAGGAACAAGAAGAGGGAGCCATGCTGCAACATTAATATTTCTGTCCTCAAGAGTTAAAACCTAAGAAAGAAAGGCTGGACACTCACAAAAGTGGAATTTGTCCATCAGTTCTATATGGACCCATGTCACCTGTCTCTCAACTTCTTGGCGATTTTCTATTTTGCAGAAGCCATCAACCAATTAAAAAAGGGGGGGGCATGTTGGCTTCCCAGGTGGTAATCTGATTGATGACACTGTCTCTTCCACCTGTGGATTTCTCCAAAGGCACTGTTCCCCAGCCTCAGCTGAGCCTAGCTGGAGGCACAGGAGGGCTTTTTATTTGCATCTGTCCAGCTTCTCACAAATGCAGACCCTCCAAACAGCAAGACTTCCAGATCAACATTCAAACTAGTACTATTTTAAATGTTGATTATTTATCTTGGCAAGCATAAGGAGACTGTCCCCATTTTTTTAAAGATTTATTTATTTATTTATTTATTTGAGAGAAAGCAAGCAAGTGAGGGAGCCTGGGGCAGGGGTCGGGCAGGGGCCGATGTGGGGGAGAGACTTTCAAGCAGACTCCCCGCCAAGTGTGGAGCCCAGTGTGGGGCTGGACCCTATGACGATCCCAAGATCATGACCTGAGCCTAAATCAAGAGTTGGGTGTTTAACCCACTGAGCCACCCAGGTGCCTCTCCACTTTTTTTTTCATTTTTTATTGAGAGCTTTACTGTGCGCCCTAGAACAGGAAAGGCGTATCACTTTATGCACACTGATGCTTCCATTTTCACCTTATTCTACCAGATACCTAACACAGTGCCTGGCTCACAGGAAGAGTATATGACATTTTGAAGAGTGAATGAATAAATAAATGAATGACATGTAGGAACTCAGAGGAGATGAGAATTTTTAACCAGGAGGAGGGGTAAAGCAGGAGGAAGATGGTCCAGTAGAGTATAGGGCAGAAGTGTAAGTTTAGCAGAGTTCTCAACAAGAACCCTAGAAAGTTGTCACCAAGCCCCCAGCGTTTTCAGCATTGATCGTATTTTATCACAAGTTAAAATAATGACTGTATTAATCAAAAATCAGAACTTCAGAGGAGTGGCAGGCTCTTGAGTCTGGAAAGGAGATCTGATATAGACCTAGCAACTTTAGCAATGACCAGTGAGTGAGCTCTAGGACCTGGGATTTTTACTATTGAATGGAAAGACACTTATAAGATAAAATATGCTTTTTCATATTGAACTCATTAAGTGAGAAAAGATAGCATCTTCTTTATAGTACTTTAAATCTCCCAAATCCTCCCAGTTTGTATTATTGAAATAAATTCAGTTAAGTACTTGAAATCTAATATTTGTAAACTCATCCTTTCCCCTTCTACCAGCACAAGACCCTTTGCGCTCAGTGGCACAGCCGTCACCGGAGCAGTTCTCACCAGACTTCTCAGAGGGCAGTTGCACACAGGGGCAAAAGTGGGGATTTGGGGGAAATTGCATCTCTACTGCCTACCCTGGGAGATGAGGTTTTATTTTTTAACTTTATTCTTTTTTTAAAGATTTTATTTATTTATTTGACAGAGAGAGATCACAAGTAGATGGAGAGGCAGGCAGAGAGAGAGAGAGAGAGAGAGAGAGAAGCAGGCTCCCTGCTGAGCAGAAAGCCCGATGTGGGACTCGATCCCAGGACCCTGAGATCATGACCTGAGCTGAAGGCAGCAGCTTAACCCACTTAGCCACCCAGGCGCCCCAGTTTTTTAACTTTATTCTTATTATTTTTTTAATTAGAAGAGCTAATGGGAAACTATACACCAATAAATAGAAACCTGTTCATTTCCTAGTAGATATGTTATTAATAAATAGCCAAATAACTTGAGGAATAGCCTAGAGTTGCTAAGAATCATTAGGACATCAGGATCATTAACTAGAACTTGATTAAAGATGAACCCTTCACCTGGTGGGGACTGGCGCTGTTTTCTTTATCTCTATGAGTTTGCAAAAAAAAAAAAAAAAACCCAACCAAATAAACAAACACTTCAAGAGTACTTCCTAACAGGTTCATTGTTATTTTTATTCTGTTTTTTTAGAAGATAATGAGTGATACTTAGATTTTTGTATTGCTAAACACCCTTTAAAAAGATATGTTGGTACTCATAGTTGATTTGTGAATGACGCTAAATAATTTCCAAGTTTGGGCAAAGTGCACCTGGTCATTCAAAGACAGGCATATCTAGTCACAAATGGGCATCTGTTGATGTAGGAGCCTTTTCACACAAGCCTGACTACAAATACATTCTGCTACCTGCATAAGGACAGGCCTTTAATGAAATCCCAGTCCCTCTGAATAGATGTTGGCAGATGACTTAGCAAAACCAGATGGCACGATAAAATAGCGGGGCTGAAATAACATAATTTGCTCAGTTTTTCCTGGTTATAAGTGTAGTTACAAAGAACTGTTGGAGATACATGTCCATGGTTTTTGACCTGTGAGAGAGGAAGCAACAAAAAGAGGACAGATTACTGAAACAGGAAGGAAGGGACATTTGATACCAGTTCCTGGAGGAAGTGCAAGTGTGGACCATGCATAGTCTTGCCAGTTGTTGGCTTTTTGTAGATCTTTGCACATTTGCAGTGGTAGTACGTACATGTACATAGGGCATGCGGTGTGTATATTTTTCCTACATGTAGCATTTTAGGAATTGCTTGTGAAGCTTGACACATTTTTCTTTTAGCTGTAGTCTACGATAAACAAAACAACTGTTCTTTTCCATCTTGAACCAAACGCAAGTAAGCTGGCAGACAGTGAGATGGGACACATTTCCACAAAGGAAAGCATACATCACCTAGATTCTGGAGAGGAATCTGTGAATTACGGGGACTTTCAGTCAGAAAGAACTGTGATTAAGGACAACATCAATTTTACCCTCTTGTTGCCAACTTTAATTCTACTAGTTCTGAAGCAATTTTGGGAAATGGAGGTAAGGTAAAGGAGCATATTCTAGTGCCTATATTCCAGAAAAGTGCATATTAATATCTTTAGGATGCACAAGTGTTCAGTAGCTGAAGTGTCCTCAATGGTACAGTAACCCACGTCTCTTTCTGCCCACAGTTTGTGGCTCACCCCAACTGCCAGCAGCAGCTCTTGACAATCTGGTATGAGAACCTGTCAGGCCTGCGGGAACAGACCATAGCTATCAAGTGTCTGGTTGTGCTGGTTGTGGCCTTGGGCCTCCCATTTCTCGCCATTGGCTACTGGATCGCACCATGCAGCAGGGTATGTGTTTTTCTCCATCCATTTCCTCAGTGGTTCATGTACTGTGTGCTTTAGGGATAAAAAAAAGAAAAAGCTCCCTACTTAGTCTTTTGTCAGTTTTACCCTGAATGGTAATTGACTCAGGAACACAAATTCTGCTTTTTAATGACTGGATAAATTCAAATAAGGGAGGAAAAAGGATCTGGTACAGTGGGATAGACCACATTTGAAGGCATATGATACTTACCAGGTTTTTAAGATAAAATCCCCATGGTAGTCAAGAGGAAAAGCTACCTGGGTGAGGTGGCACTTTGCTAATTCTGTTGACAGCTTAATAAACAGAGAGTCAACTGAGTTGGCCTGTGGTAGGAGAACAGCCCTATAGCAGTGGCACCAAGAATCAGTTAACCTGAGAACTGGAAGAGTGACTCCTTGGAACCTGTCAAGAGACCTGAGGCTGAGTGTATTAAGTGCAGTCATGAACAGTGGTGTTAATTTGAAGAATTCCAGAAAGTCCATGCCAGGTTCCTCCGGCCCTTTGTTCCTTCAGAAGTTTCTAAAAAAGGTAGAATTTGGGTTGGGGGCTTTGGAATTTTTAGATTGTTTATCTATTTAGTTTTGCTTGAATTGTTTTGTTTACTACCTTTATCTCTCTCTCAACTTGCCAGTATGACTCAATTTAATTATGCCTCATAGATTTTCCAACAAGATATGGGAAGGAATACTAGTCATGCTGACAGAATCTGTATTGGGTTTATAAGGAGCACTGCTGGGGAGAAGAAGCTGGTGTGAGATCCTTTAATCCTGTTTTTATATTCCAAAGTCTGATTTTGTTTAAATCAGAGGCCATTTCAGGAAAAGAGCCAAGGCCACTTACAAATGATCCTGGAAATCTGTCATCTTTCTGGCTCAGTAGTCTTTCTGGCAGAGGGAGGCCCCCTCTGCAGGACCCATACACATGTGAGAATATTCATCCCTCTTGCTTCATGGTTGAGCTGCCCCTGCAACTGAAGGCAGAAAGTCTGTCATTCTGATCAGTTTTGATAAGTCGACTAAGTGTCTTTAATATGTATCATGGCAAAGTACCTTACCATTCCTCCAATATATGAACCCTTAAGTCTAAAATCTATAAATGATGAGAGAGGATGCGTTAAAGCAAAAATCACTTCCCCTGCAAATAGTTTCCCTTCCTGAGGGAAATGACCTGGAAAGGTCCGATTTTTAAGTGTTCATATTTGGGGGCAGCTTAATCAGTTAAAACATTGAAGTCCACTCCTTTTTTGTCCTCACTTAGAAAAGTGCAGCTCCTATAAATGGTGTGGTGAGGAATGGCTGGGTGGCTGAGTCAATTAAGCTTCCAGCTTCAGCTCAGGTCATGATCCCAGGGTATGGGATCAAGTCCTGGGGCAGGCTTCTTGCTCAGCGGGGAGCCTGCTTCTCCCTCTGCCGGTGCCTCTCCCTGCTTGTGCTCTCTCTCTCTCTCACTCGTGCTCTCTCTCTGACAAATAAATAAATAAAATCTTAAAAAAAAAATGGTGTGGTGAACTCTTTGTCCAGTGGAGATGGTGAAAGGAGGGCATCGAATCGTTGCTGGAGCCCATCTTTATATCTACTGTATACCACCTAGACTGTGGCAAGAAGACAGCATAGCAAGAGCTCCCTACATATATCCTATCTTTAAGATAGGCATGCTGCTTTATTTTCATGCAATTTCAAGTTTTAAAAAATCAGCCTTGATGAGAAACAGACTTGGCCACCCAAAAGAAATCACTATGTGCTACAGATGAGCTCCTGCAAATGTGGCTCTTTGCAGCTGCAGAACAGCACAGCGGCGTGTAAATGTGTTGTTTCTTTTTCTGTGTCTGATATGGAAAATGTGACACTTGTCTGTCTGCGTTCATGTTCAACTCCAGAAATGCTTAACATTCTTCCGTGATTTGTTGACATCAAATTAAGGTTCCAGACATACAAAACATTTGTTTGAAGTTGCATTCTCTTAGAAGTGACGCTTGTGCTTTGTAAGGTCACAGACTGAGTTTGAAGTTGGTTCTGAGTATGTAGGCTAGAGAACTTATTTGATAAATCTACCAAATGTACCTAATTCTTGGGCTGAAGAAGCCCTTGGGACAGGCAGAATTGTTTTTCATTTCTGTTAGAACATGGGGCTTTTAAGGACGTTATATCACATGGGATTTTAAAGGAGTTACCTTAGAATAATTATGCACTGAACTTTAGAGATGCTTTTGTACTATTTATATGATTTTCCAAACTCAGTGCTGACTTAATTAAGTTAACCTACTTAAAGGTTTTAGTTATTGCGTACCTCCTTCTTCTTATTGAGGTAATAACACATAAAACATTTACCTGATTCTGATATCTTCTGTCTTTTTTTATAGCATGCAAAGTACAGCTTGATTTCAGAATATTTAGAAATGAGAACAAAAATTTATTTCTGTACTAGTGAGGTTTTTAATTTTCAAAGGCCTTGTTAGGTACTACAAACACATCATAACACTTCAGTTATAAATGAATGAGTCTCCAAACTCATAAAGTTTCAGTTATAAAGCAATAAAGAAAACACACTACAAATTTGGAGTTTCTTTTCCTAGACTCTCAAAACCTATATGTTGGTTGCGTAGTCTTTCCTGTAAAAATAAGAATAACCAGCATATGCCTTGGTGATTTTCAGAAATGCACCTGTGAATGCAGTCAACTCTAAGACAAATTGGATATTTAGAAACAATGAAGTTTGAAGACTTCTTAAATTACTCTTGGAGGCAGCATCCCCTAAAAAGAGTAGTTTTCATAATGTATAGCTCTTCACAAACAGAAGCAGAATTTTGGAAGTCTTCTCATTTCATCTATTTTTTTTTAAATCCTGTATCGTCATTTTCAAAAGCAGAAGCCAAGCTTTCCAAAGTAGAAGTTTCTTCTTCTTCTTTGTTTGTCTATTGTCCTACAGCTGGGGAAAATTCTGCGAAGCCCTTTTATGAAGTTTGTTGCACATGCTGCTTCTTTCATCATCTTCCTGGGCCTGCTTGTGTTCAATGCCTCAGACAGATTCGAAGGCATCACCACGCTGCCCAATATCACTGTTATTGACTATCCCAAGCAGATCTTCAGGGTGAAAACCACCCAGTTCACGTGGACAGAGATGCTAATTATGGTCTGGGTTCTCGGTGAGCTTACTGTTTTAAATATTCTAATTTCTACAAAAAATAGTGTGTGTGTGTGTGTGTGTGTGTGTGTGTGTGTATGACTGCTTTTTTACTTAAAGTGTTATCATGTGATATATGGTGACAACATCATCATTGTAAGATAAGCAGAACAAAATAATTGAGTGATTTGGCAACTTAATAATACTAAAATGTATCCCTTAACACTAAGTAAAAATTTTTATGCATAACATGAGCCTAATTATGAATACACCACATTTCTAACTTCAATTATTGAGTAATTATAAATTTTATAAAAATGTGACTCACTGACGATGATCAAATATTTCATTGAAATACTTGTGAAATATCCCAGTAGCCATTAACTGATAATTAAAGAACATTTTTTGCCTTTGTTTCAGAGGTTTTTTTTTAGGAGAGTTTCCTTAATTGTTACTTTACCTTATAATAGTCCATTTTTTTTTGCTTTTTTTAGATTTTTATTAGCAAAGTATAGTTGACATGCAGTGTTATATTAGTTTCAGGTGTACAATATCATGATTTGACAAGTCTATATATTACTCACTGCTCCCCACAATAAGTACAATCTCCATACAATGTTATAACAGTATTACTGACTATTCCCAGTGCTGTACTTTTTATCTCCATGACTTATTGATTAACTAGAAGTTTGTACCTCTTAATGTCCTTTTTTTCCTCTATCCCCCCACTGACCTCCCCTCTAGCAGCCACCACTTTGTTCTCTGTATTGAAGAGTGTGTTGTTCTTCATTTTGATTTTTAGATTCTACACAGAAGTGAAATCGTATGGTATTTCTCTTTCTCTGACTTCGTTCATTTAGTATATACCCTCTAAGCCCACCCATGTTGTTGGAAACCTGAGATCTCATTTGTTTTTATGGCTGAGTAATATTCCAGTATGTATATGTGTGTGTGTGTGTGTGTGTGTGTGTGTGTGTGTGTATGTGTATGTACACATATATCACATTTTTATCCATCCATTGACCATTGGACACTTGGGCTGCCTTCACATCTTGGCTCACAAGTGTCCATTTTGAATAGCTATGTTAAAATTAAAAACTTTAGGCAATGAGAGGAAAAAAAGTGGAGGTAGGAACTAGTTTATCTAACCATCACTAATACAGAGTCACTTTTATCTGTTCTCTCTGTTTTCCCAGAGTTTTTTTTTTTTTTTTTTTTGTATCTTCTTAGTTCCTGAGTTAATAACATGGTTACTCCCCTCATTCACTCCTGTGGACTCAACCTGGGTCAAATAATTATTTTATAAATTTTATCTTGAGCTAATACCTTTTTAGAAATTCCTCAATGTCTTCCCCTTACATGGTCAGGACAAATGGTTAAATTGGAATATTTTTCCCTCTTCTCCCAGAATGGCATTTTCTGCTTTCGGTTTCTTCACAGAATCCTAGGGCCCCTGCTTAAGGGTTCCTTCTTTGTCCAGTGATATTCCTCACCTCCCTAGCATGAAACTAAAAAGAGGAGAGAAGGTAGGGGAATGATGTAAGTGTTCCTGTGTGATTGGGAAAATGATCTTTTTAAAAGTCTACCATAACTTTCTCATTTAGGGGTTTGTTTCGCCAGTAATTATTGTAGTTTGATAACCATTGGAATTCACAAAGATGAATTTTCTCCTCTCCTCCCAAAGTCTCACAGGGCTTGAAGAGTCTTCTTTGCTTATTTTCCTTCCCTCTTTCCCGCCCATCCCATTTCTGGTACCAGATGTAGAACTCTGTTACTCCAAATTCTAATTCTGACTTAGTAAAGATTTTTCTTCCATGTGACTCTGCCCAGGGCATCAGGGAGTTGAACAGTAGTGGGTGCTTTGTGGTGCCTCATATGCTGCTTTATCTATGGAGCATTTTCTAGATGGGGACTGGTGGTGGACCAAGTATGAGCTTCTCTGTCTAAGCTGTGAGATATAATCTGTACCTTCCTGTGTGACAGGAATGATGTGGTCTGAGTGTAAGGAGCTCTGGCTGGAAGGACCTAGGGAATATATTTTGCAGTTGTGGAATGTGCTGGACTTCGGGATGCTCTCCATCTTCATTGCTGCTTTCACGGCCAGATTCCTAGCTTTCCTTCAGGCAACAAAAGCACAGCAGTATGTGGACAGTTATGTACAAGAAAGCGACCTCAGTGAAGTTACACTTCCACCGGAGATCCAGTATTTCACTTACGGTAAGTTATTGACTGCAGGGTCCTCATATGAAAGGTCTTCAGGAAAGGTACTGAAACCACACTTTGGAAGGATATGTCCATGTTTAGTATGAGATGTGTGTTGAATGTATATGAACAGAGGCGAGAGCATGAGCTATGGAACTATATAAAACTGGATTCCTGTCAAGGCCATGACTCTCCCTTGCTGTTTGTGACTTCGTTCAAGTTAATTTACTTCTCTGTGCCTCAGTGTTCAAAACTCTACAAAGAAGATGTTGCAGGGTAGGAGGAAATTATCTTTGAGCCCAACAACATAATTACTCGTATATATTTTTAGGGTTTGAAACTGTCTTAACTATGGGGGAAATAGCTTGATAAACTGATCGAGATGGAAGATGAGTCTCTGAAAGCGTGGTTCAGAGGGGATAAAAGAGTAAAAGGTGCTGCGCTGCTGCTCAGGTGAAGTGAACAAAAACTCAGCAGAGGCAGGAAGTAGGAGCTAAAGTGACATGAGATGATAAGCTCTGGAGAACACGCAGAAATACTGGGGTGATGTCCTGCCCCTCCACACAAGGTGGAAGGGAATTCATGCCTACCTTCTCTGTATCATGAAGAGCAGGGAGGCCCCCGCTGACAACCAGGGTGCAAGGATAGTGATTCCATCCTTGCCAGCACAAACCAGGGGTAAGTGATGTGAGCCTCCTCTCCCTTGCGGCCAGACTGGGGAGGTGTGATTAGCAAATTTTCATGTAGTTTCACAATCTTAAGTCTGGACAGGACTTTAGAAATGTATTGCCTACCCCTTATTTTAATGATAAGGAAACTCAGGCACAGAGTTCAGATGTGTTCTGATTTTGAAGAATAATTCTTTACAAGTATAATTAAGGCTTACATTGTCATAAGTACAAGTGGCGTGTTAACATTATTAAAGAAGAAGACTGAGTGCCTGCTCCAAAATATAAAATGTACGTTTCACACATTGGGAAATTTAAACACCTTAGCTCTTATTGTCAGCAAACAAGGATTTTTTTTATGTCAAGGAGACCAGATCAAATGAGTAAATGATTACCATTTATTATTAAAGAATTAGCTTAAATTGTATTTTTGTGTAACATCTATCCTATTTTAGTAACTTATTTATTTAAATGTCTTCATGTGTATCTAATTGACTGTAATCTGGAGGGAAATTTGTGAGTTCAGGATTTACTTCTTATTGTGTGTATGATTTTGATCAAGTACTTAGCCCTTCCAAGTATTTGTTTCTGCATCTCTAAGGAGCGGATAATAATAACACCAAATCCATAGAATTAAGGGAAAGCATTGTGTCTGGTACACATTAAACACTCAACAAATGTTAATTTTTCTTGTTGAAAATGTCTACAATGTGTTCATTCATCTGAGAACGATTAGGTTTGCACACAATTAGCCACATAGTATTTCACTGACCCTCCTGGGAATGAGTATCCTGTAGTTTGTCGTGAACTAAGTGACCTTGAAAGGGGTGGAGTCATCCTTTAGAATCTATCCCCCAAATTTTTACATCTTAGTAGCGTATTACATTTTCTGGGAACAAGTTGTTTTGCTCAGATACCACACTGACAGCACCATTGTGATTCAGTTGACATTCTTACTTCTCATAATATGCCATTTTACTTGCACAAACTGTCAGATGAACTAATTTCCCCATGAAATATGAAAAAGAAGTTTTTTGCCAACTGAGCCTATGGGGTGACGGAATAGCACATCAATAAATCTAGTAACTGAGGGAACAAATTAGTCAAGTCAATTGTTTTGTCATTCTGGACACAGTCTGTGTCTGATGAAGGATTTTTAACCTCTTTCTGTATCTTTGGTACTTGATTCTGTTTCTACTCCATGTGAAGCAGGCTTCGTATCTTTACAAGAGTGTTTCTCTAGTACAAGATTCCGTGTGAGTGTGGAATTCATATGTTTCTGGTTTAACATGAAAAACAGTGCCTGGGCAGTTAATTAAATCTAGAGTAGTTTCAACCAAGATTAAAAAAAAAAAAAAATCTAGGGGCATGTGGGTGGCTCAGTGGGTTAAGCCTCTGCCTTCAGCTCAGGTCATGATCTCAGGGTCCTGGGATTGAGCACCGCATCAGGCTCTCTGCTGAGCGGGGAGCCTGCTTCCCCCTCTCTCTCTCTGCCTGCCTCTCTGCCTACTTGTGATATCTGTCTGTCAAATAAATAAATAAATCTTTTTTTAAAAATCCACCTAAAAAATAGATATTATTTAAGGTATTTATTTTGCATGGCTAGCAATGAACAAAAAGTTCCATTTCTAATCTCTCTCTCTCTCTCTTTTTCTAGCCAGAGATAAATGGCTCCCTTCTGACCCTCAGATCATATCTGAAGGCCTATATGCTATAGCTGTTGTACTCAGCTTCTCTCGGATTGCATATATCCTTCCTGCAAATGAGAGCTTTGGCCCCCTGCAGATCTCTCTTGGAAGGACTGTGAAGGATATTTTCAAGTTCATGGTCCTCTTTATTATGGTGTTTCTTGCCTTTATGATTGGCATGTTCATACTGTATTCTTACTACCTTGGAGCTAAAGTAAATGCTGCTTTTACCACGTAAGTAAAATATAAAAAAGGTATGATGAAGAGAATTTCTAACAAATCCAAATGAAGTGAACACACAAAAAATTCAGAAATCCTGATAAAGATGTTTTTAAGGGGAAAAAGAAATCCATTAAAAACAATGCTTATGTGTGATTACATTGCTCCAAAGGCTCATTTCTTTGAGTGGAATGGAATCAGAATTTGGAAAAATCCTAGACAAAACTGACTATTTTAAGAGAATTAGGCAGCAAATTTTTAATACTGGATGTCTCTTATATTATGTATGACATTAAATTTAGTTTCGTCCTTTTGTAGCCATTACTATTCAAAAAAGAAGCATTGGCTTTTATTTTAATGTATCATTAATCAGTACAGAGTTGAGTAAGAAGAAATTGAAGCTAAATGTTGTGCAGCTCACTGTAACACTAATACCGCTTCCTTCCTGTAGTCACCCTGGTATCCACACTGGAGACTCACCTTGCCTGGGAAGTCTTCCTTAATTAAACTTCCTTAGTCATTGTTCCTTGAAGTTCCTTCAGCCTGGAGACATCTAGTTGGGAGATACTCTCACTTACCAGCATTTAGTAGGGCAGGGATGGGGCCCTCCCTTTGTACTGTAGTCATTCCAGGTAGGGAGATCATAAACCCTCCCTGTCTCCCTTTGTAACCTGTCATGCCACAACTGGAAAGAATCTAGACCTTCAATAAGTTCCCTGTAGACTAAAATAGAATATTAAGCCCTTTCAGGCATCTAAATTGTTTTGAAATGATTTTTTTTTTTCAAATAGGTATATAGAGAAAGTCTTAGGGATAAAAGAGAACTGAAACTCACTTTATTGTAATGAAAAAAAGTTCTGTTTGAACTCACTCCGGAAGGGACGGAAAGATCCTACGCACATGGCCACCCTTTTGAACTCTGTGAGAACTCATTTTATACAACACATTGTTGTCACTGTTTTGTGTGAGGATGTGGCAACTTGATACGGTGAAAAGGATAGAGGCTGGAAAATCAGGCAGATGGAGATGCGGGTGCAGTCTCTGCTAGTTTCTGGCTCTGGCTTTTGGTCAAGTTACTCAACAGTCCTCTGTGTTAGTTTCCTTCTTCTTACAATAACCACGATAAGGTTGGAACTGGGTTTTTGTGAGGGTTACATAAAGTCATTGATAGAAAGCCTCTAGCCCACAGTCGGAGCTCAGGAACCTCCCCTTTTCCGCTGTCTGCCTCTTCCCCTGCAGAGATTCTCGGGAATCTGTATTCTCGAAGTTAGAGGTGAGAAGGTCTGCCAGAGAGCAAGATGAAGGAGTCAGAGAATTTGGGGATCCTGTTACATTAATGGCAAGGAACAGAGAGGTTCTAGTTTTTCTTAGTCTCCTGCTACTATCTATGCTATAACATCATGCAGGGAAATGTTTTGTGGTAGAGAGTAACTATGTAGAGGTAGGAACCTTTCTATTCAGGCTTCTACTCTCAGGCTCTAGCACACTTTCTAGAACCTAATAGGTGTTCCACCAGCATTTGCTGAATGATGGGGTGAATAAACAAACTAGTGCTAAAACCTGTAAATCTACAAAATTGTTATTTAGAATCTGTTATATATATATTTTTTAAACTGGACTGTTCCCATTAATGTTCCTTTGGAAAAAGGACTGGCTTTTTCCAAAGTAATGGAATTCCACATGTCTAATTGTTTAATTTAAGGATTATTTTTGTGGTTCACAAAGCAGTAAGTACAACTTGGTTATAGGCCCAAATCAGGCAAATTCAGCTGGCAAAGATCATTGAGGGGATAAAAGTAGGTAAATAGTCTGGTAGAGGCCTATGTGTTCATCGCTGTGATGGAAGACTCAGGGAGTAAGTTGTATAAATTAAAGGAAAAGAATAGAAATCTCTCAGTCTGTTCCCTCCTCTTCATTTCCAGTTAAGCAAAACTTTTGGGTGGGTAATATATTCTTGTGGCAAAAAAATCATGGAGTGGTGTCTATAGTGAAAACCATGTCCCTTCTTCACCACTGGACCCCTGCCTCTTATTTCTCCTTAGTTCACAGAGGCAATGGTTTCTTTTGGATACTTTCAGAGATATTTTATACACAAACAAGAATATAAGTATTTGTAAACCCGTCTCTTTTAGTCAAATGGTAGACTATTTCACTCTTGCTATATCTTATTTTTTTACTTAATAGATCTCAGATATCGTTTTATAGAAACACATGTAAATAGATCTGTCTCATTTTCCCATTGGCCACATACCATCCATCATATAGATGTCAGAATTATTTACCCTCCTCCCATTGATGCGTATGTAGGTGGTTTTCATTCTTCCCTGCTGCCATGGTGCAGGGAATATGTTGTTTGTTTGTTTTTTTTTATAAGCGAGTATATGATTTTAATCCTGGCCTTGTTCTACTCCAGAAAACCTGATTTAAATGTCTAAACCACTTACCAAATCAACCCCCAAATTTCCATCCTTCTAGAAGAAAAGAATGGGTATCGTGGCATGACATCAGCTTTCCTCTGCTGAATTCAGAGACATTTCACTTGATGATAACTTCTAGAAAAGCTAGGCATTGGCATTACTTAATCACAAACCCCTAAAAACCTGAGAGAATGATTTCTAATAAATATTATGATAAAATAATTATACTCGTGGTGTTTATTATGATGATATTTAATGATGGCATTTTTACCTCTGTATAGAATTTAAACCCTATCAGGTTTCTCTTTTGAATTTTTCATACTGAAAGCTGTCAGTTTATTTACTGTGTACCTTATTCTCTCAACAGCGTAGAAGAAAGTTTCAAGACTTTGTTTTGGTCGATATTTGGGTTGTCTGAAGTCACTTCCGTTGTGCTCAAATACGATCACAAATTCATAGAGAATATTGGATACGTTCTTTATGGAATATACAATGTAACTATGGTGGTCGTTTTACTCAACATGTTAATTGCTATGATTAATAGCTCATATCAAGAAATTGAGGTAAACCTGCTTTCTATCCATGGTGTCTATTTTTGCCATCCCATTCTAATAGTATCCTACATCTGTTTCTGTGCCCTGTGGTGGATTTCCAGCTCCTCTAAATTAAGAGGCAAGCAGAGGGAGCCAGGACCTTTCCCTGCATTTTCTTCCTGGGTAGATAGGCTCACAGCCTCCAGTGTCTTCTAAGAGCACAAAAAGGGTCCCCCTGAACTTATCATCACTCTGCCTCCTCTCAAAATACATTTCAAAAGTTTTGAAATTAGGGGCTACAACTATTGGCTATTGGCTATAGGGGAATTATTCTCTCCTAGATTAGCCAGGCAACCATCTGAAAGATCTCAGTATGATGAAGTTCTGGAACATAGGTGAGGTTCGGTGGGCTGAGGTCTGGAGCCGATGAACAAGAAAGAATTCTTGAGACATCTTTGGTGCAAAATGGTGGTTTATTAAAGCACGGGAACAGGACCCGTGGGCAGGAAGAGCTGCTGCGCCGTTATCCTGAGGAGTGGATGATTATATACACAGGAGTTGGGTAGGTGAGAACAAAGGGGGTGATGTTAGTTTCTAAGGAATTTTGTAAGCAAGGTCTCCAGGACCTTGAGGGGCCAGCTATTGTTGGGAGAAAGGTTATTTATTACTAGTAGTAAAAATCTTGTGAGAACCTTTAGATGTATATCAGTGGGCCATAGGCTTGGGAATGATTCTCGACACTATCTTGGAGATCTAAAGTTTCCACATTTCTCCTATCAAGTGTCCTTGTTAGTGAGATTTGGGTTTAGAAGAAATTTAACTTTATTTAGGGCTTGAGGAACTGAGTTATTTGCCTCTGGAAATTGTGCTATTGTTAAGATAGCTTCTTTGTTGTAAATCTCTAGGACATTGGTAAACCAAGGGAGACTCCTGTCTTGCAGGATTGCGATCTCTGCAAGTTAACTATTTGTTTTTCTTTTAGGGCAGTCAGGGATGCCTGAAGAATGTCACACATATTACCGAGGGGAGTGGGAGGAGAGGGGGTGCAAGGTGCCAGCTTTTGCTTTGTCCTCAGCCAGCCTCCTGCTCCCTCATCAAGTAGGGGAATTCCTAGATGTCTGGCAAACCCAGATGATGTTCTGTATCCAGTCAGAATTTTTAGTATTCTAGAAGTCACTCTACTTGTTTTGGATTAGGCTTGGTTTGGTACCTTCCTTTATCATTGTGTGTGTTTTCCATGTCCTCCAGGTTTGTGTTCAATATCTCTTTAGTGCTTTGCTGTTTGTTAAGTGCATTGAGACTGTGTGTGTTTTAGAGACACATAAAATGGTATCTCAAAGTAGAAGTTAGGTCCCCCAGAAATGAAAACTGTGGGACCCTGAGTATCTGTTTGTGGTAACAGCAGTCTGGGCAGTGTGAGATAAGCAAGCCACTTCTCCCACCTTTGAACCCCCTCCTCTTCATTTCTTCTCTTCATCACCATGGTCCAGGACAGAGAATAAAAGGGATATTTTCTCCTTCTGTTGGTGCCCGTAGTTCTTGGTCACACCACTCGGAAGAATGAAGAGGTAGACCAGACAGAGTGGTGGGTAGCAAGCCAAGGTTTATTGAGTGATAGTGAAGTGTTAGTAAGAGACTCCCGAGGAGGGAGGGGATCCAAAAGGGTGGCCACTAGAGTTTCTAAGTTTAGGGGTTTTTATGGTCTTGTTGAGACAGGCTGTTGTAATCTGATCAACCCTCCCTGTGCCTGTCACCCAATCAGGTTTTTGTCACCGATCACATGGGATAGGTGAAGGGCTCCTTCCTGGGTGGTGTAAAATCCTTTTAAGGGTAGTTTACTCTTAGGGTGGGGCTCCTTCTCCTTCTCCTTCCCTGCCTGCCTTCCAGCTATGCTTCATCAAAAGGACAAACAAGATAGGAATAGGCCACTGAGGGCCTCATATGACATTTGAGGACAGATGGCCGACACAGAACCTCCGAAGTACAATTCAGCTTAGTGCTATTTTTTTTTTTCTTTTGCTCTTGAAGTGTGTTATGGTCTATCTACAGCCTGCCTTGGATGGGTCTCGATGAGGGGGGAAGCCAGGTGAAGAGTGGGGATGTCCTGTTGAATATGTGGAATTGGCAGGGGTGGGAAGGGAGGGAGGAGTTAATCTTTTTGTCCTTCCTTGACCTTGAATTTTTGTCCTTCCTTGACCTTGAATTTTTCTAGCATTTTTGCTTAATCTTTGGCTGGGGGACAGGACATTCTGGTTCAGTTTCACTGGGTAGAGACAGAGGCATATGGAAGAGAAAAATGAAAACATTCTTAGCAGTGCTAAGAATATATGTAGGCCAATAGAGGTTATATGCAGATAAATGTATATAAGTCACTTTTCTATTTCAAGAGTGTAATTTAGCTTCCTTGTATGATCCTACTGAAATCAATTACTGGAATATTTTGTTTTTAAAATTGAAGGGGGAGAATGAGTTTCTTGTCTCACAGAGTTGAAGAATGAATCTCTCAGACAAAGGAGAGTGAGGAAAGCAATACAAGTTTACTAAGCGAGAATAGAGAAAAAGCTCTCAGGAGTGAGAGGGGTCCTGACAGGGTTGCCACTGAGGGCTTTGAGGGTTGGTCTTTTATTGAACTTCTCTACTGATAGCACCATTGAGTAAGGATTAGTGACAACACCTTTAATGGCTTACTTCCTTTTTAGGGTCCAATAATTCTTTATGGGAACTGTTGTAGCTGTCATAACAAGATTCCACTTCTGACACCTGGGGAGGCTGGTCTGGTTGGTTCCCTTCTCTCTGGTTTCCTTACACCTTTGCATTTGGGGGACTTTTGTGAGCCTGATCCCATAGCTGACCGCCCCTGCCATCACCTATGTGCCCCTACCTAGCCCTGCCTGTCCCTTACTCAAAACGAGTCATTGTTTCTTTTCTGTTTTTATGACACAGGATGACAGTGATGTAGAATGGAAGTTTGCCCGTTCAAAACTTTGGTTATCTTATTTTGATGATGGAAAAACATTACCTCCACCTTTCAGTCTAGTTCCTAGTCCGAAGTCATTTGTTTATTTCGTCATGCGGATCATTAACTTTTCCAAATGCAGGAGGAGCCGGCTACAGAAGGATATAGAAATGGGAATGGGTAACTCCAAGTCCAGGGTAGGTATCCAAAACTCACCAAGACCTAAGGATGACTGTTCTGTCTTTCTCCTTGTCTTTGATGTTTGTTCAGTAATTTTCATGTGTGAACTTAGAAGATGTTGAAAGTTATTGTTTGTTCTGTAGTCTTTCACAGGCTAAGACTTAATATCTTCATAATGTTTCAAGAAGTCACTTAATCTGTATCCTGCTTTTGGTCAGAATTTCATGCAAAGCACCAGATTAAAAACAAACAAAAACACCTTGTTAACTTGTTAAAAGTAAACAAAAGAGTTATTGTGGGGAAACACTTTGGTTTTCTTGTGTTCCATGCCTCTCACCTGTTATTCTGATGTTAAATAGTTTTAACCTCACATTTTCCTCTTGGTTGTATGCATAGTTTACCGCCACCATATTCTTATTTCTAGAAACTCTTGATTGGGCTAAGTAATCTTTTTTTTTCTTTACTATCATAAAATTGGCACAAACCTAAGAGCACCCTCAAATATTAACCGTAAATACCATTTTTATAAATAATTAAGAATGGTTTGTCCAAAAGTTGTCCCAGTTAAGTCATACTTGAATTTTAGATTGAGTCATACTCTGATTTTAACAAAGATGGATTTTATGATAGTACTTTATAATCATGAACTTAATTTTCAGAGGTAGAATTGATAGGGGAGTCAAATGATGTGAGCAGGACCTCAAATAACAGGGAGCAAGACATAGAGGAGCAAATGTGTGGAGTTAAAATAGCATTTTTGCCTTAGTTGTGAAGATGGCCTGTAGTTGTGATACCCTGGGAGCCCACCAGATGGCAGCGTTACCTCCATAAAGTACAGGCCGGTTTAGCAGAGGTAGGTAGGTACTTGCTCTCAGTTGAAGTTGGTGAAAAAGACCGGATCCCTGCAATCTAATTTCTCACTTAAAAAAAACTGATGTGCATTTCCAAGATTTGTAATACCCCGGCATCTTATTCGTTAAGCCTTTGAAACCTTTTTAAATTTTACTTGGATGTGGGCTCTTAAGGCTGTTCAGTTCCAGGGCACTGATTTGACTGTATCATCCCATGATTTCAAATAGGAGCTCAGGTGTACACGGTGAGAAGCAGGACAATATAAAGAGGAGCGCCTCTGTGTTAGATTCGGATTTGAATTTGGGGCCTTAATGGCTTCCTAGTGAGTAACGTGGAGAAGTCATTTTATCACGCTGAAACTTAGCTGTCCCATCTGAAAGAGAAAACTCTGTAGGGTTAATGTGAGGGTGATTTGAGATGTACACAGTTCCAGCCTCAACAAATATCAGTGCCCTTCCTCATTCACAGTTCACAAAGTGCTTTGCTGTACACTTGAGCCTCATGCAACACTGTGAGGTAGGTATTATTATTAGTCCCGTTGTATAGATAAGACCCCTGAAACCCTTAAAGTAGTGCACTTATGCAAGGTCAGGGAGCTAGCCAGTGGCGGGGTAGGTGTGGAATCCAACTTTTCCAGCATCAGATGTCTAGCTCTTTCTACTGCACGGGTTGCCTTATACTCAGCACCTGCTGCTCTGGCTTGGTTACTGGCCCATTTTCCCCTCCCATGCCCCTCTGCCCAGCACATCTTGAAGTTTTCTTTCTGTAGAAGACTGATTTCACTGACTTCATTCCTGGGAGTGCCACAGCGTTGAAGGGGGGAAATACCCTCAGGTCAAGAGTGCGCGTTCAGGTGGCTTGTGTCTCCCTCGGCCCCGCCCCTGTAAGGGAAATGCAGCTCGCACAAAGGGATGTGAGGGGAGCAGATGTGCTTCATTTGGGGTGTCTTCCCCCCGCCTGTATTGCACCATTGGCAGAAAGAATAGCTTTTTTCAGAGAAGTTGCCGGAAGTGGAAAATAAGTTGAGCACTGATCTCTCAGAAGCTATGAGCCTTGGCTTCCCAGTCTCCCCAGATCTGGTTTAAAGCTGTCATTTTGCTTGAATTTTTTAAAATTATGCAGGAAGATGTTTAAATCTCTTTAATATTATTAATACCATGAATATTAATACTGTCTGTGTACTGACTTTAGTAAAACTTTGGAGAAATTACATGTCTCTGTTAATTCTTTTTTAGAAGAGAGGAAGGAGCCCAGAGAAATCCTTTGTCCAAACCACTAGAACTGATCTCAGTCAACAGTCAGATACTGACCTCCAGTGGCAAAGAGGAGAATTAATTTTATTAGCCCAGGTTTTTTCTTGGCTTGATTGTGCCACTTCCTTCCTCTTAGCATCCCACACGTTCCTGAGTTATGATGCTTTGAAGTCAGGTGATGGGGCGTACATATTTTTGCACAGGGGGCCCTGCCTTTGAATCATACCTTATCAGTAGCAGCTTGCCCAAGAGTTAAGAGGCGGGTCCCGCTCACATACATGAAGAGTAGCCAGTAACAGTGTTCTACTCTTACTTTCTCCTTCTACCCTTCTACCAACTGTGAAGTTAAACCCAAAGAGAGAAGAGAATCAAAATTCTTTAAGCTTATTCTATTCAAAGTTGTGAATCTCAATCAGTATAAGGCCATGATCCTAGGAAGACATGTTATTTTGGCTCATATTTTAGGGTTATAAAATATCGAATGATACCTTTTGAACTTGTAGCGTGTTTCTGTTCAAGTGTAGGAGACAAATATAGGCTCAGGAGCAGACAATTGCTTCTAGGCATCTTTGCCTTCTAGATGCCATGAATACATTTTGATAATTATGTTTAGTATGAGCCAGATTTGTGTTTTTTTATACTTTATTTGACAGAGAGAGAGAGACAGCGAGAGAGGGAACACAAGCAGGGGGAGAGGGAGAGGAGAAGCAGGCTGAGCACAGAACCTGTTGTGGGCCTCGATCCCTGATCCCTGGGATCACAACCTGAGCCAAAGGCAGACGCTTAAAAGACTGAGTCACCCAGGCGCCCCCGTGAGCCAGATTTTAAAATACGTTTTCAGTTCTACTGCAGTACACCTTGTGAACATCTTGATAAGTGTGAGCATGTTGCTCACGTGAATTTTTACCATTGGAAATATATTATATCATTTATGAAATTCAACTTCCACAAAATGTTCCTTGGAAGTGTTGACTCCAGAAATGTTATCAAGGAGAATATAGTAGATTATATTTTTGATTTCCCAATGAATGTATTCTAATTTACTAGGTTAATTGTATTTTTTCCTAGTTAAACCTCTTCACTCAGTCTAACTCAAGAGTTTTTGAATCACACAGTTTTAACAGCATTCTCAACCAGCCAACACGTTATCAGGTAAGCATTCAACAGATGTTTCTCTTTCCCTGTATGTAATTCCATGTGTGTGTGTGCATGTGTAGTGAGTAGAATTGTGTTCTGATGTATTATGAGGATAGAACGGTACAGAAAAAAAATAGTATGTTAGTTGGACAGGACTTTGGAAATCAGAGTCCGGGTCCTCATTTTTTTGGTTGAGGAAGAAGAGTTCTTTGTAATATTAAAAGCAAAGTGTTGCCACAGTTTGCAAAGAACACCTTCAAATACCTTGAGCTGGAAAAGCAGTGAAAGATATGATATATTGGGAAAATAATGCTCTCACAGTATGGAAACCTGATACACATCTCCAGGTAATCCATTTTCCCCATGGATTCTTAGGTTATATTGTTTCATCAGTACTACTTTAAAATGTGTTTTGCATTTTGATATTAGATGTGACGTTTGAATGCTAAATTCCAACTCAGAAGAAGTTGTAGCTTTTTACTTTCCATCTGATTGATCATTTTAACTATCAAATCTATAGATTTCTGATGTGTACCAGATCACAAGAATGAGGATCCAGGAATTTGTAATGCATGGCGATGTCAGTTAATGGGTGCAGTTTTGTATCGTTTTCTTGAAGCAGCACATTCTGCAAAATTGCTTGTCAAAGCCTTTTTAATGGTTACCTTATATCCCATTATATGGTTATATTTAATATGTCAGTGTTCCATCAGTGGAAATAGAGGTTATGGCCAATATTTAGCTGTTACAAGCAACGCTTGTAACCTTGTATATATGACTTGTATATATGTAAGTAACCTTGTATATATGACATTTGAAATATGTGCAAATCTGTGAAGTTGGTATCTAAACATTTTAATTTTTTAGTTATCAAATTGATTTTGATGGACCTTGTGCCAATTTATATTCTGTATTCTTACAATAAATGTATGAGAGAGCCCATTTCCTCCTAAGTGTACCAGCAGTGTATCCCCAGAGGTTTTTGTTTTTTTTTTTAAAGATTTTATTTATTTATTTGACAGACAGAGATCACAAGTAGGCAGAGAAGCAGGCAGAGAGAGATAGAAGGAAACAGACTCTCCGCTGAGCAGAGAGCCCGATGCGGGGCTCGATCCCAGGACCTGGGATCATGACCTGAGCCGAAGGCAGAGGCTTTAACCCACTGAGCCACCCAAGCGCCCCTCACCAGAGGTTTTTTTTAATCTTTGCCAAATAGATGGGTGAATATGGTATCACAGTGTAGTTTTATTTGGCATCCTTTGTGATGAATGAACTTGACCATCTTGTTATGTTTAGTGTTCCTTATGTTTGAGATCCTATGTATTTACTTTTCTTGATGGTCTTTTTGTTATAAATTAAGAGGAATTCTTTTAAGAATTATTTTAAGAATTCTTTTAAGAAAATTGGCCCTTTGCCTGTGATATGAGTTGAAAAATAATTTTTTTCTGTTTGCTTTGTATTTTTTAAATATTTTTTCCTGGGGTGCCTGGATGGCTCAGTCGCTTAAGCTGCTACCTTCAGATCAGGTCATGATCCCAGGGTCCTGGGATGGAACCCTGCATTGGCTTGGCAGGGAGCCTGCTTCTCCCTCTGACTGCCACTCCCTCTGCTCATACTCTCTCTCTCTGTCAAATAAATAAATAAAATCTTTCAAAAAATATATTTTCCCCAACTTTCTGATTTTTGTATAGTCAGCTCCCCAAACTTTATGGCTTTAGATTTTGCATCCTGTTTAGAAAGGTCTTTCCCCACGTAAGAATACTAAAGACATTTTTAACACACTTTTCTTTAGTACTTATGGTGTCACATTTTACATGAAAATCTTTGACCCATGTAGAATATATTTTGATGCAAAGTGTGAGGTGGGGAATCCAAATTTATTTTTTTCCAGATGATTATATAGCTGAATATATTAAATAATTATCTTTTTATTGATTTTTAAAAAATATTTTATTTATTTGTTTGTCAGAGAAAAAGCGCACATGCACAAGCAGGGGGAGTGGCAGGCAGAGGGAGAAGCAGGCTCCCCACTGAGCAAGGAACCCAATGCGGGACTTGATCCCAGGGTCCTGGGATCATGACCTGAGCCAAAGGCAGATGCTTGACCAACTGAGCCACCCAGGCATCCCTTTAGTGACTTGAAATATCACCTTTACCACTTACTAAATTTCTTTATCTCCTTACATTTATTTCTGTGCTTTCCATATGTGATAGAACCATATTATTTTAATTATTATATAATGTTTAGAATAAAAGTCAAAATATATAGACACAAACACACACATATTCATGTTCTTGAAGACTTATTTTACATAATACTATGGCTCTTCTTTCTTGTTTATATTGAACTTTAGAGTCAGCTTGTGTAGTTTGCAAAATATTCTATTGGTATTTTTATTGTGATTGTATTAACTTAAGTAAAATTGACTTCTTTATAATGTTCTGACTTCCTTTTCAAGAACATGATACATCTCTCCATTCATTCAGATCTTCATATGTGTACTCAGTATCATAAAGTATCCTCTTATCATTCATATTAATTAGGATTAAGTTTGGTGCAAACCACACAAAACCACCAAATACCATCCACTAAGTAGTTAAAAAAAAAAAACACAGAAATTTATTTCTCTTCACCTATTCAAAAAGTCAGGAGGGGGTCATTTCCAGGGCTGGTATGGTACCTACCAATGTCAGGGACCAAGGCTCTTGGATCATATAATTCTGTCATGACTGGCTTTCAGTCTAACGTGCTCTCATGGTCCAAGAAAGCTTTTGGAGCTCTAGCTCTTACGTATGCATTCCAGAATACATTTAGAAGGTGATAGGGAGAAAGACAATCCTCTGTTCTGTAAGGATCTTCTGTAAAGCTGCACAACTTACCTGCAATGGAGTGTGGGAAATAATGTCATAATTCCTAGCGGCTATTTGCCAAGCTAAAAAACCCAGGAAAAGAATTGGCAGTCTCTGCTGAAATGAATAATATTACTTGTCTTGGTGCTTATCTTTATGTCTTTACACATACTTCTATCTCTGTTACTTGATTTATAAGTTGTAAGTTTTCTCTTTTGATCCTCCAGCTCTAAAATATGAGAAAATCAATTTGTTTATTTTCTCTTCCATCATTTCCCCCCTTCTCCCAGCTTTTGTTGATTAAATCATTAGAACTTGCCAGGGAGGAGGAGAAAAATATCTTTTCTCTACCCATTAGGTTCTGTCACTGGGGCCTGTCAATTAAACTGACAAAGACAGATTAATAGGAGAAGAAAACCCACAGTTTATTTACACACACAAAGTGTACATGCACTGGAGAACTCAGTGATGAGTAACTCAAGACGGTAGTTTGAATTTGGAGCTTATATATCATCTTATCAAAGGGTAGTAAATTTGGGGAGATGTGACAAGACAGAGGAAAAGAGGTTTGCGTTCCCAGGGGTAGTAAGTTGTGGGAGGGTAATATTTGAGAAAGTCAGTGGAAGATTAGGATTCGTTTGTTAAGATTTGATTGTGCAGCTTCATCTCAGTGCCAATTCTCTGTCTCCAGTGATGATGATAATTTCTCCTTCCCTTTTCTATTCTAAGCTTCTCAAGATTTTGTATCAGAAAGTCAAGGGAAGTTCTTGGCCATGAATGTCTGCCCTTGTCATTTCCTTACACTCGCACTTGATCTTTTCATATAACCTTTCTAAAAAAGAATATGGATGTCTCTAAGTTTCATCAAAGGACCTTGTCTTTCTGTTTCTTATTCTCCTTGTTGCTTTTGAATGACTTAGAAGCGGGGGAAATTCCCAAGTTTACTGTCAAATTCAAACTTCTTGTGGTCTGCAAATTGTTATGCTTCTATAAACTCCGAGAAAAAAAGTTTTGATCAGCTATCAAACTTCATATGCCAATCAAAATTCATATAAATGCCTTGATTATATTTAGATAAATCTCTTTATTATGAACTCCACAAATGATAACAATTGGTTTAGTTGTTATCGATATTTTTTAGGCGGTGTATTTTAATATATGACTTGCCTTAAAGAAATCCTAGATCCTAATCTGCTAAATGGGGATTATTTCCTTCAAAGTGGTAACCTTTTGGGGTACACCAATGCTAATGGTGCTACCACAGCTTAGAATATTTTTGGAATATCTCTAAAGAATTACTTTTATACTTAGTTCATAGGATACACAAAAATGCTTTATTCTCATTACTAAACTCAGATAATTATTCACATTATTAACTGAGTCAATACCATATTGACGTTACATTTTTTTCAAAAATAGTCACATCCATCTTCAAAAAACACATGGCTAAACCAGTTGGTTTTAACAACCCTGTGCGTTTTAGATCTAAATGAGTATTTCCTCGCCAATTACCTCAAAAACAGAGAGATTCGAATGTGTCTCAAAGTACAACAGAGAAAGACTTTTCAAAATTCTTTATTGACAGTATTATTTATATTAACACCAATTATTAATAGTATGCTGAGATCATTTTTGTTATGTATGTACAGATTTTTTTTTTTTTTACAGAACTAAGGATGAGTTTTCTGAAAACATAAGGTCTTGGAGGGATGGCCTTGATTGAATTCTGTTCATGAACACCTGTGTTAGTTCAAGTTAAAGGTACATAGATATGCTAAGGTGACCTTAAGAAATGGAAGGTTTTTCTAAGGCTGCACAGAGGCAAGGCTGTAGGTTCTTGGGTCCTGTTATCTCTGGTGTCTCTGGTAGCAGCTCTGCTTTAACCAGCTTCTTTGACTTGGGGACAACTTTGGTCCAGGTAGTGTCAGGCTGTCTTTGGCCCACGTGGTAGTCCCTGATCTAATCCATGAAAGTTAACATAGGTGGCGTGGTTTTACTGGAAGGCACATGGCAGTTTTTCTCAAAGGAGGCAATATGATACATTCATATTAAGCTTCACTCACAGTGAGTTTGAGGGCATATTTTAAGATTCCCACTATTCAGAATGGTCCTTCATTATAAGGATATAAAGTTACAGTCCATGCCTTCAAGGATTTATCTCTCCCTGGAATGGAAAGGTGGGGTTGAGTTGGGAAGGAAGGGAAGGGCAGAAAAAAGTAGATGAACATCACACAACCCTGTGTTTGTGGCTATGTGGTATAAGTGAAACATAAAGAAATGGTATGAGAACCTAGGGAAACCAAGAGGAGAGGAATATTTGAAAACTGATCAAGTAGAAGTGATTTTCTTCTCATGTTTCTCTAAAGAACATAACTTGGACTAGTGGTTAGAAGGTACAATGAAGCAGATTTGGTGCAATACAAAAGAATTGTTTTTAAACTGCTGTGGTTGTCTAAAAATAGATTAAATCAGCTGTCCTGAAAGTGTTTTAGGCTCTGAATCACAGCTGTTTGTTCAGAGGCTGGGCAATGGTGATGGGTCAGGCCGTCTCAAAGTGAGTGGTATGAAAATATGAAAAACATGTGACTTCCAAGGTCCCTTCCCTCTCTAAAATTTTACTCTTCACTTCTGAGTTCTTTATGTTTGTTTCTTTTTTAATTTTATTTTTTTTCAGTGTTCCAAAATTCATTGTTTATGCACCACACCCAGTGCTCCATACAAATATGTACCCTCCATAATACCCACCACCAGGCTCACCCAACCCCCATACCCTTCCTCTCCAAAACCATCAGTTTGTTTCTCAGAGTACACAGTCTCTCATGGTTTGTCTCCCCCTCCGATTTCCCCCAACTCACTTCTCCTCTCCATCTCCCAATGAGTCTTGCCTTATAGTCATACTTTAAAGATTGCTACTATCCCTATTATGGAACTCCTGATAACAGTTAAATTTGGCTTCTCTGTAGGATTAAATGAGAAAATGAAGGTAAAAGTACTTGAGAGAATGTTTCACAGTTGTTACTTGAATTTGAATCAGTGAAAAATAAGCAAGTGAGAAGAAAAGCTTTGATGCCTTTTGAGAATGAAGAGCATATCTATATATCCAACCACCCTCATTTCATTCCTTTTCCCAGTCTTAATGGAGAGTTGAGAAAGGAACTCAGATTTATTTGCAAGAGATAATGTTTAAGGTAACTGCTACCTAGGCTTTCCATACCCTGGATAGAGAAAATCCATAGTCTACTCTACAAAAGTCACAATGTCTACTTTAAAGAGTGATTCACAGGATCATATCAAGAAATTTGGGTAGTTCCTGGAGGTATGTGAACTGTGGAAATTAATCTATAGACCCTCTATTCCTTTAGTTTTCTATTCCATTAGTTAGTAACTTGACCAAGAAGGGAAAATGATGACCTGTTATTCGTCAATTTAGTTAATGGACTGGCTTTGGTTAAGGAATCAGTTGAAAATTTAAAGATAATATTTATAATGGTAATTTTATGTGTCACATATGTTTTATGATCTTTGCCTATATAACCATCATTATTAAGATTGGTTAATCAAGATTTGCTTTACAGAAGCATACACGATAATGAGAGCATAATAGTTATGTTAATTGAGCACCTACTGTGTAATTTACCTATATTATCTCTTTTACAATGTATATTGTAACATTTCCAGTACGCAATTTTAGTTGCCAAGGTTCCACAGCTTATAAATAATGGAGTCACAACTCAAATCCAGGCAATTTGCCCTTACAGCCCACTTTTTTAACTGCTTACACAATACTGCCTTGGGTTCACCAGACAAGCCACCTAATAGAATGGAAATGGCCAACCTTTGCCCCTTCTCTGAATTGTACATAATTTTGGAATTCACATGAATTATTTTTCCAACATGAACTGAGGGATGGACTGTTGCCAGGTAGTGCCACGTGTGGAGAAACTGAGTTCAATCCAACATCAGGTATCTTCTTGCCTTGTAGAGAAGCTCAAATTTAGGATGGTGGTACATATAAATATATTTAAACTGTAAATATTAAGATAAAAAGCTTTTTTAAAAATGAGAATTTTTATGGGATACATGGAAAACCTAAAACACCCAATTTTGAAGGGAAAAAAATTTAAACCTATAACCATAATTTTCCCTATAGGTCAAAGATGAATGTATCTACCTGCAGTGAAAAAATTTAATCTGAGTGACTCTGTACAGGTGTTTCTAGGGAACCTGTACTTTATTTGAATTTTTAAAATATTTTATTTTCCTATCTTCTTTCTTTCTGGCAGTAAATATGCTTTAAAAATATCGTACATCTTTTCATAGACTTTTTCTTAGTTTTGGATTATGTTAAATATTTTAGAGAATATCCTATTAGAGCATATGGGTAGCAATATCTTAGTCTTCACATTTTACCTTCATAAAAAATGCTAGCAAGAAAGAACCTCTTCTAAGCCGAAATCCTGCTTTTACATGCGCTTGATGATTTAATCTGTACAACTTCTGAATTTTTATTACCCCCATTTTTTAATACGGAGGAAATGGGAGCTTAGGGAGTTTAAGCACCTTAAGTTCACTCAGCTAATAAATAAAGACCTGTTCAAAGTCAGAGATTTTTTTTTTTACTCCAAACTCATTCTGCCTCATTTTAATTTTTAAGCAGTTTTAATTTTTTGTAGAGATAGGATTTCTAAATAACACATTTCTGAATGGTTCTAAACAAGCCCTTATTAAGCTCTGAATTTTTCTCAGTTTATGTATTAGCTGAAGTGTTTACAGCTTTGTTTGTAAAAGTGAAAAATGTTTGTCTGTTTATTATAATTGAAGCTATTGCTGCTGGAGATGGAATGAATGCCCAGGCTGGTGAAGCACATCAGTTTGTTAGGCAGCATTAAAAGCCTACTCAGAAGAATATTTTAATAGTTTTTATTTTATTATATTTTAAATTTTGATGATAAACTATTTCATACACAGAATGGTACCACAAATATCCTGGTAGACATCTGTGCCACTACCATCTTCATTTAATAAGTGCTAACATTTTGCCATATTCTTTTTAACCTTTTCTTGTAAGGATTTTTTGATACAACTAAATGCCCCTACCCTATCCCATTAGCTCTTATCCTTCCATGAGGATCTTTACTATCTTGAAGTTCAAGTATGTTCTTCCCATGTATGCTTCTCTGTATTTTTACTTTCATAAGTACATTCATATTTTTATGTACTAGTTTTATGTGTTTTTAAAATATACATAAACGAATAATATACTATGTATTCTGCACTTTTTTCACTTTATGCTTTTGAGAATTACCTATATTGATACATGTACATCTTGTTTTTCATTCTCACTGCTATAGTGTAATATTCCATTGTATGAATAAGCCATTTTGTTTTTTCATTCCTCTATTAATGAATATTTCTCTTATTTTCCTTCTCTGACTATTATAAATAATGCTGTATTTAGGATCTTAGTAAATGTCTACTTTTGCACATTTCTAAGTGTTTTTCTGGATGGCCTACCTGGGAGTAGTTTATCAGTTTATAGTTCCAGCAACATGGTACAAGAGTTTCTCACTGTTTGCAGAAGCACTTGGTATTAACAGATTTTAAAACATTTGCCTACTAAAAAACAGTTGCCCCGTACATCTTCAAAAATGTGGGTCTCATGAAAGACAAAGGCCAAGGAACTGTTCCAGATAAAAGGAGACTAAAGATAAATAACATCTGAAAGCAATATTATTCCTCAGGAAAAGGAAACTGAATATGAACTATGTATTAAACAGTTCTTGACCCATGTTAATTTTTCTAAAGTTTGATCATTGTAGGATGGTTATATAAGAGAATATTCTTGTTCTTTGGGAATACTGAAGTATTTAGAGATAAAGGGACATGATGTCTGAAAATTATTTTCAAATTCCTTAGCAATATAATAATATATAGATAGTGAGATAAAGCAAGGCAGCAACTTTCTCACACTGGTGAATCTAGGTAAAGAGTATATGTGAATTCGTTTTACTTTCAGCTCTTCAATAGATATGAAATCTTTTTGGAAGAAAAAATGTTCACTAAACTCATAGGTGTGAATGTATTCGTTATTTTAATTTACTCTTCTCTGATTACTAAGTGAGATTGAACATCTTTTTATATGTTGGTCATTCAGATTTCCTTTTTTGTGAATTTAAATTCCTTTTCCTGATTCTACTTGGCTATTTACCTTTTCCTTATTGACTTCTCAAAATTCTGTAATATTCTTCATCCCCATTCTTTTTTTTTTTTTTAAGATTTTATTTATTTGACAGACAGAGATCACATGTAGGCAGAGAAGCAGGCAGAGAGAGAGAGGGAAGTAGGCTCCCTGCTGAGCAGAGAGCCCAATGTGATGCGGGGCTTGATCCCAGGACCCCGAGATCATGACCTGAGCTGAAAGACAGAGGCTTAACCCATTGAGCCCCCCAGGCACCCCCATTCCAATTCTTTGTTGATGTGTTTCGCAAACAACTTCTCTTACTTTTCGGTTTGTCTTTTAACTTTGGGTAATGGGTTTATTAGGGCGTCTCAGCATATGAGTGTATAAAATAACTTTGTTTTCAATATTTTCCCACTAACTGTCCTATTTGGGACTCTTCTTTTCTGTTGGATGGAGGATCCCTTTACAACATCTTGTCAAGACTCCATAACTCTCCAGTGACTTGGTTATTAAAAAGTCTCTTGTTTATAATTAAAGAAGACAGTTAAGTTTATCTTGAACCATGAATGTCCAAATCAAATCTAAATCTCTTCTCCTCCTTACTCCTAGCACAAACGAAACCTTTCCATGTCTCTAGTGGAGAAAGGCTATGGTCTGCTTTGTATATACATCCATCCCCTAACTCATCAAGGTGTCCTCTGCTATGTGAAGTGGGAAGAATTAGCCAAAGGGCAAGCATCTTTCCACTTGAGTGAACTGTGGGTGCAGCTTCCTCCTTGTTTGTCACTACTGCTCTAATGCTGGACAAGTTTTAATGTCCTCATGTGGCAGGCACCCATATGCTGCCTTTGTAACTGGGCTGGGAGCATGATGAGAGTGTTTGAAAAAGCCACGGAGGCTACCTCCCCTTTGCCCAGCTCCTGAAGCAGAGATCTAGCACTGACTTCAGGTTCACATCTAATTTTCACCCTTTCCATAAGGATAGCCTGTTATCCCAGTCCCATTCATTGAATAGACTCCCCTTTCCCACTAATGTGTATTAATGCCTTCCACCCAATATAGTGGAAATTTTATGTTTGCCAAATTAATGGGAGTGCATGTTGACCCAATGGCTGTTATACTCTTAACTGAGTTCTTTTTTTGCCTTTACTTAATTGCCAGGAGCAGGTCAGCAAGTTTGCTGGGATCGATATTTAATTGGGAGCAGGATGCCAGGCCTTTGGTTTAGGCAACTATAATCTTTATGAGTGATTGCCTTGGCTTTTCCCTCTCCCTTGGCTTCTGGGGACTGGAGGTACCCTATCTTCCTTCCTTCCACCCAGAAAGAAAGAATAATCTCTCCACCCCAAAAGCCCCTGACTCCTCGCACGTCTCACAGTCCTTTTCCTTATGTGGAGTGAGGAGGAAATTCATGGTAAGTACTGGTCTAGTGAGTTTCAGTAAGCCTTGAGAGGTGGCTGGCCCCAACTGCTAGTGACAGCTTGGTCTTAGACCATGGAGTACTTAGCATCCTTTCTCATCAGTTTTGGATTTATCAACAATTTCAGGACAACCAGAAAAATCCCATTTGACATAAGGTTACATTTCATTGGTATTCTTTCTTGCATAAAAGTTTTAAAATGTCTTAATATAGTCAGATTTATTCTTCCTTATGGCTTATCCTTTCCTTTAGCTTTTTCAAGATGTATTTCCCTATTCCTTCCAAAATTTTGCTTTTCACATTTAGACCTTTGATCTATTTGACTTGAAAAATTTGTTTTATATATGATATGAGGTAGAGATCTAATTTTAATTTTCCCTTAAGAATAGTTCTTGTCTCAGTACTATTTGTCAGTCTTTTCTTTCCCAGTGATTTGTATTACTGACTTTCAAATTGTTTTTAACTGATAACCATTTCTTTATATTTTCTTTCTATAGGAATCACCTTTGCTGTCCCCTAAGGTTAAGTAGATCCCTGACATGTCCACCCATCATAGTGAATTGTTCCAATGACATTTTATTAGATAGAGTAGGAGCTGTGCTTACTGTTGCATCCCTAGCATTTAGGACAGTACCTGGCACCAAGCTGGCTCTCAATAAATATTTGGCGAATGAACAACCAGGTCCAAGCCAAGTCCACCCAGCTATGAGTCTGCCCTGAAGTCTAGATTCCACAGAATTCAATAGGTTTTCTATTTTACTGCAATTGGTAAAATGGGTTTTTCCTTTCCAGTAGCATAGTCTGTCTCTTGATCTGTTATTCTTTGAGATAGACATTTTGAATATTCCTAGATTTCTCCCTTTCCTTGAGCTTGGCATCTAATGGGTCACTTAGCTTCATGATTTCTACTTTCTTAACTATGTTTTCACTTCAGCTCAGGCCTTTTCCCCCCCTTCCTTCCTTTATTTTTTTTAATGTGGTATTTGATATATGTACAAGAATGTAAGTAACACATTATAAATTATAATGACATGTATGCTTATGGAAACCACCACTTCCCTGAAAATGGTGACATTCTCTGCCCATTGCCTCTACTTAGGTGCTCCTTCCTGGCCCACCCCTTGCCTCCACCTAAGAGGTAATTGCTAAGTTGAAGTTTGAGTTTCTCATCCTCTTGCTTTAGTTTCCTTTTCTAGTATAAACTTATTACATTAAATAAATATTCCTAACAATGCATTATGTAGATTTACTTATCGAGCTTTGTAAGAATAATTTTATACTTTGTGAAGTCTGCAAACTGAATTTTTCATTCAACATTTATGCTTCTAAGTTTCATCCATCCTGTTTTATGTGGCTACAGCTCACTGATTTCATTATTTAATTTCATTAGTGAACATAATGAGATTACATTGTGTAACATACCATGGTTTCTCTATTCTCCTGTTGATCTTTGTTTAGACTGTTTCCTGGTTTGTATTTGCTGCTTTGGACAAGATTGCTATAAACATTGTTGTTTATGTCTCTTGGTCCACTTGTGTAAAGTTTTTCCAGGCTCTGTATCAAGGAGTGGACTTCTGGGTGAAAGGAAGTACCAGTGTTCGACTTTGAAAGATAATGCCAAATTGCTTCCCAGAGCGGTCTGTTTGTACTCATGCCAGTAGAGTGTCAAAGTCCCCATTGACTCATATTCTTTCCAACATTTGGCATTATAAAATTTATTATATTTTTCCCTTTTTAGATGTGAAATTGTGTCTCCGTTTAATTGTAAATTGTATTTCCCTGAGAAAAAGATTTGAGATTGTTTTATATGCCTATTGATTTGACTAGTCATGATTCCATTTCTGTGTAATGCCTGTTTGTCTTTGCCCTTTTTTCTATTGGGTTATATGAGTTTTTCTTCTTGAATTAAAGTTCTTCGTGTATTTTAGATCCAAATTAAGTTATTTATCAGTTGTAAATATTGCCAATATTTTCTTCCAGTTTGTGGCTTGCTTTTTTGTTTTCTTTATAGTATCTCTATTACCAGAGGTTTTAATGAAGTTTTAATAGTAATAATATTGAATTCATCAATCTTTTCTATTATAATTGGAATTTTTTATCTTGTTTAAAAAACATCCAGCTCTACACTGAATTTATAAATACATTCTCCTTTGCTTTCTTTTAAAGGATTTACAAGCTTTATCTTTCACATTTAAGATGCATATGGAATTAATTTTTCATGTGTATGGTATAAAGTAGGGCTCCAATTTTACTTTACTTTTTCCTTATGGATAAATAGTTATCCTGTAAGAGCATTTCTTTAGATTAAATATATTTACAATATATATTGCTATGAGAAGAAAGCATATAACATCACAGAATATATGGTATTTTGAAAACATAAAATATATATGTGTGTATATATATATAGTATTTAGTAAACACACAAAATTTAAAAAGGCATACACCAAAATAACAACGATTATCTTTGGGTAGTGGGACAATTAATGATCTTTGTTTATTTCTTCTTTTCTGTAATTTCCAACTTTTCTCTGTTGAACATATATTTATATTTTTTTCACAGTGAGAAATAAGGTAGTGTTTTTAGATAATAATGTGGTATCAGCACATCTTAAAGAGAAACCATGAATTAATTCCTCCAACTTAACTTTTTTTTAGCTTCTTCCATTCCTAGGGGTGGGGGAGAATGTTTGTAGATAATGCAGTAAGTCTTAATAGAAGGTGAAAAATGGTTGAGTTCTGAAATCTTCTATATATAGTTAGATAAAGTTTTTCTCTCCCAAGCTGCGTTTGCTTTACAAGTATGTAAGTCTCTTTGGAGAATAGGATCCAGGTTAGTTATGTGTATCATTGATGATATAATTATTTCTTTTTGATCAACAGCAGATAATGAAAAGACTTATAAAGCGATATGTTCTGAAAGCACAAGTGGACAAAGAAAATGATGAAGTTAATGAAGGTAAGCATCTCCATCTTGAGAAACATCCTTTTGCAACTAACTTAATGACCTTGGGAAACTTGATATTGAAGGATACTTTTAAAAATCCAATCTCAGGCAACAGTTCCAAGATTGATAGGAGAATCTGAGGTTACATTTCTAAAACTATCTTTTAAAAGAAAAGGTTATTAAAAATGTCAATCAGAGACAGTTGATCTCTACTCACAATGTTGTAACTGATTCTTAGAATGTAAAACCTGCAATCATTCTGGAAACCTTTCAAGTCCTATTATATAAAGTAGTCAGTAGTTTCAGTTCTGTTGCAGTGAGTTCACATGAATGTTAACATTTTTGCAACGTTAACATTTTCCAGTAAAATAGTTGGCTGGTTGGCTCAAATAGAACATACGTTTCTTCAGAAAAATTTTTGCTTTGTTGTACAGAAAGAAATCTGTAACCCATTTTTCTCATCTCATGTTTCACTTTTGCCTTTCACTTTTCTTCTTGGCTCCTTATTTAAGGTACCTATTTTTCCAGGCATATCCTAGGCAGGGCATCTGTCTGTACTATAAAAACGTTTCTCCAAAGGCAAGGCCAAAGAACAGGCCCAGAGTTGGAAAGAAATCAAACTGGGAAAAGTAAGTTGCCTTAAAAATGGAAAGTGTAGCTTCTAATAGCAATGAGATGCCACTAGATCTATCTATGCTGATAAGAGAAGAAAGGGCTAAACTAAATAAAATGGTGATGGCCTTCAAAACCTTTACTTGATGGATGCAAGGAATCCCTGGAAAATCTGGTCTATCCACTGATACGTGTATGTAGAAAAGAAGTGTATGAATGTGTGATTGAAGACCAGCAAAAATCCAATCATGATGCCCAAGAAGCTGTCTCAGGGAGAAATGGAAAGGGGTTGTAGTTCAGGAAGCAGAAATCTGATCATTCGTACAGTAACCTCCCTGGTGGGGGTGGGAGAGGACAAGAAAAACAAAGTTATCTGGGGTAATTGGATGGCTGACAGCATCAAAAACAAAGGAGCATCTTCCATATCCTTGCTCTAAAGGGGAAAATGAGTTAATAAGAATATGGAGTTTGAACAAAGTTCTAACTAAACTATCATAGAGTTTAATATTCTCATTTAATAAATGAGGAAACTGAAGTCCAAGAGGTTGAGTAGTTTGTGTTTCCCATATTGGGAGCCTACAAATAACAACGAATAGTCTCCCCATAACTCAAAAACAAGGAAGAAGGATATGGCGCTATGGAGGCAAAAGGGGATCTAATGGGTTTATAGTCCAAATGTGATACTGAATGGTGTGAGAATCCATTTCCTTCACCAAAGACCAGCCTCGTGATTTCAAATTAGAATCATATTGCCAGATGGGAAAGGAAGAAGCACTTTTTTTTTTGCCTAAAAAAAGGAATCTGCAAATGTTTTATGTGTATGCAAATGTTTTATGAGTTCTTTACGATAAAAAGTTTCTGACTTGTATATATATAAAAGAATATAGAAATTACACTTTTAAGCATCATAAAGGTACCAGGGAATATTATGGAAAGTATGTTTTACATGTGATTCTTTTACAGAAAGCTTGTTAAAATACCAATAATTTGTGAAGAATCATTTCTTAGATTCAGGATAAATTTCCACCCCAAATTTCACCTTCCAATGTGAATGGCTTATCTACATTGCAATCATTTGCAAAAGAATCTAGTTCTTAATTGCAAACTACATATACTCAAAATACTGCCAAGCTGAATTATGGGAATACTTGTGCTTTAAGAGCCAGAAAGTCTCCTTTGGAGACTCCTGTGTGTATACACATTGCCAGTGGTATCACACCTAAACTTAATTTCTTACTTGTTACTTGTTATTTCCTTATACATTGGTTTTCTGTGTCCTACAAAGTGTTCCTTGGCCCTAAGCTCATTACCATAGCCTTCCCTAATAATCACTACTTTTTTTTTCTTGCCTTCCCTTACTTCAGACCTGACTTAAAATTTACTTGTCCCATGTCAATATTTGCCTGTTAAACAGATTGAATCACCTTTTGCTAGGAGTTTCATCCATCCTAGCAAAAGGAGATGATCCATGTAGGTTTCAACCCTTATGTCTGCGGGAACCAAAGGGACTCTCTATAGACAGAATAGGATACTCTGGCTGTAGATCAGGTAGCTGAAGAATTATGAGGTGTTTGAGCCACAGAACAGTACTTTAGTGGAGTTTTACTATTGAAAACATAGCTGGACTATTTCTTACAACTTTTTCAAAGGTCAGTATATTTTTAAAGACTAATACTTCTTGGGACAGCTGTGTGGCTCAGGTTAGGTGTCTGCCTTTAGCTCAGGTCATGATCCCAGAGTCCTGGGATTGAATCCTGCATCAGGCTCCTTACTCAGAAAGGAGCCTGCTTCTCCCTCTGCCTGCGGCTCCCCCTGCTTGTGATCTCTCTCTCTCCCTCTAACAAATTTTTAAAAATCTAAAAAAAAATTTAAAAAAAAGACTGATACTTCTTAAATATCTTGAAGGAAAAAATTCCACAAAAATAACTTGGACTTTATGAAGCAAATGTATTAATATTATATGCATTTGTATGAATTTCACTCTCTCTTCTTTTCTGATCCAAAGAGCAAATTACCAATGATTTTTTTTTAAATACAAATACTATAGGTGAATTAAAAGAAATCAAGCAAGATATCTCCAGCCTTCGTTATGAACTTTTGGAGGACAAGAGCCAAGCAACTGAGGAATTAGCCGTTCTGATTCATAAACTCAGTGAGAAACTGAATCCTAGCATGCCAAGATGTGAATGATTCAGTAACCTGGAATAATGGCTTTGACTATAGCACAAAAGTGGGCAATAATATTTCTAAGTATGAAATACTTGAAAAACTGTGGTGTAAATTTTTAGTATTAACTACCTTTATCATGTGAATCTTTGAAACTTAGGTCTTAATGATTTTATTGTTTTATCACATGAAAATGCTCTTCATTTTAATTGTCTGCCTTGACATTATAAACAATGACATGCCATTGTATTTAAAGGCCCAGTATTATTCCATTACTGACACTTTTGTCCACTTTAGAATAAACTCTATGTCTTTGCACTACCTGTTTGCCTCCAAGAGACTATAAGCTCCTTGGAGACAGGGACCATGTCTTATTCATCTTAGTGTCTCCAGCGTCTAGTACAGTGCCTGGTACATAGTAGGTGCTCAATAAATGTTGAAACCAACTGAACAGAACTGCCAACAAAATACAAATAAAAATGAAAAGGCCATCACCATGTAGCATTCCTTCCCTTGTCCAAGTGCTCAGAGTTGTTTTTTTTTTTCTAATAGAAATTAAAGAAATTTTATAACCAGCTATGACTTGGTAAGATTTTCTTAGAATTTTTGGCATCACTAATAATCCTAGAACCTTTGAGCCCTGAATGAAGAATTTAACAATGAAATGAATTAATAGAAAATATAATTACATTACATATTTAATGTAATTAAATAATAATAGAATTGTTCAAAACGACGCATTAAAGATTTTTCTAAAGTCTATAGAGTTTGTTTTCTGTCTTAAATTTTCCTTTGTTGTTTTTCAGTAATGTGAATTTACTCAGTGGGGTGGTGAGTTTGTTTTTTTAAAGTTAGGGGCCATGCAGGGTTGCTATTTTGTGATAACCTTCTAATTTCTGCCTCTGATGTTTAATGCTAAAGAAGATATCAACAACTAACTTCTATCTTGCCCATTAGCTTCATTCTGAGTTTTAGAGGGTATGTGTATGGGAAGAACCAAGAGCAAGCAATGGCTGTCTACGTGGAAACACATATTCAAGCAGCACCAGGTATGTTTCATTTCCCTTTGAGGCATCTCTTGCTCTCACTACTTAGATCGACATCCTTTTTCTTATTGAAGCATTTCAGTTACACTTTTTACACAAAATGGATGGTGATGAGCCTGTAATTGATTTATTCTATAATTGAGCTGAATACTGGTAATATCCACACCACCTCACAACTTTAATAAGAAAGGGAATATAGGCCAGTAATATCCCTCATCTATTCACAGAACATAAAGCACTCAAAAATTTTTTTTAACCAGCTGGGTTTTAATCTCTTATAGAGTTGTGCTTATCACCTGGATTCTCTTCACTCTGTTTTTTTGTCAGGTCTTATGGGAATATGATTTTTGATCATAGCTCAAGGATAGTTTTATAGGTTCTAAAAACCAATTAAATACATGATACTTCAAAAATCATTAATATCACACAGGAAGGCTTTCTAGGCATGAAAATAAAAATGAACATTAAATGGTACTACATAAAGATCTTTACAGATAATTTCTTAATTTCTACTTTTGGGGAGTTAAAACAGTTAAGGTAAGAAAAGAACTTATACAGTTTTACTACCACTGTAAAATATTTCATTAACTTTTGTGATATGCTAATGGTATTTTGTCTGAAACATTTTCATACTTTTTGTATTTTATGTTATCTCTCAGAACTGAATAGAATATTGATTTTTCATCATTATATGTTACTATTGTTTATAATAAAACAGTAAAGACATGGAGTTTCCATAATAGACAATACTTTCAGTCTTCTAGTATTATCTAGGAGTCCAAGAAAAATAAGTTTTTGCCTATAGCTATGGAACAGCATATTTAGTAATATTCCTAATTGGGACTGGAAACATTTTGAATGACAAAATGTCAGATTCATCTGAGGACATCCAGCCTAGGATCCTTGGAGTCTTGGAAGAAGATAAAGCTCATGGCATATATACCCTGTGAGAAACTACTTCCTTTTTTTTTTTTTTTTTTTTTAAGCCCATGCCTCCCACAACTATAGAGTTCTCAACGTAGGTTGTTTTTGTTTTGTTTTGTTTTGTTTTGTTTTGACTATACTTACATAAAACTCTGGTATATTTCTGTTATTTCATTTTTTTCCTTCTTTATAGCTTCTAGGTGGTAGCCAAGATGGAAGATGGGTTGCCAAGGTGCGGTGGATACTATTGATGCTATTGATGTCCTGCCCAGATCCTTTTTGTGGGCCAGTGCAGGCATGTCCCAGATTCTGTGAGTGTTGGCTCCTTAGCAGTTCCCAACTATCCCCTTCCCTGGGGAATTGCCCTCCACTGAGAGGAAGCAGCCTTGCCCTGGCTGTTATGCCTCCTCTTCCCCATATCAATGACAGATTGACTGGGGTGGAGACAAAAAGGCTGGGCCCTTGTTTCAAGGTAGGGCCAACTTTTTGGTGTAATTCATGTTCTAGAGCTTTGGGAGGGATTAGGCTCAGCCAGACTCCAATTGAAACCAAATATGGGTTTAGCTTTTTTCCTCTGTCTTACCCCGTTTCCCTTCCTCCCTTTCTGCTGAGAACATTCCTTCAGTAAATCAGCACATCCAAATCTTGCTAGACTTTGTCCCCACTAAGCTCATCCTAAGACCTGGGTATTATTGTGGCAATATAGAGGCAAGGTAAGGATTACTCTAGGCAATTGCTGTCAAAATTAGTACCTCTTTGAGGTTAATGATACAGCTCTGGGTCAGCAAGTCCTTGCCCCACTCACCATTTTAACACAGCACTGGGGTTAAAAGCAATGCTCAAAGAAGTCAGGGGCAACTCGGGTAAGGGAACATTTTAACAGGACCAAAAACAATTTGTTTAGCAGAAGACATTTAGGTATTTATGATTAATTAGAAAATTATCAAAGTCCTAGATCTCTTTTTCAACCTCGCTGCTGTTCGTAGTTTTTTCCTCGGTTACAGATAAAGGAAAGAAGGCAACCCTCAAATTGCTTCTTAGGCTTATTTAAAAGTTTTGACACTTTGTGTTTCTGTATTTAATTTACTGAAGACCCTTCACTTAATGGCCTTCACAATATGTTGAGAAGCTTAGATTCATAGACTTGAAATAAAAGAGGGAACTAAGCAAAATAATATCCAGTGTTTTCAGAGTTTTTTGCAGTATAAAAATTTAAAAATAACATATTTTGTGATTATGAAAAGCAAAGTTAGTACAACTTAGGATAACTCTTTTACCCAAACATGTCCAATATATTTCATTTACACAATCATGTCCAATATATTTCAATTTTAAATGTGTTAAGCCAAATGAAAGCTTTTGTAAATGGGAGGGTAAATTGTCTTATGATGTCTGAAGAGAACTGAAATCACATTGACAGTTAATTGAATGCCCTAGACAAATCTGGTTTCATACCTTGTTCAGTCAAACGGGGTTATGCTACAAGTAGGTTCTCAGTCTTTGGGTGTCATAGAGCTGTTTCAGGGGGTCATATCATCATCCAAGGTGATAATGATCTCTCACCCCATGTTTCTTTTTTTAAATCAATCTAAAAGGGCTATTTGTTATTTTTTTTTAAATAAGAGTTTGAGAGTTTCCAAATTGATACCATGTGTTAGTGGAGCCCAATGTGTGTACTTACGAGTCGGTCATTCAGTCAGCCATCTCCACCTGTGTGATGATTTTAACTTTAATGCAGTTTAAGTTGCTTGTATTCTTAGTCATAAGTTGTTTAATTTATACTCATAATGCCTGCTTTAAGACCACAACATAAGATTTATAAGTTACTGAAGTGTATGATACTTCTGTAAATTGTCTCAAGGCAATATTTATTACATCTGAGATACAATCATCTGTTTTTGTTTTTGGATTTTTTTAATGTAGCCCACCAAGTTGTCTCTAGTAACTTAAAATATGTTTGAAAAGAGAAACTATAGTGGCAATTTTGTCTAACTTGGCTTTTCTTTTTTGTGAATAAAAACCCAGCTAATTGTATAAGAAGTATTTAAAATTCATACTTTGAAACCTTTGCCATTTAGAAACAAAACATGGTACTTAAAAAAAAATCACTTGCCTTTTCTAGATGTAAAATGAACAAATTTCAAGTATCATATTATGCAAGCTCTTTTTATCTATTTTTGATGCTGTATCATAGCCTCATTTCAATGTTTTAAAAGAAATGTGATCTTCAAAATAAACCCTTTTTATTTTACACAATTAGCTTAAAGTAAAATAAACAGTGGGCATCACTTGTTAAATGGGAAATAAGCATTGTCAGTATATGTTTTTATTTTATTTTTTTATTGCAAAGATTGGATGAAGATGAATTTTAGAATGCTTCCTTAAATAATATAACAAACTAAAATAAACTGCCTTTTCTTTAAAGTTACATTTCTACACAAGCATTCTCCTACTGTACAAATTTAGTCACAAAATTTCACAATAAAAAAAGAAATAATTATTAAAATCCTGAAGGGTTTTGAAAGAGTATATACTACAATGAAAATGGTTTGTGGATCCAAAAGGGAAAACATTGGATTAATGGTTTCTAAGATTTTGTCCAGCCCTGGAATACTTACCGAATTTCCCAGAATAATATTCGAAAAGATAATTCCTGCCCACTTTATCAGGTTTTCAATATTTTGATTTGTTATAATGCAAAAACAGGAATAATATCAGTATAATTTTCCTTAAGATGTTAATGTGCAATGCTAGCACTTGAGAAGGGAAACAAGAAAATAGATGGAAAGATTTGGTACCTACTGTTCTGGATAACCGTTTATCAGAACCTGGCAATCATAGGGACAGAAGAATACTCACTTTGGGAGCTACACAGAGTTAAACACAGGAGTCTTAGAATCTCTTAATTTTTAATTTTATTTTATAACAATTTTATTTTTAATTGCAAAATTTGGGGTGCCTGGATGGCTCAGTTAAGTGTCTGCCTGTGGCCCAGGTAATGATCCCAGGGTCCTGGGATGGTGACCCATATCAGGCTTCCTGCTCCTTCTGCCCCTCTCCCTTGTTCATGCACTCTCTCTCTCTCATGTTATCTCTCTCTACCAAATAAATAAATAAAATCTTTTTAAAAATGTACAAATCTTATGGAAAACAGAAAACAAGATTATAATCCTTTAATCTATAACCAAATAAAAAATTTTTAATTTAATTCATAACAAGCCCTTTCCTATAATTGTAATCATGGTATATATACTATTTTATAGTCTATTTTTATTATCCCAAACACTTTCCACATTGCTATGCAGCCATTATTTCAGTGGCTACGCAGTAGTCTATGAAGTGCATGCACTATTTCCTTTATACTGGACAGTTAGGTTCTTATTTTAAATGGTCCCTTAATTATGACTTCCTACTTTGCTTTGTTTTTGTAGATTAAATATTCAAAATTGGAGTTACGGGATTAAAAATAAAATCACATACTTACAGGTTTGGATATATATTGATACATTGCTTTCAAAAGGGTTTTATTACCAGTTTAAAGCATCACAGTTGATGAGAACATGCTGTCTCTGCAACCTACAGTGTTATCACTTAAATCTTTTTCTAATCTGAAAGGCAAAATAAAAAAGATATCTTGCTTCAGTATTATTGATTAGAAATGAAGGTAATAGATTTCTATAAGTTTGTTCAGAAACAACTTTGTGAAATACCTGTTCATATTTTTGCCTGTTTACATATTGGAATCATAATATTTCCATTTTTGTTAATCTGTATGAATGTGTATAATACTCATATCCCCCCAATTTTTTATATGTAAAAATGTTTGTTACATATTGAAGTGTTTCATCTTTATTTTTAATATGCTTCTTTGTGGTTTCCTGTATTCCTCTTAAGATCAGATAAGTTGCCTTCTGTTATGGGCTGAATTATGTACCACTTAAATTCATATGTCCTAATCCCCAGTACCTTGGAATGCAACTAAATTTGGGGATAGGACCTCTAAAGAGGTAATTAAGTTAGATTGAGGTCATTAGGGTGGGCCTTAATCCAATTTGACTGGTTTCCTTACTGGAAGAGATTAGGACACAACTATAAAACTGGGAAGACCTCATGAAGAATCACAGAAAAGATGGCCATCTACCAGCCAAGGTGAGATGCCTCAGAAGATTGGTTTCCTACTGACACTTTGATCTTGTACTCCTAGCCTGTGAGACCTGTGAGAAAATAAATTTCTGTTGTTTAAAGTCATCCAGTTTGTGGTACTTTGTTATGGGGGCCCTAGCTAACTAATATACCTTCTAATTCCCTAAACTCTACTAAATTCTACAACTCTATATTCTTCTATCTCTTCTGTGGCTTTATTTTTCGAACTATGTCTGAAATTTATCTGTATTTTTCTTGATTCTAAATTGATGTGTATTTTCCCCAAAATTGCTACACAGTTAACCCATCTTCAGGTACTGTTGTCTGTTTTAATATGGCGTTATTTTAGCTTCAGAAAAAGAAAATGTCTGGAACATTCTTGTACCTAGTCAAAAACCTTCTCAGATCCCTTGCAGGAAATTACTTTTCTACCTAAGAAGCACCTCTTCTCGGGGTTTCAGTTCTTGTTTCACCATCACTTGTGAACTCTGCGCTAGTAGAACAAAGAAATTAGGAGAGGAGATGTATCTTACTCATCCATATATATATTATTTCTGTAGGCAGAGCACTCTGTGCATTAAGGAAGGACTGATGAAAGAATCAGGGAAGGTGAGTTCTCAGTCAGACCTTGGGTCACTATAGGCCAGTAGTAGTCTGCAGGTCACTGAGGCCTTTTCAGAGGGTCTGTGATTTTGAAACTATTTTCATTACACTAAGATGTTATCTGCCTTTTCCACTGTGTTGACATTTGCATTGATGGTACAAAAACAATGATGGTTAACACTGCTGGTAGGTAAACATGAATCAAAGCAGTAGCTTTAAATTGTAATAGTCACTGCATTCCTCATGCCACATATTGGCAGGAAACAAAACTCTGTATAAAAATGCCTTTTGAGAAGCAGTAAAAGTTAAGTTTCAACTCTTGAATATGTTTCTTTTTAAATATTCTGTGTGATGAAATGGGAAGTATACGTAAAGCATTTCTACTAAATACGGAAGGGTACTGTCTCAAGGAAAAGCATTCATGTGATTGAGTTGCTAGCTGGAATACTTATTTTTTAAGAGCACAACTGGAAAAGTTATTATTCAGAGTTGGATATTTGTATACACTTTCTTGTGAATTCAAAATTGGAACCTATCATTTCAAGGAAAACAATTGATATTTGTTGCCAATGCTTAAAATTTGGCCTTTTAAACACACATTAGAATATTGCAGAATTTGTATTCATGTCGGAGGTTGATACCTTCTCTGATGAAATCCATGGTGATATTAACCTATAGGATTTCTTGGATGTTGTGTAATGAAGACACATTCCACATTGCAGTTAGCTTTTCAGAAACTACCACTTGTTGATTTTGGACCGGATTCTTCATATACTTAAAAAACCCCACCTATACCAGCAGACTGAACGCAGTAGTAGATCTGGGACTCACCAGGCTTACTGGTGGATAGTAAATAGATTTGCAAATAATAGCAGTCTTTTTGCCTCTTTTTTTTATTCGAAAATAAGTTATTTTCATTAAAATATTTAATACGTTTTTAAACTACATTTTAAAATTTCAGTTCTAATTTCTAACATAGTAAATATCAATAGATAACCCATATCAACAGAAGGTCTTTGGCGTCTTCCGAAATGGTTTGTAAGAGTTTTGCAAAGGGGTCGTAAGGCCAAAAGTTTGATAACTACCGTGGTAAACTAACGCCTATAACAACGCCTCTTTCAAGGACCCTATCCAGTATCCGTAAAGTAGTTCAGAATCTACACAGGTTTCACACCGCGGGTCGACACCGCGAAGGATTTAGCGCTGGACGAAGGTGGGGTGGAGCCAATGCGGTGTTTCCAGTCTCCAGGGAACCACCTTTCTCCCGTCTCCTGGATCTCTTCCTCCTTTCCTCTCTGCCTCTGATTGGAGGCAGGTTAAGTCCGCGGGCGGGCCTTCGGGAAAGGGGCGGGGCTTCGCTTTAGCCAGGGGCGTGTCCTCCTCGCGCGAACGCATTGACGTCATACGGACGCCGCTGCCCTGGCGCCTAGCTTTTGCATCCCCTACCGAGGCTCCTGGGGTTGGTCTTTCAAGGGGAAGCGAGCGGTACCCCTTCAGAGGCCTGGGATCTGGCAGCCTCTGTCACTCCTGTGACGGCCTGATAGCGCGTTGGTGTCACCGTCATGGATCTAAATTTAAACCGAGCGGATTATTTACAGGTAAACCTGAGGGGATAAGGCGGGAGCCGCGCGCGGTGAGCCCCGCTCCCCGAGAGGATTTTGTCCTTCCTCTGACGTCTGTCGGGGTTGCCCGGAGCGGGGGCGGCGGCAAAGGTGCTGCGGGGCTGGGTGTTGCACTCGCGTAGTCCCGGTCACGGGCAACCCCTGCTCGTACTTGAGGGTCCGCTGGGACTTGGAAAGAAGCGCACACGCTCTCGCTTTGCTGGCTCCTGCCTGGTCCTAAAGATGCCTAGAAAGAACTGATGTGATCCCGGATGACTCCCCGGGGCCCTTCTCCTCCCAGGCTGCAGCTACCTGTTGGCCTGTAACTCCCGAATCTCCATCTCTACCCAGCCGCTTCTCCCGCGCGCCAGACACTTCTTACTGTGACCTGGACCTCACCAGCCAGAGCATCATAAAAGTGACGACAGCTAATTACTGTGCGTGCAATTTATTCTAGGCGCTTAACATATTTAATCTCCCTAAAAATTCTCGAAGTAGGTAATGTTACTGATGGGGATCCAGGGACTCAGATAAAGCAATCTGCTTTAAAAAAAAAAAAAAAAAAAAAAAAAAAAGAATGAAGTTCTACAAAGTCTCTGACCCCACAGCTGGTGTTCTCTGTTACACCATCTTGCCTCATTATTTAAGCTCTAGCTATTCTGTCTCTCTTTTCCATCGCCCTTTTCAGTAATTTTATTTGGTTAATGGTACAAAAGTTTGCCAGTCCGTTTACCTGGAAGTTATGCTAGGTACTTTCCACTTTAATATCTTCCATTTTGAGCTGGTCACCACATTTTGCTACTGGTTTTATCTCCTGAGCATCCCATGACTCTATCTCGTTTTTGCCATCTCCATCATCCCCAGTTCATGTTCTCAGCTTTTTAAAAAAAGTTTAATTTAATTTGTGTGTGTTCCAAAATTCATTGTTTATGCACCACATGTTTTCATCTTCTTAATTGGGCTTCTAGCCTCCAGCTTCACCTCCCTACAAGCCATCATTCACATAACTTGTTAGAGTGGTGTTTCACAAAAGCAAATCTAAACAGATTACTTTACACTTTAATACTACTCCTTGGAATACGGAATAAAATTGTAGTTCCACATTATCTGTAGATCTTTTCATGATCTGTTGTTTTTTTCCAACTTCCCCATTGGTCCCAACCGCCCCGCTTCCTATCCTAACTATGCACCACTAGTGATAGTTCCCTGCTGAACAGGCCATGCTGTTTTTGTCTTCCATACCTTTTGTAAAATAATCTTCATCATCAGATTGGATGTCATTGCCATCAGCATGTTTTGCATTTTAACAAAAGTCCTCTATGTTGCATTTTAAATAATTGTAATCTGTTTCCAAAGATTTTAAATCACTTTATAAAAACTTTTTAACAATTATATGTATGAAGTTTTTTATGAAGTCTTCTAGAAATATTTGTCTGTAAAGTATTTTTCAACTAGAGATGCCTGGGTGGCTCAGTCAGTTAGGTATCTCTCTTTGGCTCAGGTCATGATCCCAGGATTGTGGGATCCAGTCCTGCATCTGGCTCCTTGCTCCTTGGGGAGCCTGCTTCTCCCTCTGCCTGATGCTCGCTCTGCTTGTGTGCACAATCTCTCTCTCTTTCTGACAAATAAAATCTTTTTTTTTTTTTAAGATTTTATTTTTTTATTTGACAGGCAGAGATCACAAGCAGGCAGAGAGGCAGGCAGAGAGAGAGAGGAAGAAGGAGGCTCCCTGCTGAGCAGAGAGCCGGATGTGGGGCTTGATCCCAGGACCCTGGGATCATGACCTGAGCTGAAGACAGGCTTTAACCCACTAAGCCACCCAGGCACCCCAAATAAAATCTTATTTTAAAAAAAAGTATTTTGCCACTAATGTATTATTTTTGGCTTGACAACTTTATAGTACACATTTTAGTATCTTTGGGTGTGCTCTATGTTGACTTTTGTGGCATATTTCATTAAAAAATGAGTTCATCACTGATCATAATTATTTCATATCACTAATTGCAATAAAAAATAAGTCTCACTATGATCTGAATCACCTGGTCCTTTCATTCTCTGATGTAATCATTTCAAGTTAGTATAATAGAAAACATTCACTAGGTGACTGGTGTGTTTCCTTAGGTGGGAGTGACCTCTCAGAAGACTATGAAGCTACTTCCTGCCTCAAGACATAGAACTACACAAAAGGTACTGTAGAGATACTGGTTTCTCTCTATCTCTTTAGCTCTGACAGAGGAGAGGTTTATTATTTCTTTATTGGTAAATTACCCTTTAATGTTAAAATGTAAATAAATTTCTTTTAACTTGAACAGAGGTTGGAATACCAAGGGACAGTAATTTTCTTGCATGTTTTAATTTTTATGTACAGTCTGTAATAGATAAGTAAACTTGTTGAAAACATATTTCATTTTTCTGTTAATAATTTACTTGTTGTGTACTAGTGTGTACCAGATTGTGTGTATGAAAAACAAACATAAAGCACAATAGGATATAGAGAAGGTTATTTTTAAACTTTATCATCTTTTTAAGAATAAATTAAGTACTGAGGTAACTTAGTGGCTCAATCAGTTAAGTGGCCAACTCAGTTATGGTTCAGGTCATGATCTCAGCCTGCATGAGGCTCCATGTTTGTTGTGGAATCTTCTTGTACCTCCCCCTTTGGTTCCCCCTCCACCCTCACTTTATCTTTCTCATTAATAAAAATAAAATCCTTAAAAAAAAAAAAGAGTAGGTATTTTGATGTTGAACTTTCTATTTATCTAATATTTATTATTTTTATAGAAATATTGATCCTATGATTTCTATAAGGCAATTTTAATGTCAGTAGTAGACTTACAGCTGAAAACAAATACACTATCCTGATGTAATAACATTTTTTTAAGATAAATCAACAGATTTCTGATAGTCATTTATTGTATTTGGTCTACTAGATCAGAACTTCTCAAATTCTTTTTGCTCCCAGCACCCTTTTACATTTCGAAATTATTAGCATCCCAAAGAACTTTTGTTTATTTGGATTATATCTATAAATATTATTGTATTAAGATTAAAACTAAGAAATATCTAAAATATTATTTTTTAAAATAATAAACCCATTACATTTACATAAGTGAAATTTTAATGAAAAATACCTGTATTTTAAAAAACAAAAAGAATTTGGTGAGAATAGTGGCATTATATTATTACACTTTTGCAGATTCTTTAGTCTGGCACAGAGAAAGGCACCTGGCTTCTCATGTCTGTTCTTTATAGTCTGTTGTAATATATTGTTTCAGTTGAAGTATACAAAGAAAATCCAGCTCACATAGATACACAGTTGAAAATAAGTGTGATTTAAATAGCTTTTCCAGATAATTATGGCTCTTTATACATGATGTGACACATATACTTAACAAATAGTAGTTTCTTTTTTTTTTTTTTTAAGATTTTTATTTATTTATTTGACAGACAGAGATCACAAGTAGGCAAAGAGGCAGGCAGAGAGAGAGGGAAGCAGTCTCCCCGCTGAGCAGAGAGCCCGATGCGGGGCTCGATCCCAGGACCCTGGGATCATGACCTGAGCTGAAAGCAGAGGCTTTAACCCACTGAGCCACCCAGGCTCCCCAACAAATAGTAGTTTCTTAAATATTAGTTGCAATGTGGAATATGAAGCCATATTGATTAGTTTTTCATACTTAGGTACATTAAAAACTATTTATACTTTGAATGGATCTTTTACTCATGCATGGGTCTTTGTTTTTGATTTTAAAGATTTTATTTATTTATTTGACAGGCCAAGATCACAAGTAGGCAGAGGTGGGGGGGGGAAGCAGGCTCCCTGCTGAGCAGAGAGCCTGATGCAGGGCTCGATCCGAGGACCCTGGGATCATGACCTGAGCTGAATGCAGAGGCTTTAACCCACTGAGCCACCCAGGCGCCCCATGCATGGTTTTATAGCATCTTATAATGGTCATTTGAGATAAGTAGTTCATTGAGTTATACAGATTTCCCAAAGGTTGAATGTTCAAATGTTGATTGTACCAAATGTTATCATGGAGTATCAAACAAATCACATTTGTTGATATCACTACAGATTTCATTAGAAAAGTTGTCAAATATGGAATAGCTGTCCAGTTCCCAGTGGCAGATACATGTCTTATTGGTACTTATTTTTACTTGAAAGCTCAAATTTTATCATTGGAAACAAACACTCTCAATTATTTTCCTTTAAAATGGTAAGCTTACTTCCTGCAGTTTATAAAAAAAAAAACTCTACAAATACCCAAGTATTAATAACAACTTGTTATTAATCATTGTTAATATTTGCCAGTTGTTCTTTCATTCTTAAAATTGTGTTTTGTGTTTTGTGGGCCCTACGTGTTACAGTCAGTTAAGCTCTGACTCTTCGTTTCAGCTCAGATCTGATGTCAGGATTATGAGATTGAGCCCATGTCCAACTCAGTACTCACGACGGAGTCTGCTTTGTTTCTCTCACCCCCCTGCCCCATCGGTTCTCTCTCTGTGTCTCTAAAATAAGATAAATCTTAAAAAAAAAATTGTTTCGTGAAAAAACTGGGTAGTTCAGCTTATTACCAAAACAATTCTATAAGTGCTTTTTGGTTTGCCACAAAAGTATTCTATGTATATTTTATTATTGTTTTTTAAAGATCCATCCATTTATTTTTTCCTAAAAATTTTATTTATTTGAGAGAAATCACAAGTCGGGTAAGGAACAGAGGGAAAAGCAGATTCGAGCAGGGTGAGGGGCACTCCGCTGAGCAGGGAGCCCAATGCAGGGCTTGATACTGGGATTCCGAGGTCATGACCTGAGCTAAAGGCAGATGCTCAACCAGCTGAGCCACTTAGGCGCCACAACCATCCATTTTAGGAAGTGGGCTTCAGGAAGAATCTGAAGCAGACTTCACACTGAGCACAAGCCCAACTCAGGGCTAGATCTCAGGACCCTGAGATCATGACCTGAGCCTAAATCAAGAGTCGGATGCTCAATTGACTGCACTACCCAGGCACCCCAATTTTATGCATATTTTCTACTTTCTCACGCTTAAAAGACATGACTCAAGGACCAAATTTAACAAGATTAATAATTTTTATTGCTTCATCAAGAACATTCTTATATTAAGTTGGATTTTTTTTCCTGTACTTTGAAGTGATGATCCCAGTAACCACTGGTGTGGTTTGTTGTCATTGTTTTGATTCTTGCCAGATGCTAGCAATTTTATCCACCATTCTTTTGTGCCATCATTGTAAATATCAGTCTAGTGAAAAAGGAAATTAAAGACTTACTGACAAAAATAGTTTTCACTTGGCAGATTCCCTAAAAAGTTCTTGTTGACCCTAGGAGTCTAAGAATCATACTTTGGGAATCCCTGTAGTAGATTATTGTTTTTACAAGTTATTAGAGTAGTGTAGTGTTAAAAAACTCAAAACCTTGGGTGCTTGGGTGGCTCACTCGTTAAGCATCTGCCTTCTGCTCAGGTCATGATCCCAGGGTCCTGAGATTGAAGCTGTCATTGGGCTCCCTCTTCTTCCTCTCCTACTACCCCCTGCTTGTGTTCCCTTTCTCACTGTCTCTTTTTCTGTCAAATAAATAAATAAAATTTAAAAAAAAAACAAAACCTCAAATTGACCTTAACTGTTCTTATGTATTTTTTCATCTGAATAGAAATTTGCCAATACCAAAGATCTATAAATCTCCTAAAAATGTGCGCATAATTATTTGTGAATGTTCATTGTTCTGGGGAGGGAGTCCATAGCTTTCAACAAATGCACAAAAGGGTTTGGATCCCCCTACTACAAAGTTAAGAATCAGGGGTGTTGGGTGCCAGGATGGCTCAGTTGATTAAGTGTCTGCCTTCAGCTCAGGTTGTGATCCTGGGGTCCTAGGATCAAGTCCCACATTGGACTCCCTGCTCTGCGGGGAGCCTACTTCTCTCTCTGCCTCTCTCTTTCTTTGTCTCTCATGAATGAATAAATAAAATCTTAAAAAAAAGAAAAAAAGAAATAGGGACCTAAGAATGTGCTCCGCAACATCAAGTTTTTGATATTTGAGACTTATTTATGTCTTAATATATGGTCAATTTTCTAATGTTTCTGTGCGCTTGAAAAGAACATTTATAATTTAATTCTTAGGATGAATGATTACTTATTTATGCATGTGTGCACAACATGTCCTACATATATGTACATGCATGTATACATATGTGCATATGTATTAGAGCAAGGTAATTATTTTCTAATCTATATCCTTACCTTTTGTCTGCTTGATTATCAATTCCTGAGAAGGAAGTGTTGAAATCTCCCTCTGCATTTATGTCAACATAATCTATTGGTACATGATCGTAATTGTTGAAGCTGAGTGATGTCTACTTTTGTATATGTTAAAATTTTTCTATTACAAAGGTTTTAAAAATATCAAAGAAGTCAGTCACAACTTTAATTGATAATCTTTAATTGCAACTTTAATTTTAAGATAATCTGTTTTGAAAGTTAATCTTAACATGTTCTTATGCTCCAGGTGAGAAAAAAATGACCTCCCTGCCATTTCTGTCTCTATTCTCTTGTTCTGTTTACATTGTAGGAACAAAATAAATGGTCAGTTACTTGCATAATGACTCTCCATACCTCCTTTCCTGCTATTTTCTTGTACTAATACTAGTACAAAATACTAGTACAAAAATTATTTATTGTTTTTTAAAGATCCATCCATTTATTTTTATATATTTTTTATATTTTTATATTTTATATTTATATTTTATATTTTATATTTATATTTTATATATTTTTATATTTTATATATTTTATATATTTATAAATTTATAAACTTAATAAATTTATAAATAAATTTATAAATTTATAAAATAATACTCCAAGAAAGTATTATTTTGGAGTATTATTTTGTGTGGGGGTACTTTCCTAGATTTTCTGATCTCTACATTTAAAGTCATAATTTATATATTGAGAATCTTGTTTCCCCCATATAAGTTAATAGGGCATAATAATAGTAATTTAAGATTCTCCCCAATCTATTGTAGGTGGTTATTGGAGATCATGATGGTGTAGTTATGTGCTTTGGCATGAAAAAAGGAGAAGCAGTGGTATGTATAGCTTTTTTTTTATTTTTGAGAAAAACAGATTTTCTAAAAGAGAAACACATTACTTATTGAATATTCTTAGGTTAAACTTGTCCTGAAAGCAGTGAAAAATGCGTTGTGAGGGAAGCAGTTACATGGAGTATGAGGCTAGAGGCAACATAAGAATCATTTGCTAGCTAGCTATACAACAGATTACTTCACACTTCAGGGTTTAAAACAACACACATTTATTATTGCACAGTTTCTGAGGGTCAGGAGTCTAAGCTCAGTGTCTCACATGGCTGCAGTGCCAGGCTCTATTCCTTTCTGGGGCTGGGGTCCTATTCCAAGCTCACATGACAGGATTCAGATTCTTGCTCTTGTAGGACTGAGATCCCACTTTATTGTTGTCTGTACACCAGGGCCTGTTCTCATCATCTTGAGGTCCCCATAGTTCTTAGCCCTGTGACTAAGTGGACCCTCTCACAGGTCCACTCCTAACATGGTGACCTACTTCTTCAGGCCAGCAGGAAAATCTGTCCAGCCAGCTACGGTGGAGTCTTACATAACATGGAAATGATTATCTAATCACCTTTGCCACTTAATGGAAGCTAGTCAAGGATGTGATTAGTACATCATCATATTCACAGATCATAGTTTATAAGCAATGGGTCTGAGCTGTGAAGACTTATATTCACTATACATTATAAAGAATTTATAAAAAGATGAATAGTTAAAAACTGTCAGAAGCCCAGTGTTTCCAGTATTCATATATTCTCCCAGATACTTTAGTCTCTGTATAAAGTTACTGGAGGGAAGCGAAAGAAGCTGGTGCCAATAATAAAATGGAAAATAACCAAGGAAAAATTAATGATATAAATGTTGTGTTCAGGGGTGCCTAGGTGGCTCAGTGGGTTAAAGCCTCTGCCTTCGGCTCAGGTCATGGTCCCAGGGTCCTGGGATCAAGCCCTGCAACAGGCTCTCTGCTCAGCAGGGAGCCTGCTTCCCTCTCTCTCTCTACCTGCCTCTCTGCCTACTTGTGATCTCTGTCTGTCAAATAAATAAATAAAATCTTTAAAAAAATGTATTCAATTAGATATTAAGTTACACATTTGGGTTTTTGGTAAATTCTACAGCCTTTTATTTATAGTACTAAAATTCATAAAAATTATAAAGGAAACAGGAGACTTTAGTTTTAAAAAGATAATTAAAATGCAAAAACATGTCCATTGGAGCCAGTGAGGGAATCTAATTAAAATGCAGGTTCTCATTCAGTAGAGTTGGGGTTGGATCTGAGATTCTGCATTTTTAATAAGGTTAATCATACTGATGCCCCTGCTTAATGAACTGTACTTTGAGATGCAGAAGTTTAGATTTTAATGATGTGGCTGAAAAAGGTGTGTCAATAAATATTCCAAATTTAGAAGATATTTAGTCAAAAACCTTGAAGACTCACTGAAGTAAATACATTCATATCTTAAGATGTTTCTATAGTGAAACTATAATATTTTCTGTGTTTGAAATCACAGCATTTTTTTTTCAGTAAAGGAAAATGCTTACAGTAAATTTGTGTACTTAATTTTTTCCCCAATGATTTTTGCAGGCAGTGTTCAAGACTTTACCCGGGCAGAAGATTGCAAGATTGGAGCTAGGAGGGGTTCTTAACACACCCCAGGAGAAGATTTTTATTGCTGCAGGATCTGAGATCAGAGGCTTCACAAAGAGAGGAAAACAGTTCCTCTCTTTTGAAACTAACCTCACTGAAAGCATTAAAGCTATGTATGTTTATCCTTTTTTTTATTTTTATAAATCCATTTAATTTATAATATTTTGGATAGGTGACAAACATCAGATTAAGTATCATATCTTACTAGGTTTCCTGGGAAATAAAATTGACTAAAGGTACCTTATTAGTCAGAAACTCATTAACATAGAATCAGTACAAAATCAGTTGGCTGTCAAAATGTTTTCTTTTTAAGACTCTTATAGTATTTACACATTCATTTTTTTGACTAAATGGTTCCAGTTGATTCATGATCAAGGTATAAAAGAAAAAAGTAAAAGAAACCTAGAGACAGTTAGGTTTCTGTTCCTTTCCTGTCTGTGGTCATTTTGGTTGTGAGGTAGCATCATTTGCTGAAGGTCTGGCTGTCAAAGTTGCTAACTACCAATAGGCTATAATTTCAGGTAAATCAAGTAAGACCCTGAATAAAAAAAAAAAAATAACTCCCTTAATGGCTTTCTGATTTGTGAGATTTTACAAGTAAAATATAAGTTTTTTGAATCATGAGGAACTAGAGAGGGTTTTAAAGTTTATCTAATCCATTGTCCTCAGACCACTACTTAGAAGAATCCCTTGGAAGCTTAAAAGAGTAGATTTCTTGTCCTACTCATACGTGCAGAATCAGAATTATTAGGAGGGGGTAGAAAGAAAAAAAAGTTCATTTGACAACAACAGCCAAGTTGCAGACCTTGGTCTGAAAACTACTAATTCAGTCCAGAGTTCTATGAGGTACACAGCTGTCCTGCAGAATTCTATATACTGCACATCACATGTCCTGATGTCTAGGCTGGAAAACTTCGCTCTGTTGAGATTAGATAAAAATTAAATCATGGTAAGTGGGAGTGAGTTCAGTGGTTAACAAGAATGTAATAGTTTTGAAATGGACAATGACAAATGTGAAATACTAAAATCAAAGTAATAAATTAATAATTTGCGTAACTCCACATTCAGAAAGGTATGTAGAGAGGTTTGAGGAAGATCAGGAGTTTCCCAGCCAATAGTCTCTTTTGCTATTTCTTAAACCTTTTTTTTTTTTTTTTTTTTTTGGAATGGAAGAGGTGGGATGGAGAGGATCTTTATTCAATATTTTAAAAATTTATTGTCTGAATCCCCAGATTTATAAGAGTGCACAGGAAAGAAGGTTATAACTTGAAAATATTCAATAAGAAACTGAGCACTTACAAAGTTGGTTACCACTCAGGCATCCTTCCCTGCTTAATGCTTCCATCTGTCCCCACTCTTGTCAACAGTAGTGATTACAAGTAATACTTTGGAAAATGTTTAATTGCAATATAATTGCAAGTGTAGTGCAGATGGATTTCAAAATGAAACTTAAAATCTTGTAAAAGAATTTCATTAGGTTGATAAAAATGATATTAAGAGGACTACTAAAATCATGTGCAGAGCCACAAAGTGAGGCCACATAAGTGATAATCAAAGAGAAAATCAGTGAAGATCATTATAGCATAGGGAATAATTTTGTACCAAAACTTTTTAACTAGACTTTAGAGTGGTGGAGAAATAGTTGAAACTTTCAAATAAAATTACCTTCTTTATGATTCCATGGTTATAGCAATCTAGAAGTGAAAGGTAATGCACTAGTATATGATTTTTGTAAAATTTCAGCTCCCCCAGTGAAAACTGGATTTAATATAAGAATTGGAACATTGTTAGGATTATTGCCTAAATTTTGTTAAGTATAATTTGAACTCTTTTTCATTTCTTTTTTCAAGATAAAATTCTAATGAAATCATTTTTCCCCCACTGTTTATCATTTAAAGTAGGTTTGCTTCCAATAGCCTTTTCTAGACAATTTAGTATAGTAGTAAGAAAGCTAATTCTAGAGCTAAAAGCTACTTGAGCTGTAATCCACTCTGCTACTAGTTGTGTGCCATTAGGCAAGTTACTTAACATTTTATTGTTCTCTGTAAAAAGGGATAATAATGGTCCCTAGTTTACAGATTTATGAGGATTAAGCTAATACATATAAATCTGTTAGGACAGTGGTTGGCACACAGTGCACATTCAGAAAAAGTTATTTTTGACATTGTCTTCAGATATAGACAGTTATCATTGTCTTATTTTCAGTTTTTCTAAGCTTAATTTTGAAATGGCTGAGGCCTTAAGATTGTGATTTTCAGCTTTTTAAAATCAGTGTTTGGGGCGCCTGGGTGGTTTAGTGGGTTAAGCCCCTGCCTTCAGCTCAGGTCATGATCTCAGGGTCCTGGGATCGAGTCCCACATCAGGCTCTCTGCTCTACGGGGAGCCTGCTTCCTCCTCTCTCTGCCTGTGATCTGCCTACTTATGATCTCTCTCCCTATGTCAAATAAATAAATAAAATTTTAAAAAAAAATAAAATCAGTGTTCTATCAAAAGGCTACAAATTAAGTGAGGGAAATGGGGGGAAACTATTCTTTAGTCTGTGATAAAATGATAGAAACAGTATAGATAAACTTTTATTTTCATAACAAAAGAATTCAGGAGTTTCCTATGCTTATTTTTTTAAATATGGATATTTTTAATTTTAATGTTCTCAGGCATATATCTGGCTCAGACCTCTTTCTCAGTGCAAGTTACATCTATAACCATTATTGTGATTGCAAAGACCAACATTATTACCTTTCTGGGGACAAAATTAATGATGTCATCTGCCTTCCAGTGGAAAGATTACCTCGTATTACACCGGTATTGGCCTGCCAGGACAGAGTGCTCAGAGTTTTACAGGTTTCTGTTATTTACATTTTTATGTTTTTTTGTAATTTATATAAATGAATATTGCTGAAAAATGTGTCCTTGAGATAACTTACTTATTACTACCACTTTAAATGTCCTAGGTAAAATTATATCCAGGAAAAATGCTTTTTAATTGGTAAGCTGATGTTTTTTAACTTGAGGCAAATGTATTGAGATCTTTGGCAAGTTTTTAGAGAGGCATATATGGGAAAAGGATGCTGTTCTGCCCCCATGCATAATTTCTGAGCTAGTTCAGTCTGAATGGGATGGCTTTGCTACAAAGAACCCCTTCTAGCTTTTTTTTTCTTCTTCTTCCTCCATTACTCATCCCTCCCCCAAAAATCAAATTAACGGAGGAAATTGGGTTGTAGAGAGGGTGTTAGGTTTTAACAAAGAAGGGATAGTTGTGATCAGGGTTGTGTCATTTGTTTACTCCACATTTATGACAGTATGTGAAACAGAATAAGCATTCAGTATTTGTTGGATAAGTACATGATAAAAATGAATAAATAATAATAATAAATAATAATGAATAATAATAATAATAAGTAAATGCATGACAGAAAAATCATTTTATTGTCCTTATATTTATATTAAAAACTATGAGTGGTTAAAACACTTACATAAGGCATTGTTATTAGTAATAAGAGTTATAACTATGTCCATCTCAAAAGTGGCTTTCAATAAGATACACATACATAAACACACCAGAATCCATAAAACAAAGTTTAAATGCACCTAACCTAGAACAGGTGGATTGCTTGGGTTAGAAAGTTAGACTGACAGTGCACAAAACATTTGGCCGTTTATTCTGCGCCATCACCAGCTTTCTCACTCTTTGGAATTTCATAGCCAGGTGTCCATTTCTTGACATCAGTCTTTTTATAGAAGGAAAAATCCATTCGTTCTATGAGGTTTTATTTTTTTTTTTTCTATGGGAAAAAAAGTTTATGTTCAAGGTTCATTCTAGGGGCATGAATGATTAATTTCTTCCATAGCCTGTGCTTCCAAATATGAGTTGTTTGAATAAAGTTTTAAAAGAATCTGGTGAGTATTCAATTAGAAATTGGTCTGGCTGATTCGAGGATTCTGCTTTGTTTAACAAGAAGAGATCCATGATCTTATTGTAAAAATACAAAAATGACTAAGGATTTGTGGGAAGTTAAAACTTGAAGCCTTTGCTCTACCCTTCACATATTCCTACTCTCCTTTGGCTCCCCATTTGTAAGCAATCCTTTGCCCTAGAGGTAGCCCTTTTTAAAGTTTTTTTGTGTATTTTTTTGTGTTTATACACTTGACACCTATGAAGTTTCAAATATAATTTTAAAATAAAAGATAAGGCATATGACTTTTATATGTTCTATATATAATTTTTTAAGAAAAATGTTATCCCATATTTACTATAATTTTGTGGGGGTTTTTGTTGAGTGATTTAATCATATTTTTTCCTGTGAGTATAAGTACTTCTACCTCATTCTTTAACAGCTTCACAAATATTGTATACTAAGTGAAAATGTTCCAAATGGCAAAATTTTTAAAAGGACAAATAAGTGGACATGTTTTGTTTTCTTATCTAAGTAACAGGTCATTTGTCCTCTTACTAGAGTAGGTTTTGGAAATATCCAAAAGAAAAGCTAACATTCTCCTTAAGAAGTAATGTTGGGTTTGTTTAAATGTTTGAATGTGCTCTAAGTTAAACTGGAAAAAAGAAACATCTTGTTCCTGGAAACCTTAGATAGGAAAATTTACCAGCGTCAGTCAAGTTTTTGGGCAAAGTATTTAAAATGAAAAGTATTTGAAGTGTAGACTATCTTGTATATTTCTTCTTGATCTTTACATTTTTAATGTATTTTAAAATGAGTTAACATAGACAAAATTACTAACAAAGGCAAGTTAATAATCACAGCATAACTTTCTCCAGCAGTTTTATTCTAGAGTTCTTTATAGGACTACTGATGTTATCTATGAGCTCCTGTATTATTTTAAATTTGCATTCTGTTTCAGTTCTGAAATACTTGTTCTCCTTCAGGGATCGGATGTGATGTATGAAACTGAAGTGCCTGGCCCACCTACCGTTTTAGCACTACACAATGGAAATGGCGGTAATCACAGTCAAATAAGGGAGTGCATTATGTTAATTAAGTCTAGATACTTCAGGTTTAATCATTTAACTATATATTAAGTGAAAATGGGAAATTGTAGGAAGAACATGAACTAGAATTGAGACAGTAGTCTTCAGATGACTTGCCAGTAACAGTAATGAACTAGTGAACTTTAATTTTTAGTTTCCTCATTTTAAAATTAGATGATGAGGAAGGGTTTTATCTCTTTGATGTGTAAAATTCTGTGACTATATAACCAGCCTCCCAAAGTAAGTGTTCTTTTTATATTTTTTAAATGAGATTTTCATGTGAAAGTCAGTGTATCTGAAAAAAATTGCAGTTTTAAAGAGATATTATGAGTCATGGGATAAATATAACATGTTGAATTTAATTACACCTAGGTGACTCTGGAGAAGACCTTTTGTTTGGAACATCAGATGGAAAACTTGGGCTTATTCAGATCACTACCTCCAAACCAGTACACAAGTGGGAAATTCGAAATGAGAAAAAGCGGGGAGGTATGTGTTTGATGTAGTTTAGTTCTGAAATTTCAGTGATTATTAAATATCCTAAATTATATAGTTCATTCTATTTTATTTATTCATAGTACATAGTAGACTTAACAGATCACAGAGCCACCTTACTATTTGTTTATTTAGCAGGTCTGTCATACTTTGGCATAATTATTAATTAAGAAATGCTAATAGTAATTTAGGATAGACAGGGTTTTATGGGCTAATGTCCATCCATAACATCATTCTCTGCTCAAATCCATTATTCATTGTTTGGTGTAGAAAATTAATTTGAATTTGAGAGTATTTGATAGGAGGCAAGGAAAAAGTCCAATGGGTCAGGGAATATTTCTGTTTTCTAGAGAATTTTTACCTTTCTGAGGGAATTTATATCTGACTTAGAAGGTAGTGAGATGGCGAATTATAGATGTAGTAATTCTATTCATATATTAATTTATTCCTTCAACATATACTTGTTAGGAGAGACAGAGAATAAACAAGCAAATAAGTGAGATAGCTTAATTTAGTCACCTGAAAGAAATGTCAGAGGGTGATGTATTAGTGATGGGAGAAAGGAGAAAGACTATATTTAGACTGGGTGGTAATGGAAGACATCTTATAGAAGACAAAATTTGTGCTTAGATCTGATTGATAAGAAAAGAAGTTAGTAGTGTAAAAACTTGGGGGAAAAATGTGCTCTAGAAGAAGGAAAAAGTCAGGACTTGAGGCAAAGGTACACTTGATTCATTTTAGGAGCAGAGGGAAAACCATGCATTAGCATGGCAAGAAAAGAAGTCAGGGAATTAGCATAGATCCAAATCATGTAGGTCCTTGTGGGCCTTGGAAAAGGATCTGGATTTTAATCTAAGTGCAGTGAGACGCCTTTGGAGAATTGTAAGTAGGAGTATGACATGATCTACCAAAACAAAACAACCCCCCACCCCCAAGGAGATTGGATTTGAGGGGAAGCAGGTCAAAATTGGAAGCGTGGCGATCCATTAGGAAGTCATTGTTTTCATTGTTCTAATTTACTGTACTCTAGGCTAGAGATATAAGTGGCCTGGGCTAAGCTAATGGTAGTTGGAAAGGAGACAATTTCAGTATGTGTTTTGAAGATTGGGCTGGTAAGATTTGCTAAGAGATTTGATCTGGGCAGTGAGAAAAAGAAAGGAAGAGACGTAGCCTAGAATTTTGGCCTGAGGAACTGGGTAATACCTTATTGAGATGAGAGATTGGGGAAGGAGCATTGAGGGGGTCTGATAAAGGGGAATGAAGAGTTTTTACTGGGGCATGGAAAGTTAGAGATGCAAATGTATGTCTCAAAGAAAATGCTGAATAGAGATTTGGATATATGAGTCTGGAGCTCTGGGGAGAAGCCAGAGCTGGGGATATAAACTTATGAACCATTTCTATTTAGATTATATTTAAAGTCTTGGAAATGGATGGATACAGATGGAAAAGAGGACATCTGATTATACTCCAAGGTTTTTGTTGTTTTTTTCCCTATTCTGATTTGGTGTATACATTTTTTTCGTTCTTTACTTTGTATATACTTGACTATAATGTTAGTTTTATTAATAACTTGTCACCTCTGTCATCTTTTTTGAAGGGATTTTGTGTGTTGACAGCTTTGACATTGTGGGTGATGGGGTTAAAGACTTACTTGTTGGGAGAGATGATGGAATGGTGGAAGTGTACAGTTTTGACAATGCAAATGAGCCTGTTCTACGATTTGATCAGGTCAGTTCATTTAAAAAAAAGACTATATATGCTTACTCATAAAAAATTATAGAGATGACAATGATGATTTGGGTTTTTTTAAATCAAATATATTAAAATCTTGTGTTTGGCTTAGAATATTGCACCTTTGGTGTTATCAAAATCTCTAGACCACTCTTGTGTTTGAATAATAGACTATTGAATAATGAATAATGAATTACTTCCAGCTGAATAATGAATTATTGCTTCTTTGGTTTCTAAGCATTGTATATTTGAAGTATTAAATATTTTGCCTTAGTTTCTATAATGTATAGTAGATTACAGGAGTAACATTTATATGTTTGGGTAACATAAACAAGACTGTGTTGTCTCAAAATAATATTTTAGGATAAACTCATGTTGTTAAGACAATATCAAAATATCTTTAAGCAGAGAGAAAAGTTGCAATTTCACTTCTAGCCTCCCAAAAGTTTACTATATGAGAAGATTTACTAGTTAAGAGTAATTCTAGTTCACAAATTTTAAATGTAGTTTAGCTTGTTTAGCCCAAGGTACAGAGTTACATGGAGAGTCATTCTGTTGTAAACGGAATCTTTCATTTTTGCGAAGTGGTGTTCTCTAGTCCATGGTTTCCCATCCTGCCTCTGGCAGGATTCATTGAGGCTGTTTTGAAAACAAAAAAAAAAACAAAAAAACCCCACAATTCAGTATCAATTAACTTTTTTTTGTCTAATTTCTCTATTGGTGCTACCTCTCAGCTTTAACTGCAGATCAGCAAATACAGATATTTTGATGTATAGAGAAAGTATATTACATAGATAATATGGGGATAAAAATTCTCTAAAGGTATCATATAGGCTATCATCTTCTTTATTCGTTAAAAGAACTATTTGGGAGATGGTATATGGAATTCAGATAATAGACTAAATATATTGGGAGTTTTGCTTATGTAGTTTAAAAAAAAAAAAAAACTGCTTTCTTGGGGTGCCTGAGTGGCACAGTTGGTTGAGTGTCCAACTCTTGGTTTCCTCTCTGGTCATGATCTCAGGGTTATGGAATTAAGCCCCACCCCGGGCTCTGGGCTCAGGGGAGAGTCTACTTAAGTTTCTCTCTCCTTTCACTCTGCCCTTCTTACCCCATGCTCATGTGCTTCTATAATGAACAGATGGAAAAGAGGACACCTGATTATGCTCCAAGGTTTTTGTTGTTTTTTTCCCTATTCTGATTTGGTGTATACATTTTTTTTCATTCTTTACTTTGTATATACTTGACTATAATGTTAGTTTTATTAATAACTTGTCACCTCTGTCTTTCTCTCTCTTTCTCTAAAATAAATAAATCTTTAAAGACAAAAAGCAAAAAACTTCTTTATATAAATAAATGATCTTGCTCATTGGGTGACTGATGAGGCTAAGTGCAGAACACAAATATATGAGTCATTTTCAATCTTCTTTCCCCAAATTTAAAAGCACTGGGATTTTCTGCCATTTGTGCAAGATTTTTGCCTTCCAGTTTCATTGTTTCCACATGCTAAGTATTCAATAAGCATATGTTGAATGTCTGGAAATGGGAAAGTAAGTTTTATGGATTATTTTAATATGTGAACTTTTTAGTTACTAATTAAGTGCTCGATCTTAAATTTATTTTAGATGTTGTCTGAAAGTATCACATCTATCCAGGGTGGTTGTATAGGGAAAGATGGCTATGATGAAATTGTGGTATCCACATATTCAGGTATGGTAAATAGTAATAAGAATCAAATGAGAAAAAACTTAAATTGCATAAATTAGTTTTGATGACTACTTTTTAAAAAAAGTGCTATTAGTGAACCTTACCTATATCATTAAACCTTTATTGATTAAAAAATGAGGGAAGGAGTGGGTGTATTGATTTATAAAACAGTTAATATTTGAATAATACTTGTTAGGATACTTAGCATGCTCTAGTAGTGAGTTAGGGGAAATTAGAGGGGGAAACAAACCATGAGAGACTGTGGACTCTGAGAAACAAACTGAGGGTTTGGGGAGGGGTGGGAGGTAGGTGAACCTTGTGGTGGGTATTATGGAGGGCACATATTGCATGGAGCACTGAGTGTGGTGCATAAATAATGAATTCTGGAACACTGAAAAGAAATAAAAATAATAAGAATAAAAAAGAAAATTAAATGATATTCTTTGATTTAAAAAGAAATACTGACTGAAATTTAGTTTGTTTTGTTATTGCTTACATTTCTTATAAAAATTTCCTTGCTTTTGAGTTGGTCATTTTTGCATTCTCAAAATAGCCAATGTCAGAGTTTTTTTTTACTTTCCATGAAAATGATTTTTGAGAGACTGTTTTAATTCATCAAGTATTTGCTAGAATGTGTTGACTTGTTCCATACTTGAAAACTAAAACTATAAGAAGTGAAAGATTTCCTTAGTTATAGTATTATAGTGTTTCAGGCAAAATAACAGTATCACAAAATGCTTATGTAATTTCAGTATGGTTTGAATATTTTCCAGCTTGATTTCTTTGGTTTTTGTTTTGTTTTGTTTTTTGAAGGAGAATAAGTCCTAGGACTAAATGAGGTTGCTGTTGGTGGACAAAGGGGCATGTATACTTGGGGTTTCTTTTAATACTAGCAGCACTTAATGGTCCATGATTGTAATTTCATCTCTACAGGCTGGGTTACAGGTTTGACCACAGAGCCTATACATAAAGAAAGTGGACCAGGAGAAGAACTGAAAATTAATCAGGAGATGCAGAATAAAATTTCTTCTTTAAGGTAATTTTGGATTTTTTTGTTTGCTTTTTTTTTTTTTTTTTCATTTCATGAAGTGTGTAGTTTTTTCTTATTACTGATAGAAGCAGAATATTTTATTGGAAGAAAGTATACCGTTTAATTCATTTGTCACCTTCTTAAAGGAAAACTTATCAGTTTGAGAAAATTAGCAGTAAGTGCTAATTAGTATTTCAAAGTTAGAAATCTACTTTTATACACTTTATTCTATATTGACTTTTTCTTAGATCAAAAAGTGTATTTTTTCACTTGTTTAGTTATAGATAGTTGTAGTATTTGGTTTTCTTCACAGGCATTAGAAAGAAACCGTCACAAACTGCTGTATTCCTCATTAATAGTAATATTTACTGCTCGTATGGACTCTTCTGAATCTGTAACTTTGGCTTATCGGTTTTCTTACTGGAAATGAGTAATATTGATTCCTTTAGATGCAAGGATTGCTTCTATGTTCTATTCAGTTTGCCAAGTCCTATGAAAAGGGACATCGGACTCAAGTAAAATTCCTTCCTATAACAAAGAAGTGGGAGTTGCTAAAACTTTTAATGACTGTTCTCCCTACTTCAACCCTTGCCAACCTCTTGGGTCAGTGATGGCCAATCTTTTTTGGTGGCATTTGAGGGCTACACAGGTTTTTAAGGCAGCAAAATGCTACAAGTACTAATTCACTAAAGCCACACAAGTTTATACCATAAGCCAGTTTATAGCAAAGCCACCTGGAGAGCAAGCTCTTTCAACCAAGATAGGAACCAAGTAGAGTTAATGTCTACTATCTCACATCCTCAGTATAATTCCGTACATTTATAACCCAGTCTGTCCCTCCTGATGCCAGTGAATATGAGTTGAGAAACTTATGTCTGTTTTGTTCATTCAGCAGCTGCAACACAGGTACATATGAAGCATTCAGTAAATACTTCTTGGACGAATCAGTCCTTTCCTTTGTTTATTGCACAAATCTCCTCCAAGCTCTTCCCAGACTTTTCCCCCTAAGCTGGGGCTGGTTAAACCTCCTGTTTTCCTCAGTTACTATTTGCTTCATTTGCGTATGGCTTTTCCCTTTAACTGAAGTGACTCTAAGCAATGAAGCAATGCCTGAACAGTTCAGTCTAAGCAAAATCCTCTTCAACAGTTGATAGAACTTCAGCTGTACCCCTGGCTCATGATCATCCTGTGGTCCCCAAAATGTGAATACTCTGCAGCATCCTTTTGTCTGTCTCGCCTAATTCTGACTGAAAGGTACATATTTACTGGTTTTACACATTTTGTTTCTTCAAATTAAATGTTTCTCAGCCCCAGTACAATCAGTTTCTCTTCTGATTAGTATTATATGTAACTGTGACTAGATTTGTGTGTTAGAATTGATTATTTGCAACCTGCTTTGATACTTACAACTATGAGTTTTGATTTTTAGATTAGAGATAAGTAATGTGGAATTCTTTTTGGTCAGTCATAGAAACAAAATTTTGTTCCTATTAGTGTCATAATTCTAGTTCATCAATAAAAATCCATTTTGCAGAAGTTAGTCTCAAATTCTTGTAATCATTCTAAGGACTGCAAATGTGTATACTTTTAGGTGACAGAGTTGTATATATTTTCCTCTAGGAGTGAGCTGGAACATCTGCAGTATAAGGTACTACAGGAAAGAGAGAAGTATCAACAGTCTTCTCAATCAAGCACAGCAAAATCAGCAGTACCTTCATTTAGTGTAAATGATAAGTTTACATTAAATAAAGATGATGCCAGCTACAGTCTCATCTTAGAGGTACAGACAGCGATAGATAATGTCTTAATACAGGTAAGCAAAATGTCTAATTTACTTGTTTTGTGATTGGATCTATTTTGCAGACCAGTCATATGCACTAATTATTACTGGACACTTAATTTTAGACAGTAATTTTAAGTATTTATCTTTTAAAAATTTTTTTTTAAGATTTGAGAGAGAGAGAGAGAGAGCTTGAATGGGAGGAGGGGCAGGCAGAGGGAGAAGCAGATTCCCTACTGAGCAGGGATCCCGACCCTGGGCTCCATCCTGGGACTGAGGGGATCATGCCCTGAGTGGAAAGCAGACGCTTAACCAACTGAGCCATCCAGGTGCCCCTTTAAGTGTTTATCTTTTAAATATTGCATTTAGTTTAGATAATTTTAAAGGCTTATCTTAATCTTCAATTAGCTAATCAATTGCTCTAGATTACCTAAATTACATCTTTATTTTTTATTTATCCTGTAAGTATTAAACAAAAGACTGATGGACTTAAGTTTCAGGAAACATGAGAAGGAATGTTGAAGGTTTTGTTCTTTGGTTGACCTTTAAGAGAATTTTAAGAGATTTGACAGAATACTGCAGTATTTAATGCCATTATTAGAATCTTTTTTTAAGCTCCAGATTCTAAAATGTTTACAGTACAGCTTGCTCATTAGCTACCAGTTTCTAGGAGGTCAGTAGACAAAGTTGATAATGACAAAGGGTGAAATTTAGGGACAATAATACACAACTCCATTCAACAATATATTTAATTAGTTTTTCTTTAAATTATATGATTTTCAGGGAGTGGGAAAAGAAGATAATAGGATGAATGGAAAACAAGTGAAAGATGGAAAACCTGTCAGATAATGAGAAAAGAATAAAGATGAGGAAGAAGATAAGGTTTAAAAAGATGTGGAGGAGAGATCAGATTATTAATTAAAAAGTAAAGGCTGATATCTGTCTTAAGTAATGCTAGCTTAAGAGCTGCATTAAACAACTCTAGAAGAGCATCATTTACATAGAACAGAGTGCAATAGCTCTGTCCTAGAAACTGCCTCTCCAGAGGAGATCAAAAACAGTTGAAAATAAATTTGATTAAAATGATCTGATATCATGAGAATGGCCATATTAGGAAGATTATCCTTTAAGGGGGGTGGTGAGAGATGATAGTCTGTGATCTCTGATAAAATTAGAAAAAAAAAAGTCATTGTGATATGTTTATTCTTTATTATATTTATTTTCTAGAAATACATATTATCAAATATAAATTAAGAAAATTCATTTGCTCAAATTTAAAGATGACCATGAACTAGAACTAAAGAGAACCCTTAGAGAAAATGTTTTGTTGGGCACCTGGATGGTTCGGTAGTTAGGCATCTGCCTTCAGCTCAGGTCATGATCCCAGGGTCCTCGGATTGAGTTCCACATCTGCCTCCTTGCTCAGCAGGGAACTTGCTTCTCCCTCTGCCCCTCACCCCTCTCTTGTGCGTGTGCGTGCTCTCTCTCTTTCTAGAATAAATAAAATCTTTAAGAGAAAATGTTTTGTGAACATTTTTAGTTTTCCATCTGAACCATTTTGTTTTTGTTTTTGTTTTTTTTTAAATATTGACTGTAGAGTGATGTTCCAATAGACTTACTTGATGTGGATAAAAATTCTGCTGTTGTCAGCTTTAGCAGCTGTGATTCTGAGGTGAGTGAAAACTATAAAGAATTTTTCAGATACTTAAATTTCTATTATGCCATTTTGAATCAAGTCTGTAAATGCTGATAGGGTTTGATGTTTCTTCTTCAGTCTTTTTCATAACCTTTCCCTCAAAATCTGCTTCTGCTCTTTTTCCCTGTTTTCAGATAATCCAGAAAACTGGGGTGTTGTCCTAGATTCCTTCCTTTCTCTCATCTGTTAAATCCAGTCAGTCACTAGTTTCTGCCAGTTCTATCTCCTTGGCTCTTATATCTCTACTCTGCTTCATTTCTACTTCTTTTTTAATTTCTTAATTTTATTTTTACTTTCATTTAAGATTTTATGAGAGAGAGAGAGCACAAGCAAGGGGAGGGATAGAGGGAAAGCAGATTCCTTGCTGAGCAGAGAGCCCAACAATGCAGGGTGCCATCCCAAGACCGTGAGATCATGACCTGAGCCAAAGGCAGACTCTCAACAGAATGAGCCCTCAGGAGCCCTTTCATTTCCACTTCTGTTAACTTTCTAGGCCCTTATCATGTTTGCTTAAACTACTCATCTACCAGTTTTTCTGCTTCCAGTATTGCCTCTCACCTCTAGGCTCTGCTGTACACTGCCACCAGAGAGGTCTTCATAAAGTATAAGCATCTGTGTCATTTCTTCTCTCAAAACCTTTTGAAAATTCCTTATTTCCTGCGACACGTAAGTCTAGATTTCTCACTGTGGCATAACAACTTTCTATGATTCAGCTCTTGATTATATCTCTAACTTAATCTCTTACCAGCTGCTACCTTCCCTCCCATGCATATTATTTCTGCCAAACTGAAGTTCTTAAAATTTCTTGAAAATGCTGTATAGTTTCACACATCCTACATTTGAACATGGTCTGTTCCTTCTCCCTATTCTTTTTCACCTTTTCTGGGCTTGTTGAATCTTGCTTAACCTTTATGGAGTAGACATTTGTTGAGTACTTACCATGTGCAAAGTACCTTGGATGAGATTGTGTCGGAGTTTTTGGATATGCTTACTCTGTCACTTCTTTTTGCTTAGTACTAGCTGATTAGCATTCTCAGATCTAAGTGTGGCTCCTAAAGAGAAGTTAGGGTAAAGAAAATGTCTGGAGTATTGAAGAAGGCAAACCTGAGCAGGAGGTGGTGACTGGAGTTGACATGTAGTTATACACACAAAAAAGGGAGGAATAAAAAGAGTAGATGCAGAACAAAGCTGATAGCTATATTAGGGAATAGTCTTTAATATAATTTTACAGAAAAATTTTTTGATAAGAGATTTTATAAGTTGTATTATATAATATGTATCATATTTGTCATCCCTGTTTAAAACGTAAGAGAGTGGGGCCTACATTTTTATTTTCATTTAAAAAATCAGGTTGATCTTAGGGCGCCTGGGTGGCTCAATCGCTTGGGCGTCTGCCTTCAGCTCAGGTCATGATCTCAGGTCCTGGGATCAAGCCCCACATCGGGCTCCCTGCTGAGCAATGAGCCTGCTTCTCCCTCTCACTCCTCCTCTGTGCTCTCTCTCTCTTTCCCTCTCCCTCTCAAATAAAGAAAATCTTTTAAAAAAAGATCTTGATCTTAAAATTTTAATTTCCTAGTTGCTGTAAAAGATTAACCTATTTTATTACCACACTGCAGGATTCTTCAAAATGAGTATTTTATACTAATTTAAAACCCATTTTCTATAATGATGGCTTTAAAAAAAACATTATGGAGGTTCAAGTATATACAGAAGTAGAGACAGTAGTGTAATAACCTCCATGTACTCATCATTTAACTTCAACAAATGACCAATCTTGTTTTATGCTGTTCTCCCTCTCCCATCCCAAACCTAATCTCAGAATTTTCATATATTTTAATCTTTATCATCTTAGCCATAAATACTTGAGTATGTAACATTTTTTTTACTCATATGAAAGCATATTTATTTTTAGGTGGACTGATATTCTGTGTTTACTAAATTTAAGTGATTCGAAATTAAAATGCTCCAATTTTCTTTTTAATATTATCATCTTTTTTATTCAGATATTTATTAAAAATAGGGAAATAGCAGTACATGAAAATTAAATACTAAATATTTCATGTTGCTTTGTTTTTGAAATTCCTGCACACAGATCTATTTCTCTATTTTTAGTAGTTTAATATTTGGGTTCAGGAAGTAATATTTGAAGTAACCTCTCTAAGTTTATTTCAACAAGCATGTATTGAGTGTTTACAGTATCATCCCAGGAACTGTGCTATTTGCTGGAAATTCAGAGGAGATATTTCTTAGTCCTCTGTAAGTATTTGTTAAAGTCAAAGATAGCACGAAACACTGATGTTTTTGTCTTGATATAAACATTAGAAGTGTGTGCTGTCAGTTAAATTTTTAGGACAATTAATATTTAAATGTTACTGTAGAAGATCAGGATGGAAAGAGCATGAGCTTTAGAGTCTTAAAAGATATGAATTTGTATTCTAATTTCATTACTTACTAGCTTTTGGGAAATTTTATTAACCTGTAATGCTGCAGTTTCTGTGTCTGTTAAAACTTACTTAGTAAAACTTCACATAGGGTTGTTTGCAAGAATAAAAATAGCACTTATCTCAGTGTCACCCAAAGGATATTGTGCTTAGTAAATGGTAACCATTATTATTATTGATATTTTTATTATTAAAAATGTGAATTCATCCTTCTTCCTCAACTTTGAATTCTTCCCAGTCAAATGACAACTTTCTTCTCGCTACTTATCGGTGCCAGGCAAATACCACAAGGCTGGAACTCAAGGTAAAAATGTTTGAAATTACCTTTAATTGAAAGCTTGAACTTTTCTTCCCTTTGCTATACCTTGCTATGATATCGTTTCTTTGTATCATTTTCTCCCTGAAATGAGTCATTTTGGAGTAATGACTTTTGGATGACCATTTAGGTTTTAACTCAGCCCCAACCATTATCTCTGCTAGTGGCTTCTCTAAAATTACCCATCCTGAATTTCCTCTGAGTGGAATTTTTTTTTTCTAATTCTCTATTATGGAAAAGTTTCAAACATATATAAAGGTAATAACTTAAGCCTCAACAGTCATCAACTCATGGCATTCTTGTTTATACTGTCACTGTCCATTCTAAATTATTTTGAAGCAAATACAAGATATTTCATAATTTCATTTGTAAATATTTCAGTACATATGTCCAAAAGATGAGAACTATTTGTTAAAACATAACCACAGGGGCGCCTGGGTGGCTCAGTGGGTTAAGCCACTGCCTTTGGCTTAGGTCATGATCTCAAGGTCCTGGGATCAAACCCCGCATCGGGCTCTCTGCTCAGCGGGGAACCTGCTTCTCCCTCTCTCTCTGCCTGCTTCTCTGCCTACTTGTGATCTCTGTCTGTCAAATGAATAAATAAAATCTTAAAAAAAAAACCAAAAACACAATACTGTTATCACACCTAATAAAAATAAATTATTGTTGATTAACAATCATTGAAAATATATTGTTAATTAACAATTATTAAAAATTAATAATAATTCCTTAGTATCATCAAATATTCAGTATTTAGATTTCACTGATTCTTGTTTCTACAGTTTGTTTGATTCAGTCATGGTCCATAATTTGGTTGTTGAAGTATCTGAGCATTTGCCCTATATTTTCCTACCACCCAAATTTCCAATGTCATTTATTACCATCTATTCTAGAGAAAATCTTTTAATGTTTTCTTTAGGAATTTAGTAACATGATCTCTTTTATAATTAAAAGAGATTTTAAATTTTATAATTTATAATTTTATAATTATAATTAGATTATAGCACACAAATGTATTTTAGTTATTTGGTTTGTGTAAGGTTTTTAAAAAATTATTTTTGATTTATTTATGATCTAAATATTAAGGACTACAACTTTTATCATAGTGTTGATGATGTTCAGACTCAAAGCCCGTTTCTTTTTCAAGAGAGATGCTATTACATAATTACTTTTTCACATCTAGTTAAGGAAATTCCAGTGAAATGTAGGGTTTTTTTCTAAACAATTTTAGTCTGCTTAAGTTCCCTTTTGTGTATTTTGAAAGAAAAATTAAAAACTGGAATAAATTTTTTATGTAACTTAATAAGCATTTTAAATTACATTTCCACTCTGAACAAGACTGTGCCATTAAATTGGGAAGTAGGCCTAAAAATATTAAAAAGCTGTGTTCTTTTTTTAAAATTGGATGCGATAATAGATGTGAGAAAAAGAAGAAAAAGGTGGAACTTAACTTGCCATATGGTAAAATGTACCAAAATCTACTATAATAAAAATAATGTAGGGTATTTATAAGGCCTAATTAAATGGGGAGTACAACAGAATAGTCTAGAAAGAGCCCACTACACATTTATGGAAATTTAATGCATGACTTTTTTTTTTTAAGATTTTATTTATTTATTTGACAGAAAGAAACAGCCAGAGAGGGAACACAAGCAGGGGGAGTGGAAGAGGGAGAAGCAGGCCCCCTGCTGAGCAGGGAGCCCAATGCAGGACTCAATCCCAGGACCTCAGGACCATAACCTGAGCCTAAGGCAGACGCTTAACCGGCCTAGGTGCCCTGCATGACATTTTTATGTAGGGAAAAATTCTATTAAATTACTTTTTCTATTTAAAAATTGGTGTTGACACCCAATTTTTAAATAGAAATTGGCATCTATCTGAAAGAAAATTAAGTAGATTTGGCATCTATCTGAAAGAAAATTAAGTAGATTCTTAACTTAATACCATTTATAAAAAATAAATTCAGATGAGTTAAGTGCCTAATTATTTTTAAAAATGAAATTTAGTTGTCTTCTAGGTAATGGGTAAATATAAAAAAAAATACAAAGATTGCCTATAACTTTATTAATCAACAAAAAAGACTACCCAGTAAGGAAAGTAGACAAAGAAGATGGATAGACAGTTCATACAAGGAGTCAAAATAGCTAAGAAATATTAAAAGAAAATATTCTACCTTATTGTTAGGGAAATTCAAATGAAAATAAACAAAAAACCATTTTCTGGATCTAGCAGATTGGCAAAAAACTTTAAAAAGCAACATCACCAGATGGCAGGGTTGAGAAAAAGGACACTCTCAATCATAGCTGAAGAAAATAAAAATTGTTATAGCCACTTTGGAAAAATAGGCAATAGTCCCATTTGGAGGAATCTATTTTATAGCAATAAAATTACAGTATTATACACACAGATATGTACTTAATTAACTGCGGCATTGTTTGTAGAGGCAGAAAAGTGGAACCAGAGTGAATATTTAATAATTAAATGGTTGAGTAAATAGTTGTTTATATTTTCCATGGAATATAGCACAGCTGCAATAAAAAATTCACTGATCTATTCCTGTTAACATGGAGTGAATTCCATGAAAAACAAAATGTGGATAAAATCCTTATATATGTAAGAAAGGTATGAAAAGAAACACACCTGTCTGGTCTGATAGATTATGCAGTAGGGGGAGAGCATGGGTGGGATGTGAGTGGGTGGGATGTGATGAGATTAGGAAAAGCAAAGGGAAAAAAGTGATTATTAGAAATAAAAACAAAGATGTCTATAATATAAATAGAATTTATTCATATGATATTATACTTTGGTTTTTTGTACATCTGCATAGAGGAATGTATGAAGGCATGACTACAAAATAGCAATAATGATCATCTCTGGGTGGCAGGATTTTGGGTGACTTATATGTTCATCCTAATTTTTCTTTATTTATATATATATATACATATATATATATATTTTTTTTTTTTTTAAGATTTTATTTATTTGACAGAGATCACAAGTAGGCAGAGAGGTAGGCAGAGAGAGATTGGAGGAAGCAGGCTCTCTGCAGAGCAGAGAGGCCGATGCGGGGCTCGATCCCAGGACCCTGGGATCATGACCTGAGCTGAAGGCAGAGGCTTTAACCCACTGAGCCACCCAGGCGCCCCTTTATTTATATTTTTAATAATGAATATGAATTGTTATATTCAAAGAAAGCAATATGATTTTTTATAGTGGAAAAAATTACGTGCCAGTGTAGACTTACCTTTTAAAAAGAAACCCTGAAATATAGCTGTATCAGATGTATTTTTTATTTCTTGTCTGTATTTTCATTTTTTATCTTTTTATCTTTCCTCTTTTCATTTAGAGCAATATTTGCAGTGTAACATTTGCAAAAAACCTTGGTTTAAACTTTTATTTATGTTCCCCATTGAGGTAAAACATTGATTCGCTGCCATGCCACCCCCCCCCAAACTGCAACATGCTAAGAAAACTATGAATTAAAATATCAGCTAGGTTAGAGAAGTTACTGTTATAATACAAGTACTACAGTCTATCTCATGAATGTGAATTGAGAGGAGTGGAAAGTAGGCCAGGAGGGAGAAGCTGGACAGCTTTCCAACTCCTTTAAGATTAGCTCTTCACAGTTTAATGAATTATTATTTTCTGGTAAGTGTTTTGAATTCTCAGGATATCCAACCAGGTATATTTAAAATAGCTCAAAAGAATTTCCTAATCCAAATACATAATAATTAGATGGTATGTACTTCTCTATTTTCATAGAAAATTAAGAATTAAGTTCTTGGTAACATTTTTTCTGTCAATAGATTTTTTTTTCTTAAACATTTTGAGAGAAAGAGAGAGAGCAGAGCGATGGGAGGGACAGAGGAAGAAGCAGACTCCCCATGAAGCAGGAAGCCCAACAGGGGGCTCAATCACAGGACCTTGAGATCCTGACCTGAGCTGAAGCAGACACTTAACCAACTGAGCCACCAGGCGCCCCTCTGTCAATAGATTTTTATAACAATAAGTATGTTGTAATTCCCTCATGTGAAATGAAGTATTCCATTTAAGTTTTAGTTATTTGAAAAACTCACTTATCCCCTCAACAAAAATGTAAATTTTAACCATTTTTTATGTGAATCTTATGAAATATATTATATACCTTTGTTTTTAGATGTGGGTAGTATGTGAGAATCTGTTTTTTGGAATGGCATAGCACTGCTAAGTGTTTACAAATCACCTAAATGTATGTGGTGGGGATAATTTTTATAAAGTTTGCTTTTGACAGCCAAAATCTTTTAAATTTTTCCTTTACTCTAGGTAAAAAGTAGTTGTTTAATAGAATGTCATTATTTACTTCAGAATATTACAGAGGATATTAAGGTCTAATTACTTAATTACTTATGTTGAGCATTTTAAAGATAACATTTAAGTTATGCTGCTAGATTATTTTTATTTTCTTTGCTCTTTTGTGTTAAATCAGATTCGTTCAATTGAAGGCCAGTATGGCACACTTCAAGCATATGTGACTCCAAGGATTCAACCTAAAACCTGTCAGGTCCGCCAATACCTTATCAAACCCCTTTCACTTCATCAAAGAACTCACTTTATTGATCATGACAGGTAGGACAAAGGAGGAAGGAATTTATTTTTTAGGATATTCTGTAATGCAAATAAACTTCCTTCTGATTTTTACAGTATAAATTCCAGTAGCTGTTTATACATTTTAAAAATTAAATATTTAAACAGTATGGATTCATATTTTTTAATATAAGATTGGTCTTCTTTTAAACGTTGGTTTGAGTTGAACTTTGCTATTTTTCTCATATATTACCATTCTGCTATCAGTAGAGTAATAGCTCTCTCCCCCAAACACCTATGATGAATAAATATGATTTAGAATTCGAGTTGCTCTGTGAATGGGATCTTATAATATTAGCCTCAAACATTACATTTGCTTTCTATTTCACCTCAGGGATTATTGGTAAAGCAGTTGGTTGTGATAGTCTCTTATTTCTGACTGCTTTTTCAATTTAAGCATCCTCCTGTTGGTAGTTTTTCATTTTCTTTCCTAAAGATGAGAGGGCATGGGCTTAAATGAAAAAGAGAAAGAAATAACCATTACTAAATACTTTTCTCTCAGCTGTACATTGTGCTAGGTGCATAGGCAGTATCATTTAAGTTTGACAGTAAGCAAGACAGGTAGTAATGTCTCCAATTTACAAATGAGAAATGGAGTCTTGGAAAAGTAAGTTGCTGACAGGAAACAGTTATTATGATTAGAGGCCAAACTCCATATTTTTTCCTATTGCAGTTTGTAATTTTAAAGATATGTAATTTAAATAAGATGTAAGGGAAAAATATTCCTAAGGAAGATTTTTGGAAAACATTAAATAGATGCTCTTTGCAGTATCTTCCTGTTTTAAAGTCTAAATTGTTGTTAGTGAAGGTAGCATGCATGGTGTGCTGGAAAGAACAGCAAACTAGGAATAAAGAGACTAAGATTATAATCTTTTATCTAATGTTCCTCTTTGGCATTGGGAATAGCATTTAATCTCTTTGGGTTATAGTTTACTTATCTGCAAATGAAAGTGCTGGTCTGGCTGATATCACAAGCCCCTTCTAGTTCTTAGATTCCTTAATCCTGTATCCTCTTAAAATTCCTGAATCTTTAATCCCTTAAACTTTGCATTTTCTTAACTGTTTATAATTATCCAATTGATTTAGTTTAAATTTATTTTACAGCCTTTTGTGTATATGTGCATATGTTTGTGTGTGAATTTGCAAAACAGAAAGTATTATTCCATATCCCTGCAAGTTGCAGGTATTTTTCTCTAACTTGTCCAATGGCTCAGAGCTAGTAAACAGCTACTAAATAATGGAGCAAGGTTTCAAATCCATGCGTATTTTACTTGAAAGCCCAATTCCTTGCCTTCACATTATGCTGATTCTTTCCTTCAGGAAATTGTGTAAGTGGTTTTATATAAATTTGTGGTTTATATAGATGAACTTTTAAACAATGAAGTCTACCTGAATAAACTGAATTTTATTTGTAAAGCTATTATGTTAATTGAATATTAAAAGCACAGATGTGAACATTCCTTTTTCCATGAAATTTTCCATGAAATTCTTCGTGGATACTTTAATATTTGTTTAACCACTGTTGCAGAATTCTGTTTGTTCATGTGTTGTGTACATAAATTACATCCGTTTAGTCCCACACACAAATGTGTACCTCCACTATTAAATTACAGACCCATGAATACACTGACTTTAACGGGCCAGTTCAGTTTTGCTGAAGTTCACTCCTGGGTGGTGTTTTGCCTGCCTGAAGTTCCTGAAAAACCTCCAGCAGGAGAATGTGTGACATTTTACTTTCAGAACACCTTCCTGGATACACAACTTGAAAGTACCTACAGGTAAATAAAACTTATTATTGGTTCACAAATGTTTTTATATAAATGGAGCTTCTAATTTTTCATTTAAGGCAGAAATAACTTCAGAATAATGTGATTGAAAACCTATACTGCCCAAGAGAATCTTAGAAAAACAAATTGAATTAATGAGCTTAAAAAATGATTGAATAAAGATGAGTATGAAAGATCAGTCTTTCCTATTCCCCACAATAACCAGTTAGAAAATAAATTTGAAAAGACCCTTCCAGAGTAGCAATAATAACAAAATATCCATATAAAAATCTGTCGGAATATTCATTAGAAATATGCAGAACTTACTTACATGAAGAAAACTTTAAAATTTTATTGACATAAAAGACTTAAGTGGAGTAATATATTCTATAGTCATCAATATGAAGACCATTGTAAACATGGCATTCCTTCCCAAATTGTTTCAAACATTTATCCTAATTCCAATAAAATTTATTTCCAATAAAATTCCAGTTGAATTTCTTAATGCAAAAATAGGAAATGGCTCAAAACTTGAGAGTTAAGAACATACAGGACTTTGAAGCTATCATGTTAAAAGGTGAAGGTCATATTTTTCTACACTCTTAAGCTCCTATTTGCAGTCCTGCCCCTTCACTGTCACTACTCACTCATCTCCCATAGGCTTCCATAATTTCTGTTTCTAAATAGAGTAGAGGCTAAATTTTCCTTCTCTTTGTTCCTATCTCTGAATGTGAAATGACCTACTTCTTGGGTAAGGCTAATTTTTCTGTCTGCTCTTTGAACTTGTACCCTCATGTTTTCTTTTTTTAAGATTTTGAGAGAGAGAGGGCCTGTGTGCAAGAGACCGTGGGTGGGGAGAGTGGGAGGCAGACTCCCCACTGAGCAAGGAGCCCCATGTAGGGCTCGATCCCAGGACCCCGGGATCATGACCTGAGCCAAAGGCAGACACTTAACCAACTGAACCAGCTAGGTGCCCCATTTTTGTTTTTGTTTTTGTCTGGTGGTCAGCAAAGCGAAGTTTATTGAGCAATAGTACAAAGCTCCCAAAGAGGGAGGGGACCTAGAGGGTTACCCTCATGCTTCTTTACCTCTGAAGAGGTAACCCTAACTTATGTTAGGGGAAAAGGGCAATGACATCATAGCTACTTCCTGCTGGTTAGGGGCTGGTTGGAGAGTGGCAGTCAGGGTTCCTCTTGTCCTGATCTATCGAGGGGTCCCCTATAGATACCGGTTCAACCTCCATGTGAGGCTCCCTGTAAAGCAGGTTAGGGCATTTAAAAGGCAAGGCTCAAAGCACAGTGCAAGACTGAGTACAGCACGGTTTCTGTGAGACATAGAGAATATAGGAAGAGTAACATTTTCTGTGTCTTGTCGCTTCAAGACTAGTTTGAGGTCCTCTCTAGGTTCACAAATGGATTGTTTAAGGCCAAGTTGGGGACCAGGGTTTGACTCTGGAATGGTGAACTCAGGCTTCAAATTCAGGCACTGTGCTGTTGGCCTTCCCAGACAGACTCTAACAAGCACTTCGTAGCTTCGGGAATCAAGAGAGTGGGCAGCCACCATTGCCCCTAAGACATGCCAGGGAGCCGCAAGCGATCAGATTCAACTCTTTGCTTAAATATCCCATTTGCTGTTGAGCTAGCTCCCTGGCACCCAAGGCCATTCCCTTTAAAGCTGGGGTACTGAGCAAGGCCTTCTTGAGATTTTTAAAAGTTTTTTCTAACTCTGGATCCCACATTAATAGATGTGTACCAGCCATCTGGGTGTCCTTGGTCAACCGATAGACCAATAGAAGAATTTCCTATTTCTCCATATCCTGGTATCTACAAGCAACAATGTCCTCTTATACCCAAAAATCCTTTCCGTCATGGGAAAGTTGAGGGTGTCCTTAAGGTGTATGGGGCTGACAACTGCTTTTAAGGCCTGACCCACTTCAGCCTGAGTTCCCCAAACCTGGCAATTAATATCAGGTTCTAATAAAGAGAGGCAATTGCTAGTTTGTCCAGGGGCTATCAATATGCGTTAAAATCTCTACCTGAGAGAAGTGTGGAACTCTCAGGTATTAAGAATGAGAGAAAAGTACAGCTCCCCAGGTGTATCCCAGATGACAAAATTTGACTATGGGTCGCCCAGAGACATCCTTAATGACAACACAGTGGTTGGACAGTTGGCCCAGGGCAGAGAGTAGAATAGAAAAGGTGCTCCAGTATCAAGAAGGAAATTGACTTGTTTTCCTTCTGTTTCCAGAATTACCTGAGGCTCTGGGTTCCCTATGCTGAACTGCTTCGGTGGAGCCACCATGTAGAGCCCTAGTCCCCATCATTCCCAATCAGAGGTGCTGGCCACCTGACCTCTTGCAGATTGAGGTCCCTAAGGGCATTCAGATTTCCAGTGACCCCCTCCACAAGGGCCTTGGTTTTTGCCAAGAGGGGGTGCGGCGGCCACAGAGATCGCATTTGGTGCCAGAGCCTTGGGAGGCCAAGATGGAAATGGCATGCAAGGCTGCAACCAAAGACTCAATACTTCCTCTTTAGCTTCTCTTCCTTACTCTCCCATTGGGGACCAGGGTTTGACTCTGGAATGGTCCCAGTTGTAAAAGTCCTGCTGATTAGAGCTCATTAGAGCTCTTCTAGTGTCCCTTGGGGCCAAGAGCCAACTTACACAGTTTTTTTCTGAATATTTGGGGCCGATTGGGTCTTTAAGAATGGTCTCGGCCTCAGGAGAATGGGGTGGGGGGGAGATAGCTATCTACTTAATGAGAGCCTCAACCTTTCTAAGAAAGCTATTGGTCTTTTCTTCCTGAGTTTGGGTTGACAGCATCATGTTTACCAACAGATTCAAATAACCTTTACCAGAGATTTCAAAAGCTATCTTAACAGTTACCCATGAAAACTTTTAAGATTAACTATTTTTTACCAGCAGACCCAAATATCCTTAAAAGCACAAACCTAACCAATGCTTTAGCAATTTATTCTTGGAAAAGATGTAAGTGTAACCCTATTTATCACCCAAGCAAAACTTTCTTAACAATAACCCATGAAAACTTTGCGATAGACAGGATTAACTGCCATTTTAACACAAGTTTATTTGACCCTCAACACATGTAGAAAGAATTGTTCTCAGCTCTAAACCTTGTCAGCTCAACAAAGGAGCAGATGCCATGTTTTTTCCACCAAAGTGGAAATACACAGTCCATGACAGGCTGGAGAAGACAGAGAATTTCCCCAAAACAAACGGAGTTTCAGCAGCTACTTGGGGATATTCCTCAAAGTCTCAGTCCTGAGGTAGACTAACCACAGTTGGCTCCAGTTATAGCCATTAACCGTGGGAAATGAATGAGGAAGAAGCCTCCATGGACTGCTCAATCCCTCTATAGTGTGGGCTTGGAAGTGATTGTGATACTAGTTTCCAAGGGGATTGTTAGGATCCTAACTGGGGTCTTGAGAGGATCCCAGTTGGTCTTGAGGAGTTACAGCCTGCGCTCCAGTTGGAAACTTAACCTGTCTTTGATACTGGTATCTTTCAGGAGTGGCCAGAACCTGATGTTTTTCTGCTTTGGAGAGGGTCTGACTTACATCCAAGTCTGGAAAACAAACCCCCTGCTTTGTCTCAGGTCTTATAGTGGCACCTCCCCTTGGTCCCCCTTTAAAAGAGTACTACATCTTCTTGCAGAGTACAAAGCCCTCCAGCATCTGCAGGGGTTCCAGGATAGGGTGGGACAGGTAAGGGGACCCAGTCTTACCTTAGGAAGGATGGAGCCAGGGGTGAGGATTGCCCTGTGGACTCCATTTGCCTGTCTGCTTTTGATGTGGGTGTGATGTTCTTTTGTTCCTTCCCCCAGTGGTACAGTGTGGAAGAGAGAAAAGTAGGGTGGCTGGGAACAGTCCTACACTGCTAAGTTCAGAAGAAAAAGAGCCACTTTCCCCACCCCTAACCCTATTCCTTTTAAAATCTGGAAGGTGGTGTCCCTCAGGTGGCCATGTCTCATTCTCCAACTTGTATCATGGCCATGCCCCAGAACAAAAGAAAATGAGTTGCTTTAGCTCAGTTGCAACCAGGAAGGCATCCAAGTAAACGATATTGAACTATTTATGGGTCTGATACTCTTCCTATAGCCTATAATGCCAGGAAGGGACTCCAAAGGAGTAAGGGTCTTGGTCAGGGAACTACACATCTACAAGAAGAGAGGAAAAGGCATCCCTTACCTCGGTTTCTTAGAGTTGATCAGGGAGACTTGGGAAGAAAGAAAAAGGCATCCCTCACCTTAGTTCCTCCTCATCTTTTCTTGATGTGTGGCTGTAGCTGCTCAGGCGACTGACAACCAGAGTCACTATCCTCTCTTCGAGGTACTGCCAGTGGTTGCACTTGGTCCTACCTCCAGAGAGTGACCCTGGTTTCCCAACGCTTAGGGGTCCCTTAAAAGTCAGTGGATACACTAGATTTCTTTTAGTAGAGTTCTGTCTGGCATAGCCACTTAATCATCTTTTAGTAGAATTGTTCTGGCGTGCGGAGAGGGGAAGTCCACCTGGGATAAGCCCCAGTGGAACTGTAAAGTTGGGAGATGTCTTAGATCTTAGTTCTTTACCGTGCTTGGCCATCCTTCACATAGATGGTATAGCCAGTCTGAAGGGTGTCCTAGTAATGCCAAGGATAGGAAGAGTCAGAAACAGGAGACTGTTTCTCACTGTAACAGGGAACAGAGTAAGATCCCTTGGAGGCCACCCAAACCACTCCAGGCGACCATCCTGAGCTTTTCCACTCGTTCTCTTAGGGGAGGAATCAGTTGACAAATAGTAGAGAGGTTTCTCTCTGGATGCCTGGATGGGCAAGTAAGGAACCAGGTCCCTCTGAGAATCTTTGAGTATCCAAAGATAGCCTTGGTCAGGCCCTTCAGTTACTGCGAGGTTTTCCCTAGGTTCCTTACATCTGATCTGTCCCCAAATGAGTTCCGAGCCCTTACCAAACCAACATTCCCAGCTTCTGTTGGGGATCAGTTGGAAGAAAAGAGCCTAGAGAGCCTGTCTCCCAAGACTGAGAATGGCAGCTGCGCTAACGCTCTTAGATGGCTGATGGGTGCCCATTGTTTCAACAAACAAAATGGGGGTTGGGCGTGGAGAGAGAGACTTGCTGCCCACTACTCACGGTTAGTTGTCCATAGTGATGGTGGAGACCCTAGATGAGCTCCCATAAATGTTACAGGATTTTTTTCTCTGTTGGTGCCCGCAGTTCTTGGTCACCCTGCTTCAAAGAATGAAGAGGTAGACCAGACCAAGAGTGGTGGTAAACAAAGCAAAGTTTATTGAATCATAGCAAAGTGATAGTACAAAATTCCCCAAGGAGGGAGAGGATCCAAGAAGGTTACCACCAGATTTTCTGAGTCTAGGGGTATAAAAACCCCTTGGGCTTGTTGAGACAGGCTGTTTTAATCTGATTAACCATCCCTGTGCCTGTCATCCAATCAGGTTTTTGTCACCTATCAAATGGGAAAGGGTGGAGGGTTCCTTCCAGGGTGGTGCAAAATCTTTTTAAGGGTGGTTTCTCCTTGGGGATGGGGAGGCGGAGCTTGTCCCTGCCTGCCTTCCAGCTATCCTTCATCAACAGTAAACCTCACACCTTAAACATAGCAGACAATTCACCATGCTCCTGGAATATTCTGTATTATTATAATAGCATACCTTTGCTCTTTCCCATTCTCTGTCTTTAAATATTCTTTCCTTACAGTCAAAACTAGGGATGCCTGGGTGGCTCAGTCCATTAAGCGTCTGCCTTTGGCTCAGGTCATGACCTCGGGCTCTTAGGATCGAGTCCAGCATCGGGCTCCTTGCTCAGCAGAGAGCATTCTTCTCTCTGTCTGCTGATCCCCCTGCTTGTGCTCTCTCTTGTGCTCTCTCTCTCTCTCGCACACACAAATTTTAAAAACTCTTAAAAAAATAAAGCTATATTTTTTCTTTTCTTTTCTTTTCTTTTTTTTCTTTCTGAACCTCTTTTTATCCCCTTTCTTCCCCCTCACGATTTGGGATCTCTTCTGATTTGGTTAAAGCATATTTTCCTGGGGTCTTTGCCACCCTTTTAGTATTTTACTTGCTCCTTCATATACTCTTATCTGGACAAAATGACAAGGCGGAAAAATTCACCACAAAAAAAAGAACAAGAGGCAATACTAAAGGCTAGGGATGTAATCCATACAGACATTGGTAATATGTCAGATCTAGAGTTCAGAATGACGATTCTCAAGATTCTAGCCGGGCTCGAAAAAGGCATGGAAGATATTAGAGAAAACCTCTCGGGACATATAAAAGCCCTTTCTGGAGAAATAAAAGACATAAAATCTAACCAAGTTGAAATCAAAAAAGCTATTAATGAGGTGCAATCAAAAATGGAGGCTCTCACTGCTAGGATAAATGAGGCAGAAGAAAGAATTAGCGATATAGAAGACCAAATGACAGAGAATAAAGAAGCTGAGCAAAAGAGGGACAAACAGCTACTGGACCATGAGGGCAGAATTTGAGAGATAAGTGACACCATAAGACGAAACAACATTAGAATAATTGGGATTCCAGAAGAAGAAGAAAGAGAGAGGGGAGCAGAAGGTATATTGGAGAGAATTATTGGAGAGAATTTCCCCAGTATGGCAAAGGGAACAAGCATCAAAATCCAGGAGGTGTAGAGAACCCCCCTCAAAATCAATAAGAATAGTTCCACACCCTGTCACCTAATAGTAAAATTTACAAGTCTCTTTACAAAGAGAAAATCCTGAAAGCAGCCCGGGAAAAGAAGTCTGTAACATACAATGGTAAAAATATTAGCTTGGCAGCAGACTTATCCACAGAGACCTGGCAGGCCAGAAAGAGCTGGCATGATATATTCAGAGCACTAAACGAGGAAAAACATGCAGCCAAGAATACTATATCCAGCTAGGCTATCATTGAAAATAGAAGGAGAGATTAAAAGCTTCCAGGACAACAAAAACTGAAAGAATTTGCAAACACCAAACCAGCTCTACAGGAAATATTGAAAGGGGTCCTCTAAGCAAAGAGAGAGCCTAAAAGTAGTAGATCAGAAAGGAACAGAGACAATATACAGTAACAGTCACCTTACAGGCAATACAATGGCACTAAATTAATATCTCTCAATAGTTACCCTGAATGTAAATGGGCTGAATGCCCCAATCAAAAGACACAGGGCATCAGAATGGATAAAAAACCAAAACCCATCTATATGTTGCCTACAGGAAACTCATTTTAAACCCGAAGACACCTCCAGATTTAAAGTGAGGGGGTGGAAAAGAATTTACCATGCTAATGGACATCAGAAGAAAGCAGGAGTGGCAATCCTTATATCAGATCAATTATATTTTAAGCCAAAGACTATAATAAGTATGATATAGTGAGGAAGGACATTATATTATACTCAAAGGATCTGTCCAACAAGAAGATCTAACAATTTTAAATATCTATGCCCCTAACGTGGGAGCAGCCAACTATATAAACCAATTAATAACAAAATCAAAGAAACACATCAACAATAATACAATAATAGTAGGGGACTTTAACACTCCCCTCACTGAAATGGACAGATCATCCAAGCAAAAGATCAACAAGGAAATAAAGGCCTTGAATGACACACTGGACCAGATGGACATCACAACTGTATTCAGAACATTTCATCCCAAAGCAACAGAATACACATTCTTCTCTAGTGCACATGGAACATTCTCCAGAATAGATCACATCCTGGGTCCTAAATCAGATCTCAACCAATATCAAAAGATTGGGATCATTCCCTGCATATTTTCAGACCACAATGCTCTGAAGCTAGAACTCAATCACAAGAGGAAATTTGGAAAGAACCCAAATACATGGAGACTAAACAGCATCCTTCTAAAGAATGAATGGGTCAACAAGGAAATTAAAGAAGAATTGAAAAAATTCATGGAAACAAATGATAATGAAAACACAACGGTTCAAAATCCGTGGGACACAACAAAGGCAGTCCTGAAAGGAAAATATATAGTGGTACAAGCCTTTCTCAAGAAACAAGAAAGGTCTCAGGTACACAACCTAACCCTACACCTAAAGGAGCTGGAGAAAGAACAAGAAAGTAACCCTAAACCCAGCAGGAGAAGAGAAATCATAAAGATCAGAGCAGAAATCAATGAAATAGAAACAACAACAACAACAACAAAACAATAGAACAAATCAACGAAACTAGGAGATGGTTCTTTGAAAGAATTAATAAGATTGATAAACCCCTGGCCAGACTTATCAAAAAGAAAAGAGAAAGGACCCAAATAAATAAAATCATGAATGAAAGAGGAGAGATCACAACACCAAAGAAATACAGACAATTATAAGAACATACTATGAGCAACTCTACGCCAACATATTTGACAATCTGGAAGAAATTGATGCATTCCTAGAGACCTATAAACTACCACAACTGAATAAGGAAGAAATAGAAAACCTGAACAGATCCATAACCAGTAAGGAGATTGAAACAGTCATCAAAAATCTCCAAACAAACAAAAGCCCAGGGCCAGAGGGTTCCCAGGGGAATTCTACCAAACATTTAAAGAAGAACTAATTCCTATTCTCCTGAAACTGTTCCAAAAAATAGAAATGGAAGGAAAACTTCCAAACTCATTTTATGAGGCCAGCATCACCTTGATCCCAAAACCAGACAAGGATCCCATCAAAAAAGAGAACTACAGACCAATATCCTTGATGAACACAGATGCGAAAATTCTCACCAAAATATTAGCCAATAGGATTCAATAGTACATTAAAAGGATTATTCACCACGACCAAGTGGGATTTATTCCAGGGCTGCAAGGTTGGTTCAACATCCGCAAATCAATCAATGTGATACAACACATTAATAAAAGACAGAACAAGAACCATGATACTCTCCATAGATGCTGAAAAAGCATTTGACAAAGTGGAGCATCCCTTCCTGATCAAAACTCTTCAAAGTGTAGGGATAAAGGGCACATACCTCAATATTATCAAAGCCATCTATGAAAAACCCACCGCAAATATCATTCTCAATGGAGAAAAACTGAGAGCTTTTCCGCTAAGGTCAGGAACACGGCAGGGATGTCCATTATCACCACTGCTATTCAACATAGTACTAGAAGTCAGCAATCAGACAACAAAAGGAAATTAAATAGCAAAGAAGAAGTCAAACTATCACTCTTCGCAGATGATATGATACTATATGTGGAAAACCCAAAAGACTCCACTCCAAAACTGCTAGAACTTGTACAGGAATTCAGTAAAGTGTCAGGATATAAAATCAATGCACAGAAATCAGTTGCATTTCTCTATACCAACAACAAGACAGAAGAAAGAGAAATTAAGGAGTCAATCCCATTTACAATTGCACCCAAAACTATAAGATACCTAGGAATAAACCTAACCAAAGAGGCAAAGAATTGATACTCAGAAAACTATAAAGTACTCATGAAAGAAATTGAGGAAGACACAAAGAAATGGAAAAATGTTCCATGCTCCTGGATTGGAAGAATAAATATTGTGAAAATGTCTATGCTACCTAAAGCAATCTACACATTTAATGCAATTCCTATCAAAGTACCATCCATTTTTTTCAAGGAAATGGAACAAATAATTCTAAAACTTATATGAAAGCAGAAAGACCTCGAATAGCCAAAGGAATATTGAAAAAGAAAGCCAAAGTTGGTGGCATCACAATTCCGGAATTCAAGCTCTATTACAAAGCTGTCATCATCAAGACAGCATGGTACTGGCACAAAAACAGACACATAGATCAATGGAACAGAATAGAGAGCCCAGAAATAGACCCTCAACTCTATGGTCAACTAATCTTCGACAAAGCAGGAAAGAATGTCCAATGGAAAAAAGACAGCCTCTTTAATAAATGGTGTTGGGGAAATTGGACAGCCACATGCAGAAAAATGAAATTGGACCATTTCCTTACAGCACACACAAAAATAGACTCAAAATGGATAAAGGACCTCAATGTGAGAAAGGAATCCATCAAAATCCTTGAGGAGAACACAGGCAGCAACCTCTTCGACCTCAGCCGCAGCAACATCTTCCTAGGAACATCGCCAAAGGCAAGGGAAGCAAGGGAAAAAATGAACTATTGGGATTTCTTCAAGATCAAAAGCTTTTGCACAGCAAAGAAAACAGTTCACAAAACCAAAAGACAACTGACAGAATGGGAGAAGATATTTGCAAACGACATATCAGAAAATAAAAAATAAAAAATAAAGCTATAAAAAATGCCTTAAAAAAAATCAAAACTCTGCTTCTCCTTCCAGGCTCAACTCAATAGCTACATTTTGAAGGCTTCCTTGATTCTCTTTTCTCTTCCTACCTGTCTTGGGTTGTTTATTGTTATTTGAAGTACATAGTAATTTTTATGTCAGCTTGTCTCTTCAAATTAGACTTGAAGTTCCTCGTGGGCAGAGTCAATTTCTTAAGTATCTTTGTGTGTTTCCTCCAAGTACCTACTGCATGGCTTTGAAAATAGTGGTGCTTAATAAATAATTTTAGGGTGCCTGAATAAAATACATATATATGGAGAATATGTGCTTAGGAAGCAGACATACTTAGGTTTGAATCATGGCTCTGTGACTTACCAGCTATTTGCCCTTCCTGGACTATTTAACTCTCTGAGCTTTAGTTTTCTTTTCTGAGGGATGGAAATAATAGCACTTCATTGAGTCGTGATGATTAAAAGAAGATAAACCATGTGACTTATTCCACAGTGCTAGGTACTGTATGTTTAATATTAAATATCATCAGTTAAAATTAAGGACTAGTGAAAATATCACAATGAAAAACATAATTGGAATCAAAATAATATATATGATTCATCTTCCTAGAAAAAAAGAATTAGCATTTGTCTATAGCTAGTTAATATAAACTATTATTGTGTGGGAAAACCAAATAAAAAGATGGCATTTAATACATGAAAGATGGTATATTTATTAATTAGGAAACTATTGGTTATCATAACAAGGAACCAAATAGAAGCAGACCAACATACTGAAGAAAAGGAATTTATCAGCTCATATAATTTAAAAGTCCAGTAGTGGGGCATCTCGGTGGCTCGGTTGGTTAAGTGTCTGCCTTTGGCACAGGTCATGATCCCAGAGTCCAGGGTCCAGAGTCCTGGGATGGAGACCTGTGTCAGGCTCCCTGCTCTATGAAGAGCCTGCTTCTCCCTCTGCCTGCCATTCTGCCTACTTGTGCACTCTCTCTATATCTCTGTCAAACAAAAAAAACAAAATCTTTGAAAATAAAAGTCCAGTAGTAATCTGCTTCAAGCAAACAAAGACTATCCCTTTCCAAAATAAAACAAGACAAAATCAGAGAGGAAGACAAACCATAAGGAACAAACTGAGGGTTGCTGGAGGAGAGCGGGGTGGGAGGAATGGGGTAATTCGGTGATGGACATTGGGGAGGGTATGTGTTGTAATGAGCACTGGGTATTAAATAAGACTGATGAATCACAGACCTGTACCCCTGAATCAAATAATACATTATATGTTAATTAATTGAATTTAAATTAAAAAGAAGGTAAGACTGTCCCTTTCCATTGCTCAGCTCTATTCTTGTCCTTTTTTGGCTTTCCTATTAAGTACAATGGTGGCCACCAGCAGTTCTGTCTAGTTTCCTATTTTTGCAGCTCTCATAGACCCTCTGTTTCCCACTGGTTCCAATAAAAGTCCCAGGACTGAGTTTCACTCTAGAGCTGTGAACCACTGTGGTCAGGAAGATGGAATATATACTGCTAAATGCTTCCTCTTACAGTCCCGCAAATGGCGTTGTGGCCAGTGCCAGTGAAACTACAGTTGACCCTTAACACAGGTTTGAACTGCATGGGACCACTTATATGAGATTTTTTAAATAAATACAGTACTGTAAATTTATTGTCTCTTATGATTTTCTTAATAACATTTTCTTTTCTCTAACTTTAAGAATATAGTAAGTCATATATATACAAAATATGTGTTGATAGACTATATTATTGGTAAGACTTCTGGTCAATAGTAGGCTATTACTAGTTTGGGGGAAGTCAAAAGTGTTACATGTGGATTTTTGACTGCAGGGGTTCAGCACTCCAACCCCCACATTGTTCAAGGGTCAACTGTATATGGATTGAGAAGAGTAAGAGGAAGAAGTGGTTCTATAATGAAAATGACATGTCCTGTATCCATAAGTGGTAATGGATGATGGGCATGGAAGAACAGAAGCTGTCATTCTTAGGCTTAATATAAACTTTCTTTTGAGAATGAAGAATGTAGTCATGTAATTTATGTGATTACAACAAAGAAAACCATATGTAAATAAGCAATTCTAAATGCACATGGAGTTAGCTGTTAGAAATTTTATTAGTGAAAGTGAAGGAAAAAAGATACTTTAATGAAGGATTTATATAAATTGTCATATGTTTAGGAGGCATGTTCTTCTGTTTACTTTCACAATTATCTTCAGAATTTGAATTTATATAATAGTAAAAGGTTATACATTTAAATATGTTTTATATTAATAAGGAAACAAGTATATAAAGAGATCTAAAATCAAATGAATTCTAAACACCAGGTACTAGTCACAAAATATGTATTTACTGGACCTACTCACTGTATGTATTTTCTTCTAATGCTGTTCTTTTAAAAATACATTAATTTTATAGAAAAGGAGAAGGAGTTTTTAAATCTGACAACATTTCTACTATATCCATCCTAAAAGATGTGCTCTCTAAAGAAGCTACCAAAAGGAAAATTAACCTCAACATATCATACGGTAAAAAAAAAAAAAAAGAAAAAAGAAAAAAAAAGTAGAAAAATAAATCATTCTTTCTAAGGTATTGTTTTTTGGTTGTTGTTACAATAAGAATGTTTCTGATCAAAATGACTTAGCTAATGGTGCCTGACTCACCTCCTTCTAGAGATAAATGAAGTATCAGTCAAACATACTTTAAAGCTAATCCACCCAAAGTTGGAGTACCAGTTGCTTTTGGCTAAGAAAGTGCAATTAATTGATGCTTTAAAAGTAAGTATACATTTCTTGGACTCATGATCATTACTTTTTTGTGATGGGATTTCTAAAATTGCAAAGACTTCAAAGTTAGACTAGATTGGATTTTAAATATTAAAGTCCTTCTGTTTTTAATTTTAAATAGGAATTGCAGGTTCATGAGGGAAATACAAACTTTCTGATACCAGAATATCGCTGTATTCTCGAAGAAGCAGATCACCTACAGGAAGAGTACAAAAAGCAACCTGCACATCTTGAAAGACTGTACGGTTAGTGGATTATTCTAGAAAACTTTGCCATATTTATTTTCTACTGGTTATTTATGAAGGATCCCGTGAGAGAAGCTAGGCAGAAAGATAAGCAAAGTTACAGCAATCATGTACCAGTGAAAACCAATTTATGCATCACCTATTTTGTCAAATTTGTTTTAATATTTAATATTTTTACTTGAAAAAATGAAAGGGACACCTGGGTGGCTCAGTCAGTTAAGTATCTGCCTTGGGATCAAGTCATGATCCCAGAGTTCTGGAATCAAGTTCCTGCATCAGGATCCTTGCTCAGCAGGCACCCTGCTTCTCTCCTTGTCTGCCATGCCCCCTACTTGTGCTCTCTCTTTCTCTGACAAATAAATTTTTAAAAAATCTAGAAAAAATGAAAGGAAAAATTAAGTGACATAAGTATAATACAGTAAATTAATCTCTATATATGAAGTCACCTAGTGTGAAATGAATATAACCTATGAAGCAATAAAATATAGGCCGTATTTCACACAGATAATTTTCAGGTTCTGTTGATATGAAATATCAAAAAGCAGCATTTAATGTTATTTAGGCAAAATATAATAAAGGATATATATGTGCTGTGAATTTACAGGAAAGCGTTTTGCTTTGGTGCTGACAAGTTGGGTGTTTCACAAATTATCTAAAAAACTTTGAAAGCAAGAGAGAAATATGCAGGAAGGGAGAGAAAGAGGAAGGATGGAACAGCGTAAGGAAAACATTTTTTTTGTGATCTTTATGTAAACTAAGCTTATTTATTTCCTATTTTTTATAACAGCTTCATTAATCATTATACTTAATCCTTACAATAGCTCTGCAAGGTGGATGGTATTATCTTCATTTTTCACATTTTTTTGACTGAAATCTGACATTAAAGGCTTGTTGTCACATAGGTAGTGGCAAAGCCTGCTTTAGAACTTCCTCACCCCAAAATGCTTGCTTTTTGCACTATGCAGAATCTTCAGTAGAGTCACTTGGTATCATCAATCCATGTTGATCTTTGAGCCTGCCTAATGAATTTATTTATAAAATAATATACTTATTTATATGAATTTTTTAAAAGATTTTTATTCATTTGACAGAGAGATAGCAAGGAAGAGGACACAAGCAAGAGAAGCAGCAGGCAGAGGGAGAGGGAGAAGCAGGCTCCCCGCTGAGCAAGGAGCCCAATGCGGGACTCAATCCCAGCCTCCTGGGATCGTGACCCAAGCCAAAGGCGGATGCTTAAGCTTAATGGAATGAGCCATGCAGGTGCCCCTTTGATCTTTTATCCTATAATAACTTAGAAGATGGGTGGTTTTTTATTATCACCAGTTCTAAAACCCAGGAAGCTTTGAAAACTAAAACTTCATAAATCATTTGACAGGAAATTTGACTTAATCTGAACTAATAATTTAATGACAAAACTCCACTTAAAATGACATCAGGTTATTTATAGTCATTTTTATTCCACTTAGTGTGAATATTCACCCATATATTTTGTTGCAGAAACACTATCATGTTTAGTTATCAGATGTTCCCAGTCATTCCCCTTGGATATTATGCCATATATGGTATATCCCTTTCATTATCTAAAATATGAAAAATTCTGAAACATGCCCAAGAATGGGATTTATATTTTATATAACATATTGATGGAATATTTTTAACTCAAATAGAATTTAAGAACAGAATCTGTTGGGGAACCTGGGTGGCTCAGTAGGTTAAGCATCTGCTTTCAGCTGAGGTCATGATCTTGGGGTCCTGGGATCAAGCCCTGAGTAGGGCTCCCTGCTTGGTGGGGAGTCTGCTTCTCCCTCTTCCACCACCACCCCCATGTTCACTCCCAGATCAATAAAATATTAAAAAAAAATCTTTCTACACTGTCAAAATGATCAGCTTGGTGAGAAAAACAAACCCCTCATTGTGATGTTATATATACCAATAGCAATTCAAAACTGGTCAGCAGTTAATTATCTGAGTTTAGTAACTTTTAAGCAATTACTAAGCGGATTATTAGCCAAATGATTAATGTTTTGAAACCTGCCCTAAAATCCCCCCAAACAAATATTTTTTACAAGTATAAATACCTGGAGTGCCTCGGTGGCTGTTGGTTGAAAGTCTGTCTTTTACTCAGGTCATGATGTCAGGATCTTGAGATCCAGCCCTGCATTGGGCTCCCTGCTCACTGGGGGGAGTCTGCTTCTCTCCCTCACATTCTCCCTCTGTGCTCTGTTTCTCTCAAATAAATAAATAAAATCTTTAAAAAAAAGTATCTATACCTTTAGGTTTGTATATTAAATAATGCAGTGATGAGTGCTTAGAAATAGATTCTCAAATAATCACTCACTTTCATTAAGTACTGTGTTATTAATTAAAGCTAATCAATGACAGGAAATTAACATTTTTCTTTATAGGCATGATCACTGATCTTTTCATAGATAAGTTCAAGTTCAAAGGCACCAATGTAAAAACCAAAGTACCTCTTTTACTGGAGATTCTGGACAATTATGACCAAAATGCATTGATTGCTTTCTTTGATGCTGCATGAAATAGAAACAAGGTAAAGTTCCAGAGAAGTCTTTTTAAATGAAATATGTTAAAACAGAATTATGGCACAAGCTAACTGTACATACTTTTATTTCAAATGCTTTTTAATATCATTTAAGACTATCTAGGGTATGACTTCTTTTAGTAATGCTTCTATTTTGAGAAATGGAGCTTTTTAAAAATAAAGAGAATTTTTATTTTAAAACAAGTGGAATGATTATAAGGAATTTTAATGAATGTTTTGTAAATGGATGTTTTAACTTTTAAATTCAGAAATATTTGGAAAATAAAAATATATTCATATATTTAACAAGCTATACACACATATATTAACTGTTTTATAGTGTTCAGAATTATTTCCATTCATTACTTCATCTGATATTCACAGTATATATTGTTATTTTGTCAATCATATAAGAAAACTGATTCTCTATGAGGTTAAGTGATTAAGTGGACATTGTTATTATTTTGTAAAGCCTGGACCACATCCCAAATTCTGGTGCCTGGTTTGCGTCCTTGTTACTATATACGTTGTTAACCAGTGGAAATAACTTATCATTTATTTTTTCTAGGGGTTGAGATTGATTTGCAACTGATTTCAGTCTTGCTAGGTAATGTTTTTGACCTGAACTCAGTTTGCTGAATGCTTGAGTTGGTTCAGTGCTATGAAGTGTGGCCAGGGAAATGAGCAGAGCTTGCACAGATTGAAAGGATCTTCACTTGCTGTCCTGTAACCAGTAGAACTGTACAAATGTACTACATGTGAAGAGTGCAGAGATAATGATGGCCTCTTAGATTTTCCTGCACTTGTATCCACTGATTTCCGTTTTATCATTGTATGGAGGGAAATAAAGACTTTAAAGCTACAGAAGTTTTATTCATTAATCTTAATTCATGTTTTTTCATATTCAGGGGAATAGTGTATTTAAAGGTTGTTTTAAAATGGTATAAAGATTATATAGTTATGTTTTCAAGAAGGGCACACATGAATGTCAGAAAACAATAATGTTTCTTAATTACATACCATTATATTTATTATATGCAAGCCTCGTATATTAAATTTGAAAATTTGTTGAAAGGACATATCACTGAGTTTTATTTTAATAAGGTCATATTGTTCTTATTATATTTAAACAAATGTCATTGCTAAATGGAATAAATAATTCTATCTAAGTCACTAGAATTTCACTGGGTCCTTATTGTTGGTTGTCACAGCTTGGGGAAAGAAGCATCAAAATCAGTGACTGCTTAGTTGCATTTCTTATAGTATATTACATATATATACAGTACATATATAGTACATTACCATATATATATATATATATATATAAACGGAGGTTCAAGGTGGCATCTTCCCTCATTCCATCTTCATTACGGAAATTCCAAGGTATGACTGAAGAAATACCTAAATGAAAAGATGACATTATAAATCGCCATTTGAGTATGTTACTACGTGAGCAGCGTGTTAATGATTTGTGCACATTATATTATCGTGACAGTCATATGACATGTAGATATTTTGACTCTCAATTAATAGATAAGAAAACTAAGAATCAGAGACCTTGAATAACCGGAGCAAGACTACCAGGCCAGTTACTGGCTGGGTCAGATTTTAGAGCTTTGGAAATCAGTTAAGCTCACTGAAGGTCCCAGGGCTAACGTTAAGCTGGGGCGGCCCACTAGCAATTGCTGAAGTTTAACTCAGTTTATTCTAGAGACAGCCCTTTCCCAGAGTCCAGGGATCACCTAGCCGCCCTGTTTAAAGTCACCAGAAACTCAGGCCCCGCCTCTTCGGCCAGCGCAGGCGTTTTTCCTCCCGCTGCCGTTCGGCGGATCTCCACCCCTGCTCTGTGGCCTTCGCGGCGGCCTTCATTCGCAAGCGACCGTGTCGCCGTGACTGACGTCACGGGCATCGGCCTTCCCCATTGGCCCATTTCAATAGTCGCGGGATACTTGAACTGCACGAACAGCCGCCGCTCCGGCGGGCTGCTCGCTACATCTTGGGGGCGTCTTTAGCCCTCCGCGCCCGAGAGTTCCTGCCTACGCCTTTCGCAGCCTCTTCGGAACTGCGCGATCCCGAGAGAGCAGGCTGGCCCAGGCTGTGGCGGCTGGCTACGATTGGAGCGTTTCTCGGTGGGGTCGGCGGGACGGAGTACACGCTGCTTGGCGCCGCAGGCTGATCCCGCCGCAACCCCGGGAGCAGTGATGTTGGGCAGCTCCGAGTCCGGTCCTGCGGCCCGCGAGGCGGGCTCATCGCTGCTAACATTGCAGCATACGGCGCTCCAAGAGGACCAGGAGAATATCAACCCTGAGAAGGCGGTGCCCGCCCAGCAGCCACGGACCCGGGCGGGGCTGGCGGTACTGAAGGCCGGGAACCCGCGCGTTCCAGCGCCGCAGCAGAAGCCCAAAACACGACGGGTAAAGAAATGAGCGATGTCTGCGGGAGGGAGGGCGGAGGGGGAGTTTTGCACGAGGTTTAGCAGGCCGAGGAGCGTGGCGAGAAAGTACCTTCCGAGCCTTTTTAAGGGAGGCCTGGGTCTAGAATCCCCTTGGTCCTGTTTTCTGGCATGTGCGATGCCACTTATAGCTTCTCTCCCATTGCTCTCTTCGTCGCGCTGTGTTTTGCTGCTTATCTGCTCTTTATTGGGGATATTTTTCTATAGATAAGGTCAAACCAAACCTTACGTGTGTCCGCGCTTTTCTCGCCGCTTTAAACACTAGGCACTGCCCTGGGATCTGGACCCCCTTCCTGCTTTCCATATGGTTGAGATTACCTCTATTTTAGGAAAGGGTATAAAAAATATTTTGCTTTTAGTAAATTCCGCCATTTTACCGGATTTGCTCTGTTGCTCCACCCTGGGGCGAAAGTGGTGAACCAACACCTCTTAGCAGGCTCTCCTAAACTTGTCATCTTTCAGCCTGCCATTCCCCTCATCTTGTAGCCTTGATTAGTTTTACATAATGTCACTTGGTGTGATTCTTTCTATAACTTATGTAGGAATGCCTGTAAGGAATTTGAACATCCCTTTCTTCAGCCACTCAAACTTTACTGCCAGGATTTTGTCCGAGGTAGTTTAACTTCCTGAGAGTATTTGGGAATGAAAACAGAAACTGAGACCCCTAAGGGGAAGAAAGCAAAACTCCATTTAATGGGCTCAAAGCCAGATATTTATTTCTTTTTAGGTTGCTCCTCTTAAGGATCTTCCTGTAAATGATGAACATGTCACTGTTCCTCCCTGGAAAGCAAACAGTAAACAGCCTGCATTTACCATTCATGTGGATGAAGCAGAACAAGAGACTCAAAAGAGGCCAGCTGAATCTAAAAAAACAGAACATGAAAATGTACTGGCTTTTAATTCAGCTATTACTTTACCTGGACCAAGAAAACCACTGGTACCTCTTGATTATCCAATGGACGGTAGTTTTGGTAAGTTTTAAAGAACATCTATATCAAATCAATATAATCATAATTATTAAATAGGCTGAATTAATGATATTTTGCATTTTAAGACATTATCTTCCCTGATCCTTACTACTTAATGAAATTGCTTTAATGTAACAAAGTTTAGAAAGTGTGTGACTTACCTCAGATCTCACAGCTAATACAACCTAGTGACCTATAAATCCTAATTGGATGCTCCTCCCTTACTGGTATACTACCAATCACATCAGTTTAAGTAGATCTCAAACACCTTCCTTACTTGGGAGAATAGATTTCAGTTGTACTGATAAAACTCACTTTGTACATATCACTTCAGAGAATATTTGAATAGGATATACCTTTCAATATTGTGATATCTAACATCTCTTATGGCTTTAAAATTTTCTGTAAATCTAGTCTGCTACTAGAGAGGACACTATCCTGTGAGTCAATAGTTCAATTATGGCTGTTTGCAGTTAATCACATATAAAATAAAGTAGCTGCTATAAAGGTCTGCCAGCAGTTTGTGCAACTTCTTTACCATAGATCTGTCGAGTCACTGATAACTCATTAAGTTCAGTCTCACTTAGGTTTTAGTTCTTTTGTGGGAAGCGGTCTGGGAGTAGCAGGAAAATCCTTTAGAAATAAAGTAATTTTTGTATTTTTATTGAAAATTTGTAACAAGTTTTAACCTCAAATGAACCTTGAAGTGAAAAGAGTAATGAATGATATTCCTTGCCTCAAATGGTCATTTAAAATGATAAAACACGGAACACTTGTTGATTGTAGTGCTAATTTGTTGGAACAGCTCATAACAAACCTAATTTTCATTGACACTTTAGCCCTCCTAGTTATTGCTACATTGTACTCTGAATTTATCAGACTTTGTGGTCTACAAACTCTTGGGGTAAATAGTACATAATATCACAAAACTTGGATTTTAACTCTGTCTTCATAGGATCACTGTGCTATCTTCTCTTCTCCTTCATGGAATATGAATCATACTTTAACATAATACATTTTCAAATGCACTTTCTTTTTAATGGCCTATTAGTATTTTCTCTTGTTGATTAAAACCAAGTGGACAGAGGTCCTAAAGCCAGAGTGAAATATTCTATGTACTTTGTCATGAAAAGCCCTTTTTAGCTGGATGAAAAAAATGCTTTTGTATGGGACACTTTACAAGGGCAATCAGTTTTGGCCATTACATTAATTAGAAAATTAAACAATGAACTTAATCATACTTTTATATTCTTCCAGAGTCACCGCATACTATGGATATTTCAATTGTGTTAGAAGATGAAAAGCCATTGAGTGTCAATGAAGTCCCAGACTACCATGAGGACATTCACACATACCTTAGGGAAATGGAGGTAAGAGCTCTTAGAATCCAGTTTTTATACTGTTGTTTATTCATTGTGGCAAAATGAAACTGAGAGGATGTTTTTAAGTTCTTTAACTGCTAGTGAATTATTGTAATGTTATACTTATGTTTCTGGTATGTAGCCTCTTTGTTAATGGTAGAATAATCTAATTGCAATTTTAACATTATACTAAGTAACTTTCTCAACAGGTAAAATGTAAGCCTAAAGTGGGTTACATGAAGAAACAGCCAGACATCACTAATAGTATGAGGGCTATCCTTGTGGACTGGTTAGTTGAAGTAGGAGAAGAATATAAACTACAGAATGAGACCCTGCACTTGGCTGTGAACTACATTGATAGGTTCCTTTCATCGATGTCTGTGTTGAGAGGAAAGCTTCAGCTTGTGGGCACTGCTGCTATGCTGTTGGCCTCGTAAGTTCAGCTTGGTTTGTTGGATTAAGTGATTGATACCTTTCTGTGTAGGGAAGAAATTGTGATTTTTAAGATTGTAGCATTTTAATAAAAAACACAAGGCAGAAAGTCAGAGACTACTTTAGGGGTAGCAATATGAAACAGTGTGTGAAACTAATTTAGGATATTAATCTTCCCAGATCTAGATTCCAGGGGACCTTCTTGAATGAAGATGAGAGACTGGCTACATTTTAATAAACTAGGAGTAGATTACCAAGTTTGAAAGTGTGGTTCCTTCCATCAAAAAGTGCCTTTCTGGCATAAAATCTTTATTAAACAATATGTATTAAATTATTTTTAAATTAATTTATTAAAATTTAAAGAATTTATCTTCTCCCATGGAAATTAAATACATTAAAAAACTAAAAATGTTTATTTTACTAAGAATTTCCTAAATTTTCAGTTACGTGGTAATAAACTCTGGCATTGTTCCCATCTTGGAACTCTTTCTTGCCTCTTATATCTTTTGACTGCATTGGGAAAAAATCCCAAGTCCTGGATGGATTTGGGTCTTTTAGTTAGCATTTATCTAGCTCTGCTGGACATGTCAAGTACCAGGGCAAACAGGAAATTGGTGGAGTGTAGGTTTTGGACATACTTCATGCTAAAGGGATTTCAGAATTAGATAAACAGCTTGCTTCTCTTTTTGGAAGGACTGATTACTTACAACTTTTTTCATTGTAGAAAGTTTGAAGAAATATACCCCCCAGAAGTAGCAGAGTTTGTGTACATTACAGATGATACCTATACCAAGAAACAGGTCCTGAGAATGGAGCACCTAGTTTTGAAAGTGCTTGCTTTTGATCTAGCTGCACCAACAGTAAATCAGTTTCTTACTCAATACTTTCTGCACCAGCATTCTGCCAACTGCAAAGTTGAAAGTTTAGCAATGGTAAGTTCTTTTCATTTGTTGAATGAAGAGTCTTAGGTCACACAGCTTAATTATATAGCTTTGGTCAAGGGATTTAGTGTTTTGGGGACAAATTAGTGTTGCAGTATAAAGAGAGCCTACAACTGGCAGAAGATAACATGAATTGGGAAATACTAAGGAAAGTGGTATGAGGATGAAGTCTAAGAAATGGTAGCCAGAAGAGTTGTTTTAAAAATTATTGGAAGAGGAAAAAGTATAGGATGAGGACAGATAAGGTTATGGGACTTTTTTTCCTTTGGCTGCCATAGAGCCAGGCTTTTAAAGATTTTATTTCTTTGAGAAAGAGAGAGCACAGAGAGGGAGGGAAAAGCAGACTCCCCACTAAGCAGGGATCCTGATGTGGGGCTTGACCCCAGAACCCTGGGATCCTGACCAGAGCCGAAGGCAGACATTTAACTGAGTCACCCAGGTGCCCTGCCATAGAGCCAGTCTTAAAGACAGGAACATATTAGGGCAGAAGGGGAAAATTTGAGGCTTGAATTCTAGAGCTCTTGTGACCAAAAAGTATATTTGCTTTTTCATTCCAGTTTTTGGGAGAATTAAGTCTCATAGATGCTGACCCCTATCTAAAGTACCTGCCATCAGTTATAGCTGCAGCAGCTTTTCATTTAGCACTCTACACAGTCACAGGACAGAGCTGGGTATGTATCACCATGTCCTCACACATCTGTCTTGCAACTTAAAATTTTATTTCTGTCAGATAAGTTAGATAACTTATATACAAGTGTTGCTGGTATAGAGGTAGCTACCTGGAAAAAAACGTTAAAAAAATCTGTGATGTTTAAAGTGTCTTGTTTAGTAACATATGTTTGCTTGTTAAGTAGAAAGCTTTGTTATTCTTGGGTTTGAAAGGTGTGCTTAAAGAATTAGGACCGTAAGACCTGCTGTTGGCAGGGAAAGTGGTAAAAACTGATCAAAGTCAGCATAAAAGATGGAATAAGGGCTTGAGAAATCTGGAAGATTTGCTAGTTGGAGGTGTTAAGTCTTGAAATTTAACAAAACTCAAGTTTAATGCCAATACTACCTCACTGTATTTAGTGTCTGTTACTAAAAACAAAACTCAGTGGTTTTCTACTCCCTTCTCTGCAGCCTGAATCTTTAGTTCAAAAGACTGGATATACCTTGGAAAGTCTTAAGCCTTGTCTCATGGACCTTCACCAGACCTACCTCAGAGCACCACAGCATGCACAACAGTCAATAAGAGAAAAATATAAAAGTTCAAAGTAAGAATTAACATTAATAGATATTAAAGAAGCTTGCTTTTTCAGGCCACCACATGATTGAGATCCTTGACATTTTAACTTTATCAAAGGATTCACAAAACAGGCACAGGCTCCTTGTAGCCAGGTGTTTTGAGTAGGTTGTAGTTATGCTTTATGTCTTGCATTTGAGGGAGAAAAGGGGAGAACGGGGCATGCTTGCATGTTTTGTGGACCAATGATTCTATAACCATTAATTTCAATCAAAATATTAACAGCATTTCTGTATTCCATGATCTTTACCCAATGAATATTTACTGAGTTTTTTTCCTACTTACAGGTATCATGGTGTTTCTCTCCTCAACCCACCAGAGACACTAAATGTTTAACAGTGAAAGACTGCTTTTGTTTTCTAAAATGTAAATCATTCAAAGTATATGATGTACAGTTTTGTAAGGTTTTAATTTTACAATCATTTCTGAATAGCGTTATGGTCAAGTACAAATTATGGTATCTATTACTTTTTAAATGGTTTTAATTTGTATATCTTTTGTACATGTAACTATCTTAGATATTTGGCTAATTTTAAGTGGTTTTGTTAAAGTATTAATAATGCCAGCTGTCAGCACAGTAAGAATAAGAACTAATAAATGGATTTGGAAAATTTGGTTTTTTGTAAGTCAAATCTGATTTGACTTTATGATATCACTCTGAAGAATTATTTTGATTTACTGTAGAAGGGAATTGGGAAGGCTTCTGAAATTGAAAAATAGTTTTACAAAAACAGATAAAAGTTTGAGCATTCATTTTTCCTAAGGAACTGGATCAATTTGGTGACTTGAGCATAATCTAAGCATATGTGGAATAAATCTGTACTTATTTATCAGTTGTGATGATCCTGAGAATCTTTCAGCCCTTTGTACACACTATGAAAATGCTGTTTCATTCCTCATCAACTTTTCCACTCTACTGAAGTGACAATTATTTAAAACCCACTAAGTTGTTCAGGTTTATTTTAAAGCACAATGTAAAAAATCATATAAAGAATCGACTAGATTTTATAATGGATTTGTGAATAGAAAAATACTCAAGTTATGAGCACTGAATAAATATCCTTTTAATAGTTATATACACAAATATACAACTATGTGAGCTTCAATTAGCAGCTCTCTTCTTTTTTCTTTTTCTCACTGGCTTTTTACTTGGTGCTTCTTGTTTTGCACTGATGGTCTGTGTTCTGTGAATAAAATAAATTAAAGTTACTAACAGTATTAGCACTATAAAGCCGATACAATGGATGGTTTACCAGACTTACACCATTTTGCTCGTTCTAAGTCTGGACTACCAAAATGGGAGACCTTTTTTTTTTTTTTTTTCCAGGAGAATATATAACATTTGCCAACTAAGAATAAAATTCAGTGACCTTAAAAGGCCATCTATACAGTTTTGTAGAATTAGATCCTGTTGTTAAATCTCAGTTTGAAGAAACTAAGAAGAGCTGGATTTAAAAAAAAAAAAAAAAAAAGGGGGTGTGTGTGTGTGTGTGTGTGTGTGTGTGTGTGTGTGTCTTTGTTTATAGTAGGATAAGATGAGAATAAAACCAGAGAAGTCTTGAGTTATGTGTGTACATTTGAAATAAACCATAACTTTATTACCTTATTTTCTTTGGGTTCTTGTCTGGTTCTAAAATGATCATTTCTTCTTCTTCACTGTCTGAGAGTACAATAGGGGCATCTTTAAGAAAATTTGAGGAAACAATATAAGCATAATCTCTTGGAAAATTTCTACATGGGTTTATGTCAGCAGTTCTAAAATTCTATTTCCATACAAACAGTCCCAACTACTCTTGAGTAGAGGCTTACAGAACTACTTGTTTTCTCCTTCCCTGAAGTAACTCCCTGTAGCTCTGAAAAATAACACATACTTTATTTCCTAAAAATTCTGTAATTATATGACCATTTTGTACATGTCATAATAGGGGGGAAAGTCTATACAGCTTCTCCCTATTATAAACAACACTGGAAGGAAAATACCTAGAAGGAGAATTACTATGTCAAGAGGTATATACGTTTTAAAAAATTTTTTGCCAAATCCACCCAAAATACTCTATGAATTTTTATTAAAAACTCATTTTCCTATGCACTCTTGCCAATGGTGGTTTGTTTTGTTTTGTTTTTAAGATTCTGTTTATTTGAGAGGGAGAAAAAAAGAGCACAAGCAGAGAGAGGGACAAGCAGCCTCCACATTCAGCATGGAGCCCTAACTAGTGCTTGATGCCATGACCCTGAGATCATGACCTGAGCAAAAATCAAGGAGTCACGCACTTAACCTGAACCACCCAGGTGCCCTAGTTTTTAATACTGTCTGATAGAGTAGTGAGAAAACATCCCTTTTTGCTTTGAATTTATTTCCTTTATTACTAGTAAGGTTGCTCATGAAATAGGTTACTGGCCATTTGTACTTGAGAATTACTTTGTATCTTTTGCCAGTTTTTCTTCTGAGCCTTAGTTAATGATGTATATAAAGTGTGAATTAACCCTTTTCCCAGGTGGCATATCAATCTTTGAGTTTTCAATTTGTTTCTCGTGTTGATGTGCTTTAGAAAGGCTTTACCTGCTTTATCCTCCCAATTATCTTAGGTCCATTTTCATTATTCAGTTGAAAATATTACTCTTCAAAGCAGTAATTGAATGTTTAGCTATTAATCTTACTAATCTTAGAAAACTATTTCACAAATATATAAAGAGGCATATGCTAAGATGTTTTACTGTAGCTCTATAACAAAATGGTAACATTTATCAATAAGGGAATATTATTAAACCAACCTAGTTATTGTCAAAGCTAGAATTCTATGTAGCATTTAAAAAATGTGGCTGATGACATGAAAAAATTCTAAAGATTGATTCACAGTTCCTGTGTTTAAGCTTATATTGGTATAAATATATAGTAAATAAATACATGGAACATGGTCTAAAAAAATAATACCAAACAGAAGTAACCACTAGGAAAGCTGAGTAAGGCTCCCAATCAATAGGCAATTCCCCCCCCCTTACAAAAAACCTCAGCAGGCTCTCAGTAATATTTATAGGTAATTAATCTCATTCCTTGAAGATAGACAGGTATGTACATTACGTACTTAAACAGTATCACCTTCACTATTTTTTTCAGCCAGATTTAGTAAATATACCCTTTAGTTCTCTGCCAGCCTACTTGCTACATCGATCCTTGTATGGTTTGGGTTTGAAAAACCCAATTCATGATTATAATGGGCCAAGCAAGAATTTGGTTTTCTGGACAGTAAAAATATCCACAGGTTAAAAACAATTTTTTCTAGTTCTACAGCTTTCAGGATGCAAAGAACACCTAGAACTACCATTATTCCAGGTGATTCTAGAGTTCTGTATGTTCTAATACTGCTCTAATAACAGCCATATATAGCTATTTAATTTTATATTAACTAAAATTAAAATTTAGAATCCCATTCTTATGTCACAAACCACATTTCAAATGCTCCATATCTGCATGTGGCTAGTGGCTATTATATTTATTAAACAGTGTATGCATAGAACACTTCTAACATTACAGTTCTATTTGGACAGCTCTAATGTATGTTATGATATGGGCTTTTTATGTTTGAATCTAGACACTACAAAGAAGAAATGGCAAGCAGGAATGAACTTAAGGAACTCATCCCTTTAAAACTGGCCCACATCTACATATAAAAGAAAAAAAAAATTTTAACTAAAATGCCACTATATACCAGAGTACTACTACTCCACAAAGCATGTTCTTTCAGAAAAGAATTGGAATTAATTCTGTAATTAGTATCAACAGTTTAACTGAAATTGAAGCCACAAAATTTTAGCCCCTCTTTTAGAGGAATATAAAATTAAGATCCCAAAAAAAGGAAGGTATATGTATTATGTATATATAATATACGTAATTACATAAAAGCCATAAATAGTGTTACCTACCTTGGCTTCCAATATTGGAGACTTCTACTCCAGTGTCCATTTTTATACTATCAAGAATGATTGCTTCATCAGTGCCATCTTCATCTTCCTCTTCCTTCTCAGAGTCTTCAAGATCACCCCAGGAGTTCTCTACTCCCTCTCCAATTTGGGCAGTTCCAGGAGTCCAAAGCACAGGATTAGAAACACTTAACAAGTTAAGGAAACTGAGTAACAAAAATACTGCCATTTGGTGCAGTGTTGAAAAAGATGAGAGAAAAAGTTTTAAGAACGAAGAGTGCATCAAGTTTGTGCAAAAAAATTTCACTAATAGCTACACTGTGGGGGGCTGAACAAAAAGAAAAAAACGTTAACTCAGGTAAGATTTTATGGAAACAATAGTGAGAAGTATTGAGACATACTGGCTCTCACCATTTGCAGTAATAAATGTGGCAAATGGATGAATAACTAATTTCCAAGAACAATGTGTAATAGATATAAAGTGCTTGACTGAGATTAGATAGATATATAGATATATATAGATAGATATAAAGTGCTTGACTGAGATTAAGGAACAATTTTCCAAAGAAAAATGCTGTAAATTGGTAAGATAGAAAATTTTCAGTTTTTGTAGGCTAGCCGAAGAATTTTATCAGACTCAATAAGACTAATCACTGTCTTGTATCTTCAATGTTTTCTCTAACAAAGCAGTGTTTCAGAAAACAAACCAGTATGTACACCCTTCACATATTCTTAATAATGCCAAAAGTGTTATGAATCATGTTGTTACTGAAAAAAACCATCCAATAAAGATACACTTCTAAAGGAGGTTCAGCTTCAGCAATAATTTCTTCTGCTTTCTCTTCTACATCAGAGGTATCAATAGGGGCCTTTTCCATTTTAAATGCTGTGATTCTTTGACTTGCTATAGACTCTGCAAAGCCATATTTTCCACCTTCTTTCCTGTGTGGGTTTTTTATTTGGAGGTGGGGAGGGGTGGAGAAGAGGGAATAAAAAGTGGAAGAGAAAAGGAAGGGAAAAGTTAACCATTTTATCCTTTTGACGGAGGAGAAACATTGAGAAAAAAGCTGACCAACTTAACCTCACCAATTTATTATGCTTATCAAGAGAAATAAAAGTTACTGTAATTTATTGAAACATGTGCCAGGCAAGCGCTAAGTGCTTTAAGTATATTATTCTCTAATCCTCAAACCTGTCCTACCAAGTAGGTATTACCTCCCACATCACAGAAGACACTGGAGTGGTGGGTTATAGAAGCAGCAGAGAACCAACCCCCTGTTTGTGTTGCTTCTGTTAAATGAGCTACTAGATTTTCTTTTTTCTAAAGAAAATGTTTTTGTTTTGTATTGTTTTGTTTTAAGATTTTATTCATTTAGGGATGCCTGGGTGGCTCAGTCAGTTAAGCAGCTGCTTTCGGCTTGGGTCATGATCCCAGCCTCCTGGGATCGAGTCCCATATAATGGCTCCTTGCTACGCGGGGAGCCTGCTTCTCCCTCTGCCTCTGCCTGCCACTCTGCCTGCCTGTACTCTCTCTGTCTCTCTGACAAATAAATAAATAAAATCTTTAAAAAAAAAAAAAAGATTGTATTCATTTATTTGAAATAGGGAGAGAGCCAGAGAGAAAGCATGAGCAGAGGGGAGGGGCAGAGGCGGAAGCAGACTCCCCACTAAACAGGGAGCCCAATGCAGGGCTCAATCCCAGGATCCTGGGACCATGACCTGAGCTTATGGGAGGTGCTTAATCAACTAAGCCACCCAGGTGCCCCAAAAATGTTGATTTTTTTAAAAAGAAAAATATTATGTGGCTTCTCAATACAGATTATATTTAAAATGGAATACAATATAACACTTCTGTATATTCAACTTAGATTAACAGATAAGGAAAAATGGGAGTGTGAAAATTATATGGTTACTCTTATGCAAGAAAGTCCTTAACAGAAAAATCTGTTAAAAATAAAAAGACCATTTAGGGCTAAAAAGAATTAAACTTACCTTACTTTCTGGTCATTCTCCAAAGCCTTCTGTATTAGCTCTGTAATTTCCAGTACTTTCACACCAGCTATTTTACTACATCTCAAAACCTATTTATAAAAGTGCATTCTGTTATTTAAAGACAACCACACAGCTTTCTCCAACAAAACTAAAAATGTGAGAATAGTTTTTCTACCTTTAAAATATAAGCTTGACCTTTTCAAATATGAAAATACAATGTAAACACAAATTAATGCAAAATGTGAGACTTGTTTTAAAATATCTGAAGGAATATCACATTAAGAGAGACTCAAAAACTTCTCTGACTGTAAAAGATACCACTACTGAAAAGGCCACAGATATACATTATATACTCAGGGATGCACTAACTACCCTTCTGTGTGAGTGACCCAAAACATTAGTTCAAAACATGGCTGCAGTATGCCTGGGGAAACTATAAAGCAGAGATTCCAGGCCTCAGGGACCGAATGGACCAAAATCTCTGGAAATAGGGATCTGGTAATGGCCATAATACTGGTCATAGAAACTGATATGGCACATTTAATATATACTATACAGTGCAATATAACCATGTATTTATCCTTACAGTCCTAACAACTTTATTCCTGTTTTATTCCTGTTTTTATTCCCTGTTTTACGGATAAAGAAGCCAAGGCACAAAGATATGAAATCATTTGCAAAAGGTCAGTTAGCATAAGGCGGAACTGAAATTTCAATTAAAGCAGTCTCTGTTCCCCATCTGTGCTATATGCTATATGCCTATCTATTTTCTAGAAGCCTTCAGGTGAATCCGATATGTAGCTGGATTTGTGAACTGCTGCTTACTGAAAACCCAGCTTATGAGAGTACCTAATTTCTACCTTTTGACACCTTTTTTTTTTTTTTTAAATAAGGAGATGAATCTCTTTTCTCACTGGAAAGAAAGGATATATTGTAGTCACCAGTCAACACAATGTGATAATATTGACAACAGATTCTAACATATCCTAGAATCACTGAAAACATCCTTGATGGCTATCCTTGATGGTTTTTTAGTTAATAAAACAAGAAAAAGCAAACAAAACAAAAACAAGAAAAAGCTTCTAAAAAGAAGAGACCTATTCTTAAAAGAACATTAATCAAAGCACTAACTTGATCTTTCAGCAGCATTATCCCACCACTGGACTGGATAGTACAAATCTCTCGATGCTTGTTCATGGCAATCACCAGCAGGCCATCCATTACACGTTCTTCCCGTTCATTGGGATCCACCAATAAATATGTACTGAAATGAATGTTAATTGGACCTGATTAAATCCGAGGCTAAACGCTTGTCAATTTTAAGATAGTGAATATTTTTAAAAGATAGCATTAATAAAAGTCAACAGAGTAAAGGTCTAAGCCTATGGATGTGAATCACTTTAATGGGAAAAGAGATGAGATTTATAGTTTTTATGGACAAAATAAATGCTGAGGGGCTATCACTAGCTATTACAGTAAAATCACTTAAGTTCATATTAGTTTTCTTTAAACAGTACACAATCTAAACCTAATGCTATCACTTTCATTAAATGACTTATTGCTCATCAATAAAAACTACATTAATTTGTTAATTTGGAAAGTCCCCTAGTGTGTCCTAGATTCTGAAGTTCTCCTAGGTTCTGCTAATGGATCATTAAAAGAATACTATTTCTGCATTGTCCAATGTTGGTCTCTAGTCACATGTGGCTGATAAATATATGTGAAAAATACAGACGTCAAAGATTTAGTAGAAATAAAAGAATATACAATATCTGATGAATAATTTTTACACTATATACTAAGACAATATTTTACATATAAGAGAAAATATATATCAAAATCAATTTTCCCTGTTTCTTTTTACTTTTAATGTGACTACTAGAAAATTTTAAATTACATATATTGCTCATGTTGTATTTCTACTGGACAGTGCTGGTCTATTTCCCACTAATGAAATTCTACACTATATTGAAAGCTTCCCTGGTTTTTATTCATAAAATTGTTAAAATATCTTATTTATATCTCCCTTTGTTTCAGAAGAGATTTAAGGCTCAAGTTTTCATTTAAAGGTACTGCTACATGGACCTATGACTCCAGTTTTTCTGTTGTAGGAAGAATTAGTGAATTGTGAAGAAACTACTAGAGAGCTGAAGAAAACTAGATTTATCCCATTTGTGAACCATTCCACCTTATGACTTGCTCCTCTAATAAGCTCCAAAGTCCCATCTTCCATTAATCCACAGTAATTCTCACTCTACTTTCCTGAATTAGAACCTAACACAATTCGATTAACACCTATACACCTCTAGCACCCACACTACAGGAAATTTATAAGTATCCTATGAAAAGTGTTGTGAAATCTCTTCATTACAGAAGAATTTGTCACTTCTATTAAGAAAGCTCTTTGCCAACTAACGCTCTTACAAAGAAAGAAAAAAAAAACCTAAGGTGCTTTAATATTAGAGGAGGTGTTTATTCATCTGTCCACAGCACATTTGAACAGAACAAAAAAGTTCCTAGCTGCATGTACAATTTCAGCCCATGACAAGAATGAGACTTACCCTTGCTGGAAGAAGGCAAAACTGACACAAATCGGCATGTGGTGGATGCTTAACGGTACAGGATCTCGCTCTTCAGGTGTATACTGTTTGAAAATAAAAGCTTCGATAATTAGTCACTGAATTATAAACATAAAAAATATCATGCACATCAAATATTAAAATAAAAAACATATTTCCTTTAATCGTTAGTTGAGTACCTAAATTAATTCTTTCACAATTACCTGTTTGACTTTGCCACTCAGGGTTCCTTAAAATTTTATGCATATGTCAAAAAGCTTTACTAGCATATAAATACCATAAAATCTGTTCATCTAAGTATGTGTCTACTCATTTTGTAGCAATTTATAGTTATGTTAACTATCACCACAATACAGTTTTTTGACCTTTCCAATACACTCCTGCCCAAATCTCCTTGAGCCTATTTGCAGTCACTTCTCATTCCCACTCCCAGCCCTAAGCATTTGTATTTTGCGTTGTTTCCTTTGAAGTTAGCACATTTCATCCATCTTGCAATATGTATCACTAGTTTGGTCCTTTTTACTGCTGAACAGTATTCCACTCCACTCCAATCCACTGTATGGATGTATATCCATTCCACTGTATGGATATACCACTGTATGGATATATGTTTTTCGACTTACCAGCTGATGAACATTTGGATTGTTGCTAGTTTGGGGCTATTATGAGTAACGCTACCATGGAACATTCACATGAAAGTCTTTGACTGAAAATGTACTATCATGTCTCCTGAGTTGATTCCTAGGCATGGAATTGCTATGCTGTGTAAGTTGATACCTAACTTTTTAAGAAACCGCCAAACTTTTCCAATGTGACCATACTACTACTCTATATTGCCACCAGCAGTAACTCTACAATATTTTTAAATTGGTCTCTTTCTCTCTTACTTCCTTACACCAATTCCCTTTTCTAAAGGAACATGTCTATTATTAATAAACCTTTGTCTCTACCTCTAGGTCTTTATAGTCTACTCTAGTCTAATGCCTAAAAGCAGCACAAGAAAGACTGCCCAGAAATGTGGGCATCTGATGTTTCCTTCACAACTTTAAAACTCAAACCATACAGTGTACTTTCATTATTCAAGCATGAATTCATATAAATTGAAGTTGACATATTTAGCAGAAGAGAAAGGCAATGTAAACAGTACATGTCAACAGTTTTCAAAATGTGGCCCTTCCACTGGCAGCATCAGTATCACCTGAGAACTCTGTTAGAAGTACAAATTTGTAGGTTCTATCGCTACCCTAGTCTGAGTGTGGAGCCTAGCAATATGTTTTAATAAGCCTTCCGGCTGTTTCTGAAGGACTTAAGCACAAGTATCTCAATGTGCTAAGAACCATGTATTTCTAACATGTGGTTCCTAAACATAAGCCAACCACTTCATCTAATGCTCAATCCTAAGAAAAAGTTATCTGGTTTTATCCTAGGAAACCAAGATAGGGTATGCTTTTATTGACGGACACTATAATAAAAGAGATTTAAGAGTTTTCAGGGACAATTTTGACCATTTATCATTTTTGCCTTATCAACAAATCTCAGAACATACTTAATCACCATCTACAAAAAGAATTCACTAATAACAAGTTGCCTGAACATCAAGGATATTCATTCATTCATTCATAGGGAGAAGCCTGGCTCGAATCATGGGAGCTCACCAGCGTTACTTCATCTCCTTGGACAGAGACATCAGGTCTTCGGAAGTGACACAAGGCTACAATTGCAGCAATGCTGGCAGCATCAATAATATTCCCATCATGATTTAATAAATGTAGGTCCACACGTATCTGCCATACCTGAATGTAAGTTTAAAACAAAAATAAATCCTAACTGATCACAACCAGTGGCTATTCATAAGGAAATTAACACTGCATGCAAATTTTTCTCTTACAGTTAAAATATACAGTTACTCCTTCTACTTTATCTTTAAATGTGTATTAAGAGAAACGTTAAGCTAGGTCAACATCTGAAGTACCAATAGTTTACCTTTCTGTGAGTCACCTGACAACAATTAAATATACACTCTAAATATGTAGAACCACTGCACAATTATAAGATTCTCCCAAACCTAAATATATTTTTATTTTGTCTCCCAACTTAAAAACCACAAACTCTTAGGTTTTACTTGATAATACTTATAATCTATAAGTAATCCAAATAGGAAGGATCATATTCAATGATATAATGTAGAAAGTGATTTCTCTGGAGTCAAAAAGATAGTCAAAATATCCTAAACAAGAGTAAAGTTCTAAAACATTATGATGCAGCACAATTTATTGAGAGTAACATTTCCAATGTCAGCCTATCACTAAACTCCCTGTGTAGCCCTTATAAGTCAATAAACCTACACAAAAGAAGGATTTAATCTGTTCTTCAGTTCCTCATTCCTAAAAAGAACACATTACATGCTTCCATCAACTCAAAGAACAGAATAAAACAGAATATATGAAAAAACAAGCTCTTTGAATAAGACATTTTTACACACATCCAAGTTGATAATTTCACCAATGTTTCTTGTCCCTTCAGAGAGAGAGATGACAAAGTTCTAGGGTAGCACTCAGGAACATTTGCAGTGAAGTGAATCAGTATAAAACTGAATTAACGGAAGCTCTGAGAATACAAGTACAGATATAAGAATCCATGAATCAACAATACTCAACCTAAGATTATGATTAAGAATTTTGGGCATATCCCCACCTTTTCACCAGCAACAACACAGAGAGATTCAGTGTCTATACACTTCGAATTTCTTAGACATCTTTCCAAGAGTCGATTCAACTTCACCAAGAGATCTGACTGCCTATGAAAATAGGAATGGGCTAATGTCATGAAATATAACACCAGGCATTAAAACAATAATAGCTCACTGCTGTTATGTTCTCCTCTGGCTAAAAAGCAGCTTTAAAAAAAAAAAAAAAAGATTTAAGTACCTGCCAGGTTCAAAAGCTGGGGCAGCCATCTGAGATAGTTCAAGGTTAAAAAAAAGAATACCTTCTGTTGCCCTATTGAGCTTTGGAGAAACAAGTTCACAGGAAACCTGTCCAAGAACTCTGCAAAATAAAGCACAAATCTGTTAACTAAATATATATCCTTTTCAATTAAAAATAAATGTAAAACATACCAATTAAGTTTTGATCATACTCTAACAACATATTCAGTATGATGTATCATTAGAGGCTGAAATTACATATAAAGTATAGAATATATACAGAAATAAAACACATACTGGCATACACAAAAAGTGACAAGAAAAAAATCTTTTATTACAACACTATTACACAGATTTTTTTTTTAAATCAGTGATCTTTACTTTTTTCTAAAACAAATATTTATTGACACAAGACAGCATGAAAACTTGCGACTTTTTAAGAGTTTTCATATGGCACAGCTGGCCACCATTATCTGAACAATATCCTCACAGCTTCCAAATAAATAAAAAACTTAATTCTTATGTTAGGCAAATGAGAAAAGTAGGCCTACTTAATGGGAGGTGCAGAAAATAAATTCAGGGCAATTACTACTGGCTGTATATATGACCTAAAGACATCAGAAAACTATGCAATACTCGGGATGAAAGATATATTCATGGTTAAAAATTTTTAAAAAATCTCTCATTAAAGAAAATATGCTTATTTTGGCAGCGAAACAAATAAGTCTGTCCAGACTTCTTAGATGCTTTGTGAACAACTGAGTCAATAAGTTTCTTTTAAACTTCTCCCTATTGAGTTTTTATCAAATTTGAATCCTTTGTTACCTTGTCTTCCCAAGTTCCACAATACAGCACCCATAATCTGTTCCAAATGAGATCTTGATGTTCCTATAATCATAGGTTTGTCTGCCATCCAGCCGCTGTAAGCACAACATTCATTCTTTTATTCCTTCAACAATTATTTACTGAGCAGCTACTCTATGCCAGGGCTAAACACTTGGAGATAGGTGGATTCCTAACCACTCCCCATAGGAAAGTGGAAACTAGGTTCCCGAGCACTCGTAGTCGCTGGTGTGACTCTAGCTTTTTGAACCCAACTCGAGGGGGGAAAAAAAAAAAAAAAAAAAATGCTTAAGGGATGGGGGGAACACGCCGGTGGTTCCTTCCAGGGCTTCCTGGGCCTGCGAGGGTTCTGCGCGTTCAAACCGGAAGGCTTCGAGCGGCGGTGCGACCAGAGAGCCCACGCATCGCGAAGTTCCCGGGACCGTTTACCTTTTTCTCTTCGATGGCGCGGAGTAGGAAACGGCGCTCGCAGTTTGACAGTGGTGTCTCCTTCATGCTGTAGGACCACAACACACCCTAGCACCGGAATCCGCTAGGAAAAGTGAACTTGAACCCCTTCACGCGCTCCCCGCTCGCTCTGACGCGCAGGAAATTTACGTCATCAAAGCTCCGCGGCCAAGGCTGGGGGCCCGTCGCTAGTGCGCAAGCTCAAAGCAATGTTGGCACTAGAGGGACTGACTAGGAGAAGCCAGTAAGTTGAAGGAGGCGTTTTCTTTTTTCATAAAGTGTAGGAAAGAAAAGGACTCCAAAACAGTTATCAGTTATAGAAATTAAAATCAGTATAGGGCTTTCGCATTTCACCCTTTATTCAGTTCTAGCGGGGTAGGCTAGACAGGTATTACTGTTATTTTATACAGAAGAGGAAGTTGAGATTTAGCCGGAAAGCTGCAGAGGCAGAGTTTGGAGCATTTTCAATGGAGAAACACTGGAATGAACGGGCGAAGTGGAGAGGAGGGAGGAGAAGAAACTTAAGACAGTGAGGTGGGGTATTATTGCGGGCTGAAGGTGAAATCTCGTAGACTTGAGAAGCTGACAAGAATTGAGAATAAATATTAGCACTTCTTAACTAACGGTGTTATAATCACCACTAGCTGAAACAAAATTTGTTGTTTATTTTTTCAGTCTCCCCAGTTATTTTAAGCCGATAAACTTTTTTTTATGGGCTTAGAAGAACTGGATGCTAGCGCGGCCAGCCACTCAGCTTTTTCTAGAGGTGCACTAAAGAAGTAGTTAAAAGCAGGAACTCCAAACTATCCGGGTTCTAATTCTGACTCTGCCCTTGACTAGTTCTGTGACCCTGGCCTAGTTAGCTTATGTGCTTCACTTTACTCATCTGCAGAGTAGGAGTGATAAACCTATTATGAGGGGTGAAAACGAGCTAATACATGTAAAATGCTTAGCACAGTGTCTGGAATGAGTAAGTACTATGTGTTTGCATATTGTTTTGTTAACATTTGTTTCTGAGGGGATAGGCACTGTAATTCCTTTTCAGGCTCCATTCCACTACTTTTATCTTTTCTTACACTTTTTTTTTTCTTTTTCCTACCAGTGATACAAAGTAGTCTGTACCACTTGCAGTCCCTGTACTCAGTTAATTACTGTGTGTGTGTGTGTGTGTGTGTGTGTGTGTGTGTGTGACAGCTTTCTGTGTTGCAAGAATAATTTAAGTGCTGGAGAAAAGGGGTGGACAAAATCCTGTTCCTTGAGGAACCTATGTTCTCTTTGGAAGAGACAATAAAAGCTTAAACAAACATACACAAAAAAACCCAAGTCCGTGTACTGAATGCTATCTGAGAATAGCATTCAGTTGCTATTTTAATAGGGATAGTTGCAGAAAGAGGTTGTTCTGTAGAGCTGACATTTGAGTTAAATAAATTCTCAGTGATGAGAAGGAGCAGCCATGATATCATCTGGAGAAAAGGAAGTGTTTCAGGCAGAAGGAGCAAGAGGAGTCAAGAATGAGATAGGATGAGCTTAACATGGTCTGGAGACAAATTGTGAAGAAGGAGGAAAGTGAACAGAAACTATGTCCACATGCTCAGACAGTTGATTGATTTTCAAAATAGGCAAGGGGATTACAGAGTATAGGCCATTCAAGTTCTTTTAACAATGTAAGTTCTTTTATAATACGACTTCACAACAGAACTCTTGGCTGACTTCATCATTTAAATCCTTGTGTTCTTTTAGTGGGCATTTACTAATTTCTCTTTTTGTCAGAAATGAAATGTTGGCCTTTATTGATGTAGTCTGTCCTTTCCTGGGTGGCTCCTTGGTAGTGGAAAAAGAGTGTTGTTTGGCTTCAGATAAACTTCAGTTCTCATGGACTTTGGGTAAATTATCTATGTGAACTTCAGCTTCTCTATTTTAGTTTGGAAATAATTACTTTGTGTTAAGTTGAGAGAATCTGTTTTGGACAGGATAACTATTCAGTTAGTTTCCTTTCCTTTTTTTGGGTTGCCAAAGGCTTCTCTTGAAATCACCCGGATTTGCCGTTTCAGATTGCTCTTCTGAGATTGCTGCTTGATTACTTTGCCCTTGCTTTTCTCCACTTCGCTGGAATTTCCACCATTCTTTTCTACTTTCACTATTATTTTATTATAATTTTAACATTGCAGTATCTGCCTTTTATTGGAGTTAAAGATGTATAACCTATCTCCACCCACATCTAAATTCCATCACAAAATATATTTACTTCACAATCTCATATTTAGTAAGAACGTTTTGAAACACCCAAGGGACCTTGGCTTCATGTTTTCAGGAGGAAAAAGTTTTTGAAGTTTGAAAAGAGGTTCAAATTGTACATTCTACTCTTTTTAAAAAGAATCAATTTGAATCAGCATATTAACCTGGATTATCTGTTTACATATAACCTGGTTTTCAACAAAATATTTGAATACACACCTTTTCCCCCCCATCTTTATTGGGCATCTGTTGCTTTGACCAGCATTCTTCTATTTTTTGGAGAAATGCCCTTTCCTGATCCCATATTATTCTGGTGTTAATGGTAATAGCAGTCAGGGTATGACCAAGCCCTACTGATCATGGAAATCCCTCTCTCTCTCCTCATTGCCTGTTCACCCAGGCAGGGCTAAACAGTCACTTCATCAGTCTTGGCATGTGAACTCTGGGAGAGAGTAGGTCTTTCCTTCTCTAAGAGTATGAACTCTAAGGACAAGGCAAGTCTGGAACTGTTAGGGGCCATCTTGCCACCACATGGAGAGAATGTGTTTGAAAATGAAATCAGACAGAGGCCAGTAAACTGAGAAATAAGGGGGAGAAGGGGAGCCCTTATATAGAAATAGTTTGCACCAGTTCTTGGACTTCCTAGTTGGTGAACCAGTACATTTGAACTGCTCTCTGGGTAAGTGTATCCAGAAGAATCCTGACTAAATACACTTCTACTAGATTGTAAAGATCCATGTCTTACTAACCTTAGAGCACCTGCTGAATCTGGTAGTGTACCTTGTGAGTAAATGGATGAATGGTCTGTTACAGCACTTCTGGTGAAATAAATTAACAAGTGGATGAATAAATGAACACATGGAATCTTACAATTTTATTTACCATATAGTATTTCTGCCGTACAATTTGTCTCTATAGAAATTTGTTTTCTAGAAATTATTCTGGAAGAAAATAATGCAAAATGTTAGGATGGTTATATCTGGGTGGTGGGATTCTGGGATTTTTTTTTTCCTTTTTGAACTTTCTTCTCTATGAATTTCCCAAATCTTCCATAAGGCATATGAATAGCTTTTATCATCAGTAAAAGTAAAAATAATGTGTTTCCCTTTTCTTGTTCTGACACATTTAACTATTTGTTTAAAGAGATTTTGGCTTTCAACTACATTTTAACAAAGACATCTGTTTTGTTGTTTTTCAAGACTCAAACTGGAAACTACATAGTTAATATGTGGAAAGATTTTATGCATTGACAACTGCTGTGGTCTGAATGTTTGTGTTCCCCTGAAAATTCATATGTTGAAGTTCTAACCCCCAAAAGTGATCATGTTAGGAGGAAGGGGTCTTTGGAGGGGGAGGATGGAGCCCTCACGAGTGGAATTAGTGCTCTTATTAAAGAGATTTCACAGAGCTCCCTGACCCCTTCCACCACATGAAAATACCATAAGAAGTCGGTGACTCAGAGCCCTCACCCAATCATGCCAGGACCCTGATTTCAGTCTTCCAGCCTCCAGAGTGATGAGAAACAAATTTCTGTTGTTTTAAGCCACCCAGTCTGTGGTATTTTGGTTATAGCATCCCCAACAGACTAAGAAAAAAAATGATTGAACACTAATAAGTCACATGTAGTGTGTATTTCCCTTCCATATTTTTCTTCCATATTATAAGTTTAAAAACCCTAGATTATCAAGTTTATCTCTGGTTTCTATGAAATAGTTAAAATAGCTTCCTTTTCTTTTTTATCATTTGCTATGATCAAATATCTATATATGATTTCATATTATTAAGCTTTTTCTGTATGTTTAGAGGAATAAAAATTATTATTTTCAGCTTAAACAAAATGAGGGGGTGGAGAAAAGCAGGGGCCGTTTTGATTTACACTGCTTTCAGATAGTTGTAACATGTGGGTAGTCCTGGACACAAAGAAAATTAGGCGCATTCTCGGGTTCCACCCTAGACTTCCTGAATCAGAAACTCTGCAAAAGGGGCCCTACCATCTGTGTCTAAAAAACTCCTCCAGATGATTTTTGTACACACTAAAGTTAGAGAAGCTCTGATCTAAATTTATTGGAGAAAGAGATATACCTGGTCTTGTCTGTAGCTCTGGGATTTCCAGTCTGTTTTATGCAAAATGTGCTGCAGATGTCATCCACTCCCCTTCACAGGGTACACTGCTGAGGGCTTACTGATTTCTGGAGGGAAGTGGAGGTAGAAAAGGAATTACATAGCTCCTAATATGTGCTAGACAGTGTGATTGGTGCCAGCAAGGTTGCGCTTTCATACAATGATTTCCAACTTGCTTTTCACTGATTTTACAGGAGGAGAACTTTCAATTACAATCTAAACCTGAGCTATATCTCAACACATGGATTTTTATTATTTTATTTTATTTTTTTAGCAGCTTAGATTTTTAAAAGTTAATAGACACATGTTTAAGAGCACAGCAAAATTGAGTGGAAAATACAGAGTTCCTATATACCCTTCTTCCCCAACCCCACTACATACATGCAGCTTTCCCCACCATCAACATCCCCAATCAATATGTTACATTTATTACAATTGAGGAACCAACATGGACACATCATTATCACCCAAGGTCCATAGTGTAGGGTTTACTCTCAGTGGTGCACATTCTGTGGGTTTGGCCAAATGTATAATGACATATATTTGCTATTAGTTATACAAAATAGTTTCACTGCCCTAAAAATCACCTGTGCTCCACCTGTTCATCCCTCCCTCTCCCCAGCCAGTGGCAACCACTAATCCTTTCACTGCCTCTGCAGTTTTGCCTTTTCCAGAACGTTGTATAGTGGGAATTAAAAAGTATGTTGCCTTTTCAGATTGGCTTCTTTGACTTAGCAATATGCATTTAAGGTTCTTCCATGTCTTTTTGTGGCTTGATAACTCATTTTATCACTGAGTAATATTCCATTGTATGGATGTACCATAATTTCTCTATCCATTCACTTAGTGGACATCTTGGTTGCTTCCGAGTTTTGATAATTATGAAGAAAGCTGCTGTAAACATTCACATGAACACTTTTGTGTGGACATCCATTTTTTGACTCATTTAGGTAAATACCAAAGCACGCAATTGCTGGATCATATGGTAAGAATATGTTCAGGATTATAAGAAACCTGTCAGACTGTATTCCAGAGTGGCTGTACCATTTTGCATTCCAACCAACAATGAATGAAGGATCTTGTTGCTCTACATCTGTACCATTTGCTGTTGTCAGTGTTTGGTATTTTGACCATTCTAATCAGTGTATGGTGGTATCTTGTTATTTTAATTTGTGATTCCTTAATGGCATATGATATGAACATATGTTGAGGAAATATATATGCTTATTTGTCATTTACAAATCTTTGAAGAGGTGTCCAGATCATTTCCCTTTTTAAATCGAGTTGTATATTTTCTTATTCTTGAGTTTTAAGAGTTCTTTAAAAAATTTTTTTTTAAAGAATTCTTTGTATATTTTGGGTTATTGGGTTTGGCCAGCAAATCCCGAGACGGCAAATGAAAAGCTTACTCCACACACCTTATTAGGAGAAAGGAGAGGGCATGAGGACCAGACGTTCTAGTGGTGAAAGGTCCCAAGCCAGCTCTGCCTCCACTTTTATTATGAACATGATCAATACATCAAGGAAATAAAACAAGAAGTGTAAAGCTTTAATAATCAAGACAGTAACATAAGCAGTATCGTGTGATTAGAACAAGCTATACTCATGTCACCTGTGCAGGCAGGGAGTACATGACCACCAAAGATAAATGTTTTTTTGTAAGCGTTTACTACCTGCATGAGTGCATTGAGCCATGACAAGCATCCAGCTGTTTTCAGCTCAGAAACCTCGAAAGAGGCCCAGTTTTCCAGACACTCCTTCTTTGCTTTTCAATTAGTGTCACCAGGGAGGCATATATTTATTAAATCTTATCTAGCCAGGCCTTATGAATTTCCATATTGGATGATAAATATGTGTTTTGCACTGTTTTCTCTCAGTCTGTGGCTTGTCTTCTCATTCTATTGACAATGTCTTCCATGTAACAGAAGTTTTTGGGTTTTTTAAAGATTTTATTTTATTTTTTTGACAGACAGAAATCACAAGTAGGCAGAGAGGCAGGCAGGTGGGAGAGGGGGAAGCAAGCTCCGCGCCAAGCAGAGACCCTGATGCAGGGCTCAATCCCAGGACCCTGAGATCATGACCTAAGCCAAAGGCAGAGGCTTAACCCACTGAGTCACCCAGATGCCCCCACGTAACAGAAGTTTTAATTCTAAAGAAGTCTAACTTGTCAATGTTTCTTTTTTGGATTATGTCTTTGGCATCGTATCTAAAGAGTTTATCATCTCCAAACCCAAGGTCATCTAGATTATCTCGTGTATTCTTAAGTGTTGTCTACTTTTTCCGTTAGAGCCCTTAGCATAGTAATTATAGTTATTTTAAATTCCTGGTCTAAGCATTCCAACGTTCTTGCCATATCTGAGACTGGTTCTGATGTTTGCTTTGTCTCTTCAAACTATATTTTTGTCTGTTAGTATGCCGTGTAACTTATTGTTGAAAACCATACATCATGTACTGGATTAAAGGAACTGGAATACATAGCCCCTTAATGTTTGGTGGTATGGAGAAGGGGAAGCATTCTGTAGTCCTATGATTTGGTCTCAGTCTTTTAGTGAGCCTGGGCCCCCAGGCTGACATTTTACAAATGATTCTCAGTTTCCCACCCCACATCTTTAGGTAAGAAAGGAAAACTAGTGGGGAATGGAGTTGGGTCCTTCTTTTCCCCCTGGTCTGTTGGGCTCTGGTAAAACCCCAGTCTCTTGGGCTCTGGTGACATAGTTTCTCTTGAGGGCAGGCCTTATTAAGAATAACAGAATGTTCTGGCCCTATGTCAAAATGGCTACTGTTCCCCTCCCCTTGCCAGAAGCATGAGAAGACTTTTTTTTCCCCCCAGTTATCACTATGAGAGCCTGGTAGGGCTTCTGGAGGTAAAACACACAAAAGAGTGGGAGTCATCCTAGAGTGACCCCCAACTGGAGTTGTTAGCTCTCAAATTTATCTGCATCGAACTCCAGCAATTAGTTCATTACAGCTTAGGTGTTTAACCACAGAGGTTCCTGAAGAGGTTTCTGTATGAGTTTCTGTTCTGGTAAGTTGTGTTTCTCCGTATCTGCCTGTCTGTCTCTCCAGGTTTTGTGGCAGTGGTTTGTTCTGTGACCTCACTTCTGTGACAGATCTAAGAAAAGTTGTCATTTTTAGTTTGTTCAGCTTTTTTCTTTTCATGTGGACAGGAATGACCATTTCCAAGATGACTGTGTGCTAGACCAGAAACTGGAAGTCACATGAAGTCAAAACTTTAAAAAATTCTTTTATTTAACAAAGATGCATATAACACTATGTGCCAGGTCTTGATTTAAGCACTTATAAATATTAATCCTAATAACTATCCTATGAGGTAGGTTAAATTATTATCTCTGTTTCACAGATGGAGAAACCCAAGACACAGAGAGATTAAGTGATTTGCCTAGGGTGACACAGCTAGTAAATCATAAAACCAGGACTCATTTGCAGGCAGTCTGTCTCAAGAGACTATTTATAAACACTACCCGTGCTGCTGCTTATAAATGGGAATCCATTTCTGTGCCAAGTGTATGATCTTCATCCTAACACTAAGTCAAATTATTTTCTTTCCCTGTGAGGATCTTAATTTTCCTCTTTCAATTATATTGACAGCTACAGCTGACCCTTGAATAACATGGGTTTGAACTGTATGGCTCCACTTTTATGTGATTTTTTTTCTGATAAATATAATACAGTACTATAAATGTGTTTTCCTAATGTTTTCTTATCTCTAGCTTATTTTGTTTTAAGAATACAGTATATCATGCACATAACATATAAAATGTTTAATTAATTATTTATTTATTTAATATATTTATTTACTGATAACATAATATGATTATGTTATCAGTAAGGTTTCTGGTTATCAGTAAGCTGTTAGTAGTTAAGGGGGTGCCTGGGTAGCTCAGTCAGTTGGGCATCTACCTTCCGCTCCGGTCATGATCTAGGGGTCCTGAGATGGAGCTCTGCATTGGGCTTCCTGCTGGGCAGGGAGGCTGCTTCTCCCTCTCCCCCACCCCAACCCCGCTCATGTTCTCTCTCTTGCCCTCTCTCTCTCAAATAAATGGGTAAAGTTTAAAAAAAAAAAAAAGGAAGCTGTTAGTAGTTAAGTTTTGGGGGGGAGTCAAAAGTTACACTCAGATTTTTAACACTGGGGGGGGGTCATTGCCCCTAGCCCCTACATTGTTCACAAAAGTTAACCGTATTAGAGAAGAAAGCTACTATTAAATTACCCAAACTGAATTTCTTGTGCTTAGACTCGACATGCAATCAGATGTACAACCATGAAGTTGGGCTCATGAATGCAAAGAGACATGATGAGAGCCAACTATAATCCCAAAGCTTGCATACAGACAAAAGTAAGATTGTAATTTAGCTTTTATTAATAAGCAATAGGAGAACTTCTATGTGCAAAAGTGGTGTTGTTTCTTGATGGAGAGACTCTTAGAGAACATTTAGGGCTAAAAGCTGTCACTTGTACAGCCTTTAGCCCTAAATCCCATGGATGCTATCCCTATATCATTGATCAACTCCTTATTCAAATTAATGACTTAAGAGGAAAAATTTCTACTTTACTCTTGTTCTCACTTTGTTTACCTCTTCCTAAAGTTGCCCAGGAAGGAAGGCTTAGATTGTCTCAGAAGCAGCGGTGTCAGCAGAAGTGGGAGAATACCAGATGATGGTGACATCAAGAGGTAATAGCCGAAAGCCAAAGCGAGAAGGTGGTTTCTGTCGGCATGTCTCTTTAACAAGCAATAAAGTAGGGCTGCCTGGGTGGCTCACTCCGTTAAATGTCCTACTTGTCCTACTTCAGCTCAGGTCATCGTCTCCTGTTCAGCAAGTAGTCTGTTTTTCCCTCTTCCTCTGCCCCTCACCCCTCCGGGACTCTCTTTCTCTCTCCCTCTCTCTCAAATAAATAAATAAAATCTTAAAAAAATAAGCAATGAAGTATTATTTTGAAATAGTACTTCAATGATAGGCAGCCGCAAAGATGGCGCCCAGTGATCCCATCTCCTGGTATTCAGGGTGTGCGTAGTTCTCTCCCTTTAAGTGACTTGCCTCAAATCAGTAGACTCCCTCAACATTGAGAGGGTGATACTTTTGTGATTAGATTATAAGAGAATGTAACTTTCATCTCCCTACCGGTTTTACTCCTTTGTTGGCTGTGATGATCATGTTTCTATCTTGGAGGGTGGGGGCCCCACATGGCAAGGAAGTAAGGATATCCTCCAACCAACAGCCATATAGGTATTGAGGCCCACAATCCACAGCCCAAATGGAGTTAAATACTTGCAACGATCACGTAAGTGAGCTTGGAGAAACGTCCTTCCCACGTTGAGCTTTCAGATAAGACCCCAGCTCTGGCTTCCATCTCCATAGCGGCCTTAAGCAGACCCAACTGAGATATGCCTGGATTCCTGACTCAGAAGCTAGGATAAATAAACATTTATTGTTTAAGCTGCTAAGTAGCAATAGACAGCTAATGCAATTTCTAGCACAAACTCTTAGGTGAGCATTACTACTGGATTTCATATTTCCATTGACCTATTCTCAACTTGTTGATAGTGCAAAGAAAATCTATATTTAACATTTTTTACATCTTCTGAGTTTATCAAAATGTTGCTAAAATATTTTGTGAAGGAATTTGTGGCACATAATTGCTAATTCTTTATCACTGAAGTGTGCTTTCTTCAGTGACCAGGAAATTTTTTGATGATCTTTAAGAGGTTAACTGAAAGGAAAGCATGGTTTGTATCTCAAAAATCTTGCTATAGTTAAGTATTACTAGATTAGAACTGTAATTTTTATCTCTGGCAATATAAAATGTATGGGAAAATGATTTCTAATGTTCAGATAGAAAAGTCTTGTCTGACTTTGCTCTTACTTAAAACAAAAAACTGAGCCCGAACATGTAGTTCGTTGAAAGTCAATGACAAGAAATAATCCATTCAGTAATGGATTTTTTTTTATCTGATCCAGTAATGTTATCTGAAAAGGTAAATGCATGTTGGAATCTCTGTGATGAGTACATATCTATAAAAAGATATACCAGTATCTGTTTATAAACAGGGACTGGAAAGGAAAGCTGAAATGTGTATTATGTCTGATGGTGGCATTTCTCTTTAATTTTCATTTCTGATACTGCTAATAAAAATCAGATTGTATAGCAAATAAGAACCTGAAAGAATTCAGTCATTTATATACATATTTTTTGTGAGCATGCTATGTGCCAGGCTCTATTCCAAGTGCTGGAATCATGTAGTGAAAAAAAATAGACAAAGTCCCTTGGAGCTTGTGTTATAGAGACAAGTGGACAGTAAAATCATCAACAAACAAGCAAATGAATAATGCCTGATAATAGACAAGCGATACAAAGAACAGTAAAACCAGTTTGGGGTGAGAGAGAGTGGCAGATAATGTAATCAGGAAGGAGCCTCTCTGATGAGTAGGCATTCAAGGAAATCTGGAAATGGGAGGAATGAATTATTAAGTGGACTTTGGTATTCCAAGTAACCAAATAGGCTGTAAGAGGGGCTGCTGGAAACAAGTAAATGATTTCTTTGAGGTTCTGGGGCATGTACCATACACAGCTGGACATAGTTTTATGAAAGGGGATTTTAAAAGCCTAGGCTCCAGAGCCAACCTCCAGGCTTAAATTCCAACTCTGTAACTTATTAGCTGGGTGACCTTGGGCAAATTATAAACCTCTGTTAAAAAAAAAAAACAAAAAAAAACCAAGCTAATAATCACACCCTCATAAAGTGGTCATGAGGATGAGGGTTAAATAATGTGTGAAAAGTACTTAGAACAGGCCTCAGCCCGTATTTAGCAATAATAAACATTAGTTACTTTTTTTAAAAGATTTTATTTATTTGACAGAAAGAGACTCAGCGAGAGAGGGGAACACAAGCAGCAGAGTGGGAGAGGCAGAAGCAGGCTTCCTGCCTCCATAAGAGGTTATGGGTAAGCACTCATCACGGTGCAAGACAGTAAGTACTCCATAAATATTTGTTGAATGATTAATTGTGCAAAGTCACAGTAAATAGACTATCTGCATACTTTATTATGGCTGAATAATTCAATTATTTTTCACATTTTTAGGTAATCTTGTATTTATTACATCAACTTTGCAAATCCAGTATAGTCTAATAACCCTATTTGATTACCTGGCAAAATTTGTTTGTACTGAGCCCATGCTGGCTCCTGATGGTCACCTCTTATGTTTCTAAATGCCCACAGACCATCTGTTTGAGAATCTATTTTAGAATTTTGCTTGCAATCAGTGTCAAGCCCATCATTTACATATTTGCCTTCTTTGCATTTTTGGAACTTGGGGAACTTCTAGTTCTCTTCAAGATGAAAATCTGGTTTACATTACTGACATACTTCATTAGTGATGAAGACCATTAGAAATTTTCTGCATAGTTTCAATTTTTTGGTAAAGTAATGGGATGACTGCATTATACTAGAAAAGCATTTGAATCACACAACTAGCAAATCACTTCTATTTCAAACCCGTAACTGTATCAGATTGTGGGGCTGATCCAGCATAAAATTAGATTACTCATCTGTTAGAGGAAATTTTCCAACAGGAAAATTTAGGTAGGATATGAGTCATATAATCTGACATTCTTCTGCTATCTAAATAAATCCTATTTCTTTTAACTAAACCATATGTTTTAAAGGAGTAAAGAAAAAATAAAAATGTAAAATTTTTGTACATAGAACCTCTTGACCAATTAGGTATTTTATACATTTGAATTTTTCTGAGTTACAGTTGGACCTTGAAAATAGGTCATTTTCTTTACAGCAAAACTTTCCAACTGCATTTCTTTCTTAATAAAAGGTTTCTGGTTCCTTAAATATAGCAAAGAAATTAAGTTACACATACCTTTATTTTCTCTGTAGATGATATTGTCTAAAAGCAAAAGCTACTAGTAAAATTTCTGAAATACTAAAATGGCTAGTGCATGGGTCTCCCTTCTTAAATTTTCTAAAAGTCAATGGCATTGTTAGAAGATGAGAAGTAAACTTCAAATTTTAAGTTGGTCAAATTGTATTTTATTTCTACAATCTACACTTAAGATGGTAGTAATAAGTTGCTTCCATGGGGAAGTTTTGGTACAACAGTTGGAATCAGGGCACCACTGACATGGGTTTGGCCTTAGTCATGGAACCCAAGGTTGCACCCCAACCGCTCTTCTCTTTCTTCCTGTAGTTTGGTCTGCTGAGAGCTGAGGATGAGTTGTAGTACAACTACAAAGGATGGGGGTGGTAAGAGAGGGAAAACAGGACAGAGCAGACTTTGGTGGATCTCAGAGGAACACTAATCTGTTAGTTGAGAATTGAAAGTCCATGTGAGTGGGTGTATATGCATGCATTCTGTGTGTGTGTGTGCATTTAGAATGACTTATACTCCTTATTGTTAAAACCAATGAAAATTGAATGTCTTGCTTGATTTTTCTGCATCATTTGGTATCATTTTTTCTCTTGAGATGCTTTTTTTCCTATGACTTTAGTGACCTTCTTGAAATACTTTTTCCCCCCCTCTTGACTTCCATGAATTCTAATTCTCCTGATTCTATAACTAGTCCTTTTTAGTCCCTTTTGGGGATTCCTCTTCTTCAGTTCATCTCTCAAGTGTCAGTGTATCATTGAATTCTGCAGAAAATTTCTCCCTTTTTACACTCTCTTTGGTTTTCCACTTCCCTGGTTTCAGTTACCAGCTGTGTGCTGATTACTCCCAAAGGTACTGTGGGATTTCAGACCTAAATCCAGACCTCTTCTGGATTTCTTCTGGATTTCTCTAGATGTTCTGTGGACATTTCAAATTCACTGTGTCCACAACTGAACTCATTACCTCTCTTCCCAAACTTGTTTTTCCTTATATTCTCTCTAGTGAATGGCAGCACCTCTGTAGCCAGTACATCAGGGTGTCATTCTTGACTCCTTCCTTAGCACACCCACCCCATCTCATAACTCACCAAGTCCAACTGAGGCTACTTGCGAAACACCTAATCTATTTGTTGTTTCCAGACCCATTGTCATGAGCATAATTCAAGTCACTATTATCTTTTCTCTAAATTATTGTTTTGGCTACTGACTTAGCCTGCCAGTCTTTAACCTTGCCTTCTTCCACTTCACTTTCCACATTATGTGTGATGCTTCTAAAACACAAATCCACTGTGCTGTTTAACTTACAGCCCTTCTGTGACTTCACATTACTTTAAGGTAAATTCCAAACTCTACCTCATGGTTTACAATACCTTCTCTAATTTAGTCTCTATTTTCCCAGTTCTATCTATAAACACTTTTTTTTTATCTAATCTTCCAACCTCATTGCATTATTTTCAATTACTCAAAGGCACCAAGTTCTTGCTCACCTCCAAGCATTTGCATTGGGATTCTCTCTGCCTGAAATACATTTTCCACCTTTTCTATCTGGCCAACACCTAACCATTCTTCATGTTTCAGCAAGAAGTCTTTCCTGAGGGACCCCTAGGTGGCTCAGTCAGTTAAGCATCTGCCTTCGGCTCAGGTCATGATCCCAGGGTGCTGGGATCAAGTCCTGCATTGGGCTCCTTGCTCAGCGGGGAGGCCCTGGGATCAAGTCCTGCATTGGGCTCCTTGCTCAGTGGGGAGGCTGCTTCTCCCTCTTTCTCTCTCTCCCCTTCTCTCTGATAAATAAATAAATAAATAAAATGTTTTTTTTTAAAAAGAAGTCTTTCCTGAAACCCCAGACTGGTTGGAGTCCCCACTCTGTGCTTCTAGAACATTTATGGCATGAATTTAAAGTGGTCTGTTTTCCTGGCTGTGTCTCTCCTGAAGCTCCATGAGGAGAATGTGTTTCACTTTTTTATCCACCACACCTGGGCCTAAAACATGGCAGATACTTAGTAAATATTGAATAAATGAGAGAAAAGCAAGACCAGGATGAAAATGGAAGCATATTTACCTGGCACCACAAGCCTATATTGTACTACAGAGCAAGAGTAATCTTCCCAGTCGCATTTGCATTCCTATTGCATTCCAGGCACCGTTCAAAGCAATTTCCAAACATACACTTTTCCCAACAACCCTAAGTTGATGAGGATTTTGGTGCCTAGACAGATAAGGCAACTTGACGAAGGTAAGGCATTTATTAATTTGATGCTTTCTCCTTTTTGGTAGGAGAGCTGTAAGTGCTCACTCTGTCTAATAAAATACATTACTAATCATATTGTGCATAAAAATACCACTCACATGATGATGACAGACTTCAGGTTTGAGGCTTCAGGTTCTCTAAAACAAGTTTTAAAAATCTTTAAATTAGAAAATATCATTTCTTAAAAATAACCATGCATCCTTTTTATGAGAAACTGTCAAATAAAATTATTTTTCAAAGCCTTTGCCAACATTATATAAATAATGTAAAATTTCAATGAAACTACCCTCCTTTATTCAAAATAGTTTCAAAGCCTTCTCAGGAAGGACAGATGGTGTTTTCTTCATCTACAATAATATGAAGGATACTAAAGTCAGTTGAGGTGAGGCCAAGTACCAAGTTTCATAGATTCAGGCCATTACTTTAAGATGCATGAAGAAATTTGTTCAGAATTGGGAATCTTTACAGAATCCCAAAAAACTTGCAACATATTTAGCCAACCAAATTGTCTCTCACAAGCTGCTCAGTGCATTTCTATTTTTCTGTAAAAGATTAGTCAATATTTTGGTAATCAGATTTTGAGCAGGCAGTTTGAAGCTCTGCTTTTCACAGAGAAGGTGATCAGGATATGTTGATGGCATGCTTTTAAATGGCAACACTTGCAGCTTCATCCTGAAGGAACTATAAGCCACTTGATTAACTTTGTGTAAAAATTAATCCATGGCAATAAGCACTAGCAGGAGTTACATGGAACTTAAACCAGTGCATGTATTTAGAGTAGTGGGGTTTTTTCCCCCTGACTTTTGTGGAGATGCTCTATGTGCCAAAGACAACAAGCAGGGAGAGATATGAGGTCTGTCTAGCAATTTGTGCCAGGGGCAGCCTCAAGCTTCTGGCTTATGTCTACCTAAAGTCTTAGAAAGCAGCCTTTTCACCCTGTGGCTGCTCCCTGCAGGCTATGATGTCTATTTTGGCTCAAGACTTGTGACACCAGCTAATAAGCTTTATTCTGTCCCAAAGCACAAAGCTAACCATCCTTTTTGATTAGCCCAAGCTCTGTAAAAACCCTGTGCTCAGAAGCACATGGTTGTGTTGGGTTCTTAAGAGCTTTCTGTGGAGCCCAGGAGAGAAACCGGGGTGCTGGGGAATGCATTCTTCCCTACCCCTCACTGTGGGCGTCACACTACTGGGGAAAAAATAAGGGAACAGCTGGAGCAAGGCAGGGCCCTTGGCAGCAGAGCATAGTGTCAGAACCCAATTTGGCAAAGCAAAAAGTTGTCAGTAGTTACATCGGGAGTGCCAGGTCCTTTCCAGCTGCCAAGAGAGAGTAGCTGGGGGTGGGTGGATAGAACAAAGAGGCAAAGGGAACCATGCAAGCCCATTTCCAAGGAGGGGTGGGAAATAAGCGTTGGAGAAGCTGTCCTCAGAGATGCGACATGCTAGGGACTACTCTGTGTGGGGAATGGAGGCAGTGGTCACAATCTGTGTTAAGTGAATTACACGTAAGGTAAGGTTGCCATGCTCGAGGAAGTGTGTACCTCACACTCAGTGATAAACTTCTAATGAAGCCAAGGTGGGCTTTGTTCATAGGTGCACTCTGACTCCACATAGGAGGTTTAGGAACTAGCACAGGGCTCCTAGCATCTCTATGACCACGCAGCCTTGGCACAAAAAGAGCAACCCATTAGAACTGCAAGACTCTTGTGTGACTTCTGAACCAGAAAAGGGCTCCTTGAGTTTCAGAGAAACATGTTGGTAGAACTCCAGGGATCCAATGGGTTTGCCAAAGCAGATGAAGTAGTCCCATTTTCCACATATGATCCCTTGAAAATATGTCTAAATATGAATGAGCAATCTCCTGGTAGGAGAAATGAAATATTAGTGTTTAGTATATTGACTCCTTAACTTTAGTTCACTTCTTACAGACCCTCCATGTAGAACTGCCAGTAAGTGTCACATCTCTGCAGGCATCTTCCGCATTGCTTTTTTCCCCAGTGCTCCTTGGTAATGGGCACTGTTTGAGCCTTTTGCCTTTTTGTTCTACCCACCCACTTGCAGTCTTTTTTTTTTTTTTTTTTTTTTTTTACTTTTTGTTTGGCAGCCCAATAACAAGCAGTGGGTCCAAAGGAAACCAACTGCAAAGCTTTGAAATAAATGCTTATCTCAGTATTATTTTACTAATCCCACCTCATTCAGCTTGTCCACATCACTGTGATAATACAATAATAATATAATAATATAATTCTTTTCCATATTCTGCCCTCTGTTATCTATTTCTTTGTCTCTTAGTTTAGTCTGTTCTTAAGCAGAAAATAAAAATTTCTTAAAGATGGGGATGTATTTTTTATCATTTGGTATGCTGTCTAATGCATAAAGGATAAACTGTGGGCAATACAGTTACAGAGTTAATACCAAGTGTTTTTATTTCTTCACTCAGTGTCTGAGACAGGGCATGTACAATTAGACTTTTAAATCCTTTTTTTTAAGATTTTATTTATTTATTTGACAGAGGGAGATCACAAGAAGGCAGAGAGGCAGGCAGAGAGAGTGAGAGGGAAGCAGGCTCCCTGCTGAGCAGAGAGCCTGATGCGGGACTCGATCCCAGGACCCTGAGATCATGACCTGAGCCTAAGGCAAGCAGCTTAACCCACTGAGCCACCCAGGTGCACCATAATTAGACTTTTAAAAACCTTTTGTGATTTATGAGATGATCTCTATGTGGTTTTAATTGTGAATCTATTCTGAACAAGTTGTTTGTCAACATAGTTTTATTAACATACTTTCCAGATCTAGATTTTTGTGATATAACAATAAAACCAACCCACCCCCAGATCTAACAATAAAACCAACCCACCCCCAGATCACTCTTTTACGTTTTTTTTTTTTCCTAAAATCTTCTGGAAAAACAACAAAATATATTTGAATGAACAGCACTGATGTCACTAAATTTGAAAAGAACTCCAAGTGACTTTTTGGATGTAGAGTATGTATGATCATCTTTGAAAACAATTCAGGAAGCTCTGCTTATGTCTCTTCACATTGGTGGAATTGAATTTGTGCACTTTGCAGAAAGCACTTTGTTCTAAATTGAAGACTGTAGTTGGGGTCAAATTAGATTATGTATGTGAAAGTGCCCTGTTAATTGGTCTATAAATATATGTCATTAGTATGAGTAATGATGAAAGTCATTATGGAACAGCCAAGATAAATTTAGGTAGTGAAGAACTGGGTATGGCTGACACTTGTGAGATAACTAGACACACACACACACACACACACACACACACACACACACCTAGAAGTACCTGCACAGTTGCAAACAAGCTTGAGGTGGGAGGAGGAGGTGGTTGGGATGTAAAAAAATAAGCAGTCTAGGATCTTTTTAAGGATTTTTTTTAAATCATAATCCCCCTAAAAGTGTTTTGGAAAAAACTGTATTTCTGCTAAATTATTTTAAATTGACATTTTAAAAATTTTAATCATAAATTTAAATAGCAGCCAAAGATGATGTTTATAGCATACTGCAAATATCTATATTTTAAAATAAAGCTATGGTATCACTCTTCAATAGAAATGTAAGATCCACAGTGATTTGAACCCATCAACATCCATTTAAAACATTAATAAACAAACTCCTCTCTAACAGTAATTTCATGTTGTTTTTTTTTTTTCCTCTTTCAACTTCCTATTTTACTTCTCTATAGGCTTTTCTCCTACTCTAATAAGCTTTTATGTTGAAAGTCTTTTATTGGCGATTTTATCATGCTTCTTCCCATCAAATATGTATCCCATGACCATATATGTAAAACATTTTGTTTTGGATTGCTTATCGTTATAAACACAAGTAACATTGGATTAGAACAGCATAAATTATGAATTTTGATAAAAAATTATTACGTGATTATTAGTTGGCACAAATATCCCAAACAATACACAGAGGAGGCACAGAGGAAATTTATTGGGAAGTCTCATATCTAAGAGCGAGCAGAAGAGCATACAGGATCTCTCAATATCCAGCAATGAGAGGTGTTCAGGCCTAGGACTTCACCCAAGGCATTGGAAAGGGGCAGGGAGCCCTTATTTGACTATGTAACAATAGGGGCTTCCCAGGGGTAGGATGACTTTCGTAAAAAAGCGAAGAAGTTGGAGCCAACGCTGGCATCAGCTAGAAGCCTCACTACTGTAATTTTTTGAGCTGGTTCATTGCTGGGCTGCCTGATGGGGTAAGGAGAGAGAGCCACGGAACCCAGTCAGCAGACAAAGGGTTTTTGTTTCTTGTCACCTATAAAGGAAAGGTCTTTGGAAATAGATCTCTTAATGAGATGGTTGGGGGAGGATGTATTATGGTGCCTTGATTAAAGAAATTATTTAAAGGATTATTTCTGAATTTGGCAATGTGTAATATTAAGATTAGGAATAGGTAGGAGATAAGTCTGGCTAAAAATGGGAGGAAATTTGGAAAGAATAGTATGAAGAGACCCTTGACATATTACCAAGTGAAAGAACCCAATTTGAGAAGGCTACATGCTGTATTATTGGCAAAACTGAGAAGCCGGTAAAAAGATCAGTGACTGCCAGGGATTCTTGGGAAGGGAGACAAAAACAGGCAGAGCAGGGGACTTTTAGGGCAATGAAACTACTTAACATCATAATGGTGGATACATGTCCTTACACATTTATTAAAACCCATACAATGTACACCACTAAGAGTGAACTCTGATGTCAACTATGGACTTTGGGTGATAATGATGTAGGTCAATGTAGGTTCATCAACTATAATAAATGTAACACTCTAGTGAAAGAGGTTGTTAGTTGGGGAGGCTGTGTGTATATAGGGACAGATGGCATATGGAAACTCTGTACTTTCTACCTAATTTTGTTGTATATCTAAAATTCATCTAAAAAAATCCAATAAAAAAGAGACCTCTGATGACTGGCAGATGATTTTAGGAAAAAGTACATGGAAGTTGAATATTTGGACAAAGCGATAAAACTAATCATGCTTATAAGCTCCTTAGAAAGTCTTCATATACCTTCAGTTGTATCTGAAACCTAGATTGAAAACCTCTGGCCTAAGGTTATGGGAGAGTGAATAGACAAAAAAAAGAAAAATGTAGGAAAGATGGGTTATTCATTGGGAAAAAAATGGTTTTGGGGAAACAGGGTAGTCATATGGAAAAAAGGATGAATCTCTGCCTTACACCTCATCAAAAATTAAATTCTGAATGTATCAAAAATTTGAACATTAAAAAAATCCCTATAAATTTAATAGTAGAAACATGATCTGGAGAAGGACAGATGTGATTAACGAGATAGGCATTGAAACATACAGCTAGTTTGTGTAATTACAAGAGGGTCTACAGATCAGCACCATCATTGATGTGTAATATCCTGACTTGTGAAATAATAATGAGAATAATAGTTAACTTTTGTTGAGCACCTACAATGTTCTAGGCAATGTTCTAAGCTCTTTCACTAATCCATTTAACATTCACAACAACCCAGTGTCGAGTTGGGTTGATAAGGCAGTTGAGTCAGAGAAGATCGAAGTCACATGCTGGTTGGGATGGAAGCCAAGATTTACTAATTCAAACAGCATGCCTTTACAGCCCAGGGACTTACTGTACTCTGCTATGAGGCAGTGCTTATTTCTTTATGTTTTTTTTAAACGTTAGATATACAGATAAACAAATATTAAATTTTACAAGTTGTACCTATAGTGCTAAGCTTAAACAATTTGGCATTTACTTTCCTTTAGAAAAGCTTTAGACTTTTTCATTTAATAGTTCACAGAAAAAAACATAGAATTATTTTATCCCTAATGTATTTCACTAACTGAAGAGTATAATTTCCACATCTTTGCAGGCTTACTTCACAATTTAATTCATTGTATTTAAAAAAAATCACAGTATGTACAATAGTTTTAGGAACACACTGTTATTATGCGTGAATTATTTTACAAACATGATTATCAATAGTTTATCATGGAGTGATGACAAACAATTGTCCTTTAATTTTCTCTTGTGTTGAAGTTGAGAGCAAATGTTGTCGCATTATTTCTTTGACAGAGTTAATCCGCAAACCTTCTTAGAAAAGCATGAATACCAAACAGTTCTAACTTTATAATACTGTTGTGAAATGATTATTGTGTTGTTACAAAAGATATAAAATAACGGATTGTCAAGTGCTTGATAACAAAAATGCTCAATACTCTCTGGTATTAAATAATCTTTAAGATGAGATCAATTTTTGTTCAAAGATGAAAACTAGTAAAGCCATGTTCTTATGGTGGTGGGTTGTAGAAAGCTTCATTTCTAAGCTTGTACATGGAGGAGGATTTTTGTTCTTGTTTTTGTTTGATTTTTGTTTTTATTTTAATTCCAATTGGTTAACATATGGTGTTGTATTAGTTTCAGGTGTGCAATGTAGGGATTCAACAAATCCATACAACACCCGGTGCTCATCGAAAGTGTGCTCCTTAATCTCCATCACCTATTTCTTCCAACCCCCACCCACCTCCCCTCTGGGAACCATCAGTGTGTTCTCTATAGTGAAAAATCTGTTTCTTGGTTTGCCTCTCTCTCTCCCCAACTTCCCTTTGTTCATTTGTTTTTTTTTTCCTTAAATTCCACATGTGAGTAAAATCATATGTTTGTCTTTCTCTGACTGACTTGTTTAACTTAGCATAATGCTCTCTAGCTCCATCCATGTCTTTTTGGGTTTTTCATTTTTTAAATATTTTATTTTATTTTATTTTATTTTTTCAGTGTTCCAAGATTCATTGGTTATTTTGCAATGACAAGATTTCATTCTTTTTATGGCTAAATAATATTCTGATATATTATTTTTTATATATGTGTATATATATATATATATATATATATATATATATATATATATAAAATCTCCATTCATCAGTCGATGGACATTTGGACTGCTTCTGTATCTTGGCTATTGTAAGTAATGCTGCTATAGATATAGGGGTGCATGTATCCTTTGAATTAGCATTTTTGTTTTTGGGGGGTAAATACCTAGTAGTGCAATTGCTGGGTCATAGGATAGTTCTATCTTTAACTTTTTGAGGACATCCCATACTGTTTTCCAGAGTGGCTACACCAGTTTGCATTCCCACCAACAGTGCAAGAGGGTTCCCCTTTCACCTCATCCTCACCAACACCTGTTGTTTCCTGTGTTGTTGATTTTAGCCACAGTGGAGTTTTATTTATTCCAGTCTGAAAGAGAATATAAATAGTGCATCCAGTTACACTGTGGATGAAGTCCTGTCCTCAGCAGCCTACCTGGGAGGTCTTATTAATATGACTTTTCCCTCAAACTTTTCTTACTTGGAAATGATTTGGGCTTGGTCAGAGAAGTTGAAGAGTTAAGTGTAGTACTTAGGGAGAGAATATCTTCTTGGAAGCTTGTAGAATACCTTATCAGTGGGGTCGATTTTATTTAAAATGCAATTTGATAACCTATTGGTAGGAGCTAGCTCAGATTGGTGTTCAGGTTTCCTGCATAACAAAGAAGGCAAAGGAAAGAAAATAATAACTTTGTTAGGGAAAACTGTTAAAAGGAGAGAGCACCCGAAGTTGCTTGAACAGCCAGCCAGGGCCTTAGGGAGCAACAGAGCTGTCTAATGGATATTTCTTTGCTCTGTGGTCTAAATTCTCCCTTTTGTCTCCCTTCAGTAAATTCTGTGTTGCTCAGTCATGCTTTGTGGAATGGTTTTCTCTTTGAGGAACCCATGCTGTGCTGAGTGCTGCTTATGGTTTGCACATAGTGAAATAGTGGTTGCTTTTGGGAGCAGCTGATATGTAGGTTACATGTGAATAACTCTACTTTCTTAAAGGAAAAATGTCATGGCTGTGGGTGAGCAGTGGTTAACTAACCTCTTCTGTTAATGTGTCAGAGGCCCTTCTGGGAACAAATTGCTTTCCTTTCGAGAAAGAAGGCACTCTGGGTTCCAAGCCTACCCTGTCGTTGTGGCAGCTGGGAGCAATTCACACAGATACTCTCACTCTTCCACCACCCCTGGTTTTGGCAAGAAAAATGATAAGTCATTTGAATTTTGGAACTAGAAGGGACATGGAGATAATTATGTTCAATCCCCTAACTTAGAGAACAGACGCATAGAGAAGTTAAAGACATGCCTAATGTTATGGCTCATGCTAGCAAGGGATGGTGAGAATCCAGGCTTCTGAAGTTTCCAACTAGTGTTCTCTCCACATCAGAAAGTCTGAGGAAATCTGGAGAAGAAGGAGGAAGCATGATACCGGCAAATATAGCTGAGGCATCAGCAAAATGATGAAACTGATATATTGCTGTTTTCCTCTTGGGATAGATTTTTTTTTCATCTGACAAAATACACAAGATAGAAGAAAACGTGAAGAGCCAAAAAATATGTAGGTAGCAGGTGCTCAGTTTTGTGTATTGAGTTGTGTGTTCCTCTTTTCTCATAGGTGTGAAATGGTTCCACCACCAGCTGGGGTGGGTGGAGAAAGAAAATTCTTGGTGGTGTAAGTTTCAATCATAGCCCACCAGCTTAGCCATACAACACATGAAGAGATCATGATTATGAAGGGCCACACAGAGAGCCAGGTGTGCAACAGCCTACAAAGAATATGCATTTTCTTCAGATGACACAAAGATTCGTCTTCATTACTGAGTAATTGCTATAATAGCATCACTCAGTTCCACCAACAGTATTTGTGATGGCGCAAAAAGAAACCTCAAGACAGTACCAGTATTCTAATACTGCTAATTCACAAACACCCTGAACATTCTCTTTTGGCAAAGCTTTTCAGGTCACAGAAAATAAAGGACAATCTCTTTATTGATGAATTCATAATTACGTATTTTGAATTCTTAGAAAATGCTTTAAGGGTTGTACCTCTATGGTGCCATTCGTCTTTGTTTAGACGCTAAGATCTATTATGCTAAAAGAAAGCTAAAAAAGACACTTTGTCTGTCCCAAGCCAAGAGCCTCCAGTTAAAGTAACGATTTCACTGGGGAGGGTGAGAAGGTTTGTTGGATGGACTCACAGTGGCTTCCAGCAGCTGACACAAAAACTGGAAGGAGGCTTGGGTGGGCCGTCGTTGTTGGATCACAAAAGGAATATCCAGATGTATTTTCAAGTAGAGGCCTTAGAATCTCTTATTCTGTTACTGAGAGTTTCTGCTTAGGTTCTAACCAGTATTTACGACAACAGGCATTCTGATATGGCATATTGCAGAGTCAATAATACCAAACTGATACCTTAACCACTGTCTAATTGATCTCTCTAAATACAGGATATCTCAAGGAGAAAGAATTTTCACATATGTTAAATAGCATTGTGGCCTTCTGCATTAAACATATTTACATGCTACAGGAAATAGCTCTTCAGGGGTTATGTAGGTATGTCTTCTTACAACCAATAACCAAAGTAAATTATTTTAATGATTACATCATGTGGTAAAGCTCCTGTTTTATTCAAAAGATATCTATAAGAATAGTATATACATACAATGAAATATGTATTAGATAAGGATCTCCAGAGAAACAACCGATAGAAGATACAGATAGTTAGAGAATTATTTATTATTAAAAAAAATAATTAGTGAGGGCAATCTGCTTTACTCAGTCTGTTGATTGAATGTTAATCTCATCCAGAAACACCCTCACAGATACACCCAGAATAATGTTTGACCAAATGTCCGGATGTCCAATAAAGTTGACAAATGAAATGAACCATTACAGAATACTACTCAGACTTACAAAGGAAGAAAATTCCGACACATGCTACAATGGGGATGAACCTTGAGAACGTTTTGGTAAGTGAAATAAACCAGTCACAAAAGGACAAATACTGTGTGACTGCACTTATATAAGGTACCTAGAGTAGTCAAATTCTTAGAGAAAGAAAGTGGAATGGTGGTTGCCAAGGACTGGAGAAAGGAAGAAATGGGGAGTTGTTGTGAAATGGGTACAGAGTTTCAATTTTTCAGGATGAAGAAGTTCTGGGGATGGATGTCATGATGGTTGTACAACATAATGAATGTGTTTAATACCACTGAACTGGGGAGCCTGGGTGGCTCAGTGGGTTAAAGCCTCTGCCTTAGGCTCAGGTCATGATCCCAGAGTCCTGGGATGGAGCCCCTAATCAAGCTCTCTGCTCAGCAGGGAGCCTGCTTCCCTTCCTCTCTCTCTCTGCCTGCTTCTCTGCCTACTTGTGATCTCCGTCTCTCAAATAAATAAATAAAATCTTTAAAAAAAATACCACTGAACTGTACCCTTAAAAATGGTTAAGATGGTAAATTTTATCTTAAGTGTGTTTTACCACAATTAGAAAAAGAGAAGGAGGATTCTGGGAAGATGATGGATTAGCAGGCACTTGGAATTTGTCTCCCCACCTAAATAACAGTTGCACTGGCAGCAGCATCTGTCTAATATAACTCTTTTGGAACTCTAGAGTCTATTGTAGGCTTGCAATTTCCAGAAGTCTTGGACATAAATTATGGTAACAGAGATTACAGGCTCTGAGTAACAGCAACTGTGAACTTTGGGTAACAGTGACCATCAATTCTGTGTAATTCCATTTTCTCTTTTGCTCCTCTAGTCCAGGGGATTATAATCTTTTAGTACCTTACCTTCTCTGTTTTGTATCTTGTATTCATTCAACAGCTGTCTAACCAATTTCCCTACTTTAGATACCTACAGTGGTTTTGTTTTATTCTTTGGAAACTGATAATACTTCTCTTTAATTAGATTAAGTCAATTATGTCATGTGTCCCTTCTAGAACAATATATATATATATATATATATATATATATCATATTAACTGAATGACTTTTAGACCACTTGGATGCATATCCCCAATACAGTTTCCTCTAAGTCACATGGGGTCCATGGGAAAGAGGTAGATACCTGAATAAAGTCAGGATCCTATTAATGAGGGAGAAAGATAGATGAGGTACTTGGTTAGGCAACCAAAGATGTTCAAGTTTACCCAGATAACAAGAGATAAAGCCAAGATACATGTCCAAGCCATAGGACTCAAGACACTCCCATCACTGCACAGTATAGTATAAAGTAGAGTGTGTAGGGCCGGTACTAGGACCCAGGTCTGTTTATTGCCAGTTTGCCTATGTATGTCTAGAAGGCAGCTTGGATCCCTAGATTGGGGAATACAGGCCCTAGTTGCTGGGTCACCAGATCTTACAAGCTGGCATTTCACAAGGAGTATGGGTTGCAGACAAATTATATTTTTTTTCCAATTTCTTTTTCCCTTGTGGCAATATAATTTTAGTCTTACATGTGTGCACAGGCATCTGCAAGTCCACAGCTCTGATTATTATCAGTTTATACAGAAGTTTGCAGACCTTCCGTTAGAAATGACAGTTTCACTACTGCCATTATTGAGGTTGTGCTAAACAAAAGATACATTGCTTAATAATGCTCAGATTTTTTTATTTTGTTACATGACATTATATCGATCAAGTCTAGAGTCAGCCACAGTCACATCGACATTTTTTAGTGTTACTGCTAACTTACTGGAAAGAGTCTAAATTAAAGAAATAGTGTTTGGACGTTAGCACAATCTGTCACTTAATTTTTTTTTTTATATTGGACAGACTTGGGCATCTTCTGTAGTGTTTTAAGACATTCTAAACCAAGGACAGGGTCTAGAATTATTCTTAGTGGTGAATTCTGGGTTTCAAAGGCTACCCACATAGGAGGATCTCCCACATACCCCTCAAATAAATTTCTTCCTTAGATTTCCCTCCCTCCCTCCCTTCCTTCCTTCCCACTAGAATTCCTAAATGGTTATGTGAGATTTAAGCAGTTTGTCACTTACATTTTACTTATTTCTTGAAGTATTTTGTAAGTATTGTGAAACTGTTAAAGTCGTTCTTTTGGGCTGGAGTAGGAAAAGAGGTGAGGGTGTGGAAAGCAAATCCCATTGTCAGGATCTTAACAATAACTGTTGTTTAACTTAATTTGACTCCCTGAGGTAGAACATCTCACTTTTCTGCTCATCTACAGCAGGAAACATTCCCATAGATATTCTGATTCTGACCTAAAGTGTTGTAGGGGTTATAAAGAGTGTAATAAGGGGCAATTCCAAGGAAGCCCTGTTTGTATTGCCTAGAAATGAACATGGTGAGACATTTGTGTATGGGGAAGAAACAAGGGTTTTGGGGTATCAGAGGGACATGGATAATCTGGGCTGGGATATTTGGGGCCATTAAGAATTGCCAGGATCACTGAGGTGATTCAGGCCCTGAGTAGCTAGGACAGAGCTTCTTAGGGCCTGGAAACTTCCTTAGAGCATGGATTTCATCCTTAGCACATGCACGAATGCTTTACAGGAAATTCCATCTAAGCAGAAGCCATCGACCTGTAACCCAGTTTTTAAGGTTCAGAGCACCTGGAAAGGTGTGCAGTTACTTAATAACCCTGTGTTAGTAATCATGGGCAACAGCACATTTTGAGGCCAGAGCATGGTGCAAAATATTTCTTCCATTTCTTTTGGGTTCATTTCAGACCAAACTGAGTTAGTCTTAGAAAGATACCTGGACATCTTTTTCTCTAGTCTACCAGTTTTGTCCTTCCCTTGTCTTGGGGAAACCGCTTCCATCCTGCAGGTTACCCCCAACAGGTCAGTCTAGGTAGGTTTCACCTGGGGATGGTGACAGGAGTATTTTACAGTCCTTCCTTTAGTGTTTTCTTAGGAATTCAGACTCTTTAGGGAAGCACATTTATAAGACAAAGTCTTCTATTGCTACCCTTAATCACTTTTCATAAATATTTTTGATGCTTGTTATGATCAAAGATTCCTTCCTAGCAGAGGTGGGGTGAGGAGGAAGAGGACAGACAATGGGATGGAGAACCCTATTCTGATATTTACACCATAGCCGTCCATAGGCCAGGACCTGCTCAAGGGGCCATATCCAGTTGCTTCGAGACTTGTGAGGAGGGGACTGAGGAGTTGAAAGATACATAAAGTCTGACTATGAGTAGTCGCCATGGAAGCATATATGGGGTCAACCTTATGGCAGTGGTATGGGATTGTAACAAAATAGTCTCCATCTACTTTACCAGTTTGTGCACAAGGGCTTTCTTTTTAGATACTTGAATCAGTCAAGCTCTTATCTAAAGTAAACTGTCCTTTCTGCCTTTAAAAATGCTTGGGTTATGTGCTATGGTGAGTGCTGTGAAGTTTGTAAACGTGGAGATTCACAGACCTGTACCCCTGGGGGGAAAAAAAAAATATATATATATATGTTTATAAAAAATAAAATTATAAAAAAAAAATGCTTGGGTTTTCTTTCATGGATTTCCATTAATATACATACTTGGGTAGAGAAAGATCACCTCTTATATCTACGGAGTCATTTGTATAACAGAAACTGAAATTCAGAGCATCTCATGAGGTGTATAAATATGACAAGAAGCTAAAAAGCTTTGGGAGCATCTAATAAATATAATGTTATTTTGTTGTTGTTGTTGTAGCAACATTATTTTAAATACAAATTCTGTTGAGAATGACTATGAGGGTTTATTAGTTAATATGTATAAATCTATTTAAGCTGCTCAGACAAAAGGAACATTTAAAGAGCTATGGTCAGGAAGGCTGAAATGGATTTGAGCTTGGTGACACCAAACTTTCATCTGTTGACCTCTTTCCTCAACATCTGCAGGCAAACACTCACTCATTTGAAACTTTGGCCTTAAAGATTTCAAAGGAAGGAGCTGAGATATAAGTAAGCAGAAGGTATGGGTTTCTCTAACTTTATTTTCTGTAAGTTTAACACTCAAAAGAAAAAATATATGGTCATTAATTTGATGGTCATACACAAGAAAGGGGTACTTTCCCTTGTGAAGCAGTATATCATGGAGGCTGAGAGTGAAGGCTTGGGAGCCAAACTCCCTGGGTTCATATCCCAGTTTTGCCACTTGTTAGCTGTGTGGCTTTAAGCATGTCACTTAACCTCTCTGTGTTTCAATTTCCATTCTTTGATAGCTTGGCTATCTGGATGGCAATGTGCTGATGGCATATGCCTTTTCTACCAAACACTTTATTGATTATGAGTGCATAATAAGTGCAAAGCTTGTAATTAATGCTTTATCAGTATTTGCATCTGCAACTTGGCACTAACCACTCTTCCTTGCTGTAATAAGGAGATGTACTGGAAAACCAGGGGAAGCTCAACAGAATGGAAGGGAGGCAGGAAACCACATCTGGGAAAAGGACAGGAATCAAGGATGTCTTGAGCGGCAAGCAACAAGAGCCACACCCAGGTCACTCCTGGCCCTGGTCAGGTGTGCAGAGCTTCTGCACTACCCAGAATGCTCCAACCCTTGTTCTCTTGGGTCACTTTCTCTGGGGGAAGCCAGACCAGTGTTGTAAGGACACACAAGCAGCCCACATCGCAAAGAGATGAGGGCTTCCAGCAAGAGCCAGCCCTACTTATCAGCCATCTAAGTGAGCGACCTTGGAAGTGAATCCTCTGGTTCCATTCAAACCTTCAGGTGACTATGGCCTTGCCTGACACCCTACTGTAACCTCATGAGAAACCCCAGGCCACAATCACCAAGTGCTACCAAACTCTTGAGTCTGTGAGAGTGTCTCAAACTGTGATGTTTGTGTCATCTTAAGCCACAAAGTTTTGGGCAATTTGTTACCCAGCAGTAGATAAACTGGGTTTCTTTACAAGCTGCACCATATAGGCTATGGGTGATCTTAATCAAATACAGAGAGGAGTTAGGGACTTAAAGGAGCATTTCAAGCAATTGTTTATTGTTGTTTGGTTTTTGCTTTCCACCAAGGAAACTGAATTTCAAATCAGCGTTCTGAAGCTTTGTACAGTATTACTTTTGAAATGCGTTTTGTTCTTAATGCTTTCCGAAATGACCTGTTGTCCGTAGAAGAGAGAGCACTCTGTACTGAGAGGATCTGCAACTCTGAAGAGCAAGGCAGCTTGAACTGGAATTCCCTCTGGTACCGTTAGGTCATCTCAGCCCTTTAGACCCCACTTTCACTGCTCCCTCTCATTCTTTTGGGTTTCTGGGCCATCGCATCTTTTCCCTTTGGGAAAACCAGGACAGGGGAAAATAAATTAATTAGGAAGGGAGGGGGGCTAGATGCCCACTGGATGTTGGGGTGGAGACCTTAATAGCGTTTGCGAAACACCAGCCCCAACACCCCTTTGCAGAATGAGCCATGACCCCTTCTCTTGGTGTCCCCGCCCGCAAAATTCGCTCCTAGAAAAATCCTCTCACGTCCCCAAGAGCGCAGGAGAGGATCTCAGCGAAGCGGGAGGCTCTTGTGCTTGTTGGGAGAGGCGGAGCTGGATTAACCAGCTCCTTGGAGCGTTTCCTCTGAGCTGGGGGAGGCCGAGCACGGACCGCAGAGTAGGCGCCCACCGTGGGGCGCCCGTATGCGGGCGGAGGAGACCCGAAAGTGGGCGAGCGGGCTGCAAGCCTTGCTGGGCAGCTGCTAACCGCGCCGAGCGCGCACTGCCACCGAGCGCCGGCGCTTCCAGGATGGAGTGGGAGCTCAACTTTCTGCTCTACCTGGCGCTCTTCTTCTTCCTGCTCTTCTTACTTTTCCTCCTGCTCTTCGTGGTCATCAAGCAGCTGAAGAACTCTGTGGCCAGCACGGCCGGGGCGCTCCAGCCCGGGCGTCTCTCCGTGCACCGGGAGCCTTGGGGCTTCTCCCGCGAGCAAGCCGTGTGACCCGCAAGGCGCGGGCACTAGCGGCAGGGCACCGAGCTGCGCGGGCGCCCTGCTGGATCTCAGCCTCGATTCTCTGTCCCCGTGGCCGCCCAGGTTCCAGTGCCAGGCTCGGTTGTAGCCCTGGCAGGTTCGTTCGGGTGTGGAAGGGGTCTGCGGAGGGGCGAGTTTCTCCGCCCCTCGGGGAGGTTCTGGGCTCGAAGCAGGCATGGTTGCTAGGCACGAAGGTGTATGGGGTCCTGGGCTGGCGCTTTGCTTTTAGGGACGAACACTCAGCTTTTCCCGGGTGGGCAGAGTTGGAGAAAGAGAGATGATCAGCCGTTGGAGCCGGAATGACTTTGGGCACCCGCAAGCTCTTCCTCCCAGTCCCAGTGCATTTTAGCTTGTGCGGAATGGATGGAAAACTAAATCATTCAGATAATTCAATCCAACCACTTTCAAACCGAATTTGATTAAAAAAATCGAATGTGAACCTTAATGTCCAAGTCACTGAGAGAGTGTGGGGTTTGGGATAGGAAGCAGGAGGAAACAGTGCGCTCTTGAAGTATGCCAAAGACTGCTTTAAATACCTTTGCGCTTTGGTAGACACTAAGTGGGCTTCATCCGACAGTGCCAAGGAGGATTCAGTGGCCCTTCTTCCCTTTAATCCCTACTCCTCTTCTAGCCACAGACCCCATTGATGCCGGCAGAGTTGCCACACCAGGTGGGTTTTAAATCTCAAATGGCTGGAGGGTAAGCATTAGAGTGTCATTTGGGAGATGCTTGGGGGTGATGAAAAGAGGTACTGTTCACACGTTGTAGGGCAACAGGAAAAAGAGGAAGAAGACTGTCGTTTCAGGTTACATGACTAGGCCATTTGCCAGAAGATCGGTGGGCAGCATTAAATTTATTATTAATGTGCCCTAAGCACCCTCCAGGCACTGTCAGTTTGGGGGAATAACGGTTTCATCTTCCAGATGCTTTTTCCTCGATTTACATCGTCTCCAGTTCTGGAACCAGGTGTTGCCCAGGGTTGGTGTGCTGAAGACCCCCCAATGCAGTTACGGTTGGTAAGAGGCAGCCCTGCACAGAGAGGATGGGAACAACCCAAGATGGAACTTTGCTGCAAATGGTAAGTGAGACCACCCTTGATTTCACTTTGTCCCTGGTTGTAGCTGAACTTCGGAAGACCCAGAGCCTAAAAAAATGAGAGGTTAGGCTTGAGGAAATGGGTGCCATGAAAAGGGGGGGGGTGTCTCTCTCCCTCTTAGAACAAATGAGTTTTCTACTAGAACTGAGGAGCCAAACTGATTCCTAAGTAAGTGCAAGAATCAGTGTCTATGCAGAGGAGCCTAGAAATTAGAATGGGATGTGAGGAGTGTTTACAATTGTAATCATCATTCTGCTCTTTTGTAAAATAGTACAGGGGGTCTTGGAGTTGAAATATGGAATACAGATAGAATTTGTCTTCAGTAAGGGAAGATTTTGGTTCGTCATGTTAAGGTGAGATAAGCTGTCCATGTCGTGACTGAATGTTGAAAATAGTTATTAATTTTAGGTACAAGGACAGTGTAGAGAGGATAAAAACAACGCAATGCTAAGTTTTGCCTAAGTGGATAGTATGAAAGTGAAGTGGAAGACAACTATTTTGGTAATTCTAGGGAAGGAAAAAAATACTCTCATGTAGGTAAATAATTATGGGAAAAATTTTTTGCCTGAGACATTCAGATAATTTCCCACATTTCTGTTTCACTTTTCTAGCTCAGCCCTGTTTTTAATAAGGTATAGGCATGTGCATATATCTCTTTTTCTCTCTATATATAGAAATATATATATATATATATATAATTCTCTATATAAATATATGTAATTCTATATCTCTATCTATACTTCTTTTTATCAGAGCTGTGATATGACTTGTTTTGAATTTCCGGTTTGAATCCTAGAATCATCTGCAGTGACTATCTTGTATTTTGAACAATATTTCTCTAAATGGTTGACACCCCTGCAGTGGCATTTAGTTATGGGGTTGTACGGTTAGTATGGACCTTGAAGATGAGTGTGGGAGTAGTTAATTAGCAATTATAGGTATTTACAAGGGTGGAAAACAATCACTTCATACTTTATAAATAACCAGAAGGCAAATTATTTATTTTTATTTTTTTTTAATTACTTGACAGAGGGAGAGAGAGAGAGATCACAAGTAGGCAGAGAGGCAGACAGAGAGAGGGGGGAAGCAGGCTCCCTGCTGAGCAAAGAGCCCCATGCGGGCCTCAATCCCAGGACCCTGAAATCATGACCTGAGCCGAAAGCAGAGGCTTAACCCACTGAGCCACCCAGGTGCCCCCAGAAGGCAAATTATTTTAAACACCTCCGTGACTTCTTGAGTTTGTAAGCCTTTAATTTTCCCAGCAGTGTGCCTCATGTCCAGAGGTTTAAACCCTCCTGACTCTTCTAGAGAGTAGACAAGAGAACTCAGGGTGAGTGTTTTGCTGCCATCCCCTCATGAAGCCAAGCTCTGGATGGTTTTACTGACTTTGCTTCCTGTGAAGGGTGCCTACTTTTCTTTTCTTTTCTTTTTATAATTTTTTAAAAGATTTTATTTATTTATTTGACAGAGATCACAAGTAGGCAGAGAGGCAGGCAGAGAGAGGAGGAAGCAGGCTCCTGGCTGAGAAGAGAGTCCGATGTGGGGCTCGATCCCAGGACCCTGGGATCATGATGTGAACCGAAGGCAGAGGCTTTAACCCACTGAGCCACCCAGGAGCCCCAGGGTGGTTACTTTTCTATCTTGTGCCCAGTGCCATTTTATCCTCGCCTCCTTGTAATCTAATTATTAGTTACTAAGTTCCCATTTGTCTAAGCCAAAACAATGAATATTTATTCCTGTTATTTAGTCTCTGCGTGGAAGTTGGCCCTAAACTCTGGAAATTAAGGTCCCTCACATTTGCTCTCAGACCTTGCTGCTGTTGATCTCCTGCCTTGCCCGGGCTTGGTTAGGCCTCTACTTTTGAAACTTGGACACCTGGTATATGAGCTGCCTTTTTCTATTCGTTTTTTCCATCACCATTTTTCTAAAACTCAACAAAAACCAATCCCCCAAATTAGAACTACTTTTGAGCTCATGGTTTTTTGTTTTGATTTGTTTTGTTTTTGCTATTGGCATATTCTTGATCTAATGCTCTGACACCCACCTTGGTCTAGGTTCCCAGTTGGTGCGTGTTGGCTGCTCTATCCACTGACCACATTCTGATCCTGACTATCACTAAACCAAGTCTGTTTTTGAAGATGGTGGGCATGTGGGCTAGACATTAAAACATTTGAAAAGTCAGGAATGTTTAAAACAACTGCTCATCATTACAAGTATAACTTGATTATAGAAGATTCTTATGTTTTGTTTTCCATAAAAGGTTGTTAGTGATTCTTCAGCGATGCTAGAAGCCGAGTTGAATTTCTTACATTATGAGGAATTAGACCATAATTCAATTATTAGGAAATATTAGTATTTTATTTCAAGTGTTCTCATTTCAGTGTAATCTCTAAATTTCAGTTGTTTGAAATGACTTCAAATCTTATTAGGATAATCTTGATCATGTTGCTGATTTCCAAACCTGTAAGTGCAATGAATCAGCAGTTCCACTTGGAAAGAGAACCATTTTCAGTTGAATGAGAATGACATCACACTCACACCTGCAAAATCTGAAATGTCTAATAAAGTAGATTCCTAAGTCTGAACTTCAATTTTAGGGCACAGCTGTAGATGCAGGACTGATGCCATCTGGTGCAGTTCCACAGAAAAAGAGATAAAATTTACCCAGAGTGTGCCATGCACTGGCTTTTCTGGGAATGACAAGGTGCCAGGATTTGTTTTTGGTTCATTTGCCGGGGTGGAAACTTGGAACGAGGTGAGTAAAATACATGCAATATCCCCATTTATAGCTTGACATTTTGTATTTCCAATTCTGTTTGTAGTTTCCAAATAAGTGCAAAAGAGCTAATTTTTTTTAATGGCCCAACATTTAAACATTGTAAATAGTTAAACCATTTAGGATAGTGGGGAATGTTTACTTTTTCTAACTCATACCTCTAATGTAGGGACTTCTAGAATGCTAATGGTACTAATGCAGTACATAGGAAATATGTACAGTTTATTATACTTTGGTTTTGATCTTTGTAGCTACTCTGAGGTAGATGTGCTTATTTAAGCTAAAACTCCAGTTAAAACTCTGGTATCATTAGGAAATCACTGTCAGGTATCTGTGTCACTTACAAGGGAAAGCTAAAAATTGAGTTGCAGACCTTTGAAGTTAATTTTTTGGTGGGGGGTTTGAATCAGTGAAATCAGTTCTCAACACTACATTTCTTACTTTGTCCACACAAAATAAGATTATAGATTAAATAGTGATCTGATTAATTATCTGAGTAGTTAGCATCTTACTGCATAGGAATGTGGGCAATCAGGGTAGACCTGTGCTTAGAACGATAGTCAGAACTTTACAGGCACTCAGAAAAAACTTCCTGTTGAATTAAACTAAAAATCTTCTTGTTTTCTCTAATAGCAACTATTTTATGTAATAAGCCTAATCATTTCTTCCACTGTTACACTGTGTAGACATGGGTAGGTTGAAGTTAAAATTTTTAGACTTTTGTTTTATTAGTATGACTCTATGAAGTTACTTGAACATTATTGAATATATATGAGTCTTCAGGCAAGTTTTTTTTACATTAGGACAGAAATCTTGCTTTCCTATTGAGAGTAAAGATGGATGGCTATGTTAGTAATAGAGTAGAAGTTACTAGACTGAACAGTAGCTTAAACAAAGCAGGGGTTTTGTTTCGTTCTCATGTGACAAGGAGGTTAGGGGTAAGCTATTGCTGGTGTTGGTTCAGCAGCTCACAGATGTCAGGGTCCGGATAGCTCCTGAGATTCCCATGGCTTTTCCCTTAGGTTCCAAGATGGTTGCTACAGCTCCCCCAAGAAAATGAAGGAAGCTGAAGGGAAAACGGGGCACACCATTTTGATTCTGCTTCCTTTTAAAGAGCTTTCTCAGATGCCCAGCAACTTTTACTTACATCTCATTGGCCAGACTGTGTCATATCTCTGAGGCCTCATGAGAAATGTAGTTTTTGTAGCTGGACAGATGACTGCCTTCAACCAAAATGTCTGAGGAAATCTAAGGAAAAAAGATGGGTGGATCTTTGGGAAACAAACTAGTAGTCCATGCCCTGGTTACAAAATGCAGTTGTCAAGGAGCATAATGACTGAAACAGATCAAAACTATAACTCCTTCACAACTAACAGAACTCCAAGCAACAGGGCTCTGCCCAGAGAGTGAGCAGAGTGAAGACATCCTGGGTTTTTTCTTGAAATACCTGCCAGAACTGGCTTTTGTGGTCAGCAGATATGCCTGCCCTACATCAGGATTTTCTAGAGGAGGACCTGGGAACCTGTACACTTCCTTGGAGGACATAATCTATGGAAGTTTGGAACGGGATGAAGAAGGCTCTACCTTGCCGCTTTCCCATCTGGTTCATGTATCTCTAATTTTCCTTACAGATTTTTGGTGGAGTCTAGTTTGTGTTTGATCCCCAGAAAAGGATCATGCCTTTCATACATAGGAAAAGGTAATCTATGTAAAGAAAGGCTACTTTACTCCCTTCTGTGATTCCACCACTCATTTAGGAATATCCTGGGAGAAGACATGCTTCTCAAGGCTGCTTCCATAATCAGCCTACATCCTGCCTAAGCAAAGGAAGAAGAAACACTTCCCACATCCAGGGCTGTCCAAAAGAACTTTCTGTGATGACAAAAATGTTCTATATTTGCACTGGATAGCCACTAGCCACATGTGACTAGTGAACACTTGAAATGTGGCTAGTGTGACTGAGGAAGTAAATTTTAATGTTATTTAATTTTAAATAATTAAAATGTAAATAGCCATATGTGGCTAGTGGCTCTTGTATTGTCCAGCACAGTATGCAACTTTCTTTTTCTTGCGTTTTCCAACTACCTGGGAGGAGTTTTGATCCAGTCATGTGCTTGGTGTTCCATCGTCTTTACTATTCCACCTTGCCATTGAATTTGTGCCCCAGAGAAAAGGAAAAATGGTATCTTGGAACTAAATTCAAGATGTTAACTTGACATCTATACATGGTACGGATTTTTGGAAAAATGGAATGAACTCCTGGGAATAGGTTCTGTGATTGATTTTTGTGATAATTGATGGTGGAAAAATGGCGGTGGTGCTGGTCCATTTATGATCCCTAGTGAACATGATGCGTTCCTAGTTAGAGTGAGTCAGCAAGAATCATTTTGTTCTGTTGTGCAATTCGTTCTGGTTATTTTTGTAATATTGTGGCTGCTAAGTGATTATTCCATGTGTGTTTTTCAAAATACTTAGTGGTTTATATTTTTTAAAAGACTGTGAAATAAAAAAAATTATACGTAACTCAGTTTTTTGGTGTGTGTAATTATTCTTACCCATAATTTTTAAAGAGTTAATTAGGATGAGATTAATAGATAGCAGGAAATATTTATTTATTTTCTTAATTACTTACTTATTTATTTTAAAAGATTTTATTTAGTTAGTTGAAAGAGAGAGCAGGAGCGGGGGACGGGAGGGGCAGAAGGAAGGGAAAGGGAGAAGCACACTCCCCTCTGAGCATGGAGCCCAACACAGGACTCGAACCCAGGACCCTGGGAACATGACCGGAGCCAAAGGCAGATGCTTAACTGACTAAGCCACCTAGGCACCCAGAAATATTTGTTTTTATATCAGATTTTTTAACGGGCATGTCTGTATGTCAATTAATGTTATGTTTTAAAAATATTTAATAGTATTTTCATCATACTCAGAGTTTGGATAAAATATGAGGGTGGTAATTGTATTGGGGTAATTTTTTCCTCAAGTGTCTGGTTGTTTTTCTGTCCTGAACATCACTTAGGTCTTGTTTCTTTAGTGCCCTGTCTTGGGTTATTTGTCTTTTGTTATTGAGTTATAGGGATTCTTGTATGTTCTAGACACTATTGATCTATGACATAAGAGCTTTACAGCAATTTTCTTCTAGTTTGTGGCTAATCTATTCATTTGCTTAGTGATGTCTTTAAAAGAAGTATTTTAAATTTTGAATTTAGATTTATCCACTTTTTTCTTTTATGTTTATTGGTTTCTGTGTCCTCTCTAAGAGACTCTTCCCTATCTTTTAGGTCACAAAAATGTTCTCCTGTACTTTTTTTTCTATATTTGAAGCTTTATAGTTTTAACTTTTACTATGTCTGCTATGCATCTTAAATTAATTTTTGTGTGAGGTATGAGGTAAGGATTAAAGTTCTTTTCCCCCTGTATATATAAACAGTTTTCTACCCATTTGTTGAAAAGACTTTTCCCTCTCCATTGCTTTGGCATCCTCTTCAAAAATAAAATGACCATATAAGTGTGGGACTATTTCTGGGCTCCCTATTCAGTTCCATATGGTCATTTTCATCCATTACATCACCATCTTAATTTCTATAGTTTTGTAGTAAGTCTTGATATTCACTACAAAATGTTATTGAATCTGAACTTTTCTAATAAACTACTAAAGTCTGCATCTACACACAAAAAGAGGCTTCAGTAATTTCAGTTGAAAATGGTCGAATTCAGTAAGTGGCAACCCTACCCCAATACCATACTTCTTTTATTCTCAATTCTAGTTCCATGCACAATCTGAATCTGGATTTAGGGTAGCACTTGGTGAAAACATGTGTCCTTGTGTTTCTACATATCTAGAAAACTACAAAATATCTTTTTTTTCTCCAGTTACAGTTGAGAGCCAACTGTTACTTTATAAAAGGGACTTTTTTGCTGGAAAGCTAAAGTGATATAAAACAAAGCACCAAAGCTCATGTGTTGCTCAAGTCCCATCTTTGTTACTAATGTAGAGTTAACCATAGATTGAACTTACTGGCTCAAGTATTAGGACCTCTGTTTTGATGTTTGCTCCTCACCTCAGCAGTAATCTGATATTTGAGTGTTTGGGAATCTGATTGTGCTGTTGAGACATTTAGCCAGGATCATTTGATTAGCACCCAGTTACGTCTCATGCCCCATTTTTACTTGCATGCAGTTTTCCAGAACCCTACTTCTTGTCCTTTACATATCTCAACTTGGAACTCACCGCAGAGTCTCAACCCATTAGTGGAAACGTGAATGGCCCCCTCCATCTCCAACTATGTCATCTCACTCCCTCCTGGGACCTAATGCTTGTTAGAAGTTTGAGGTATATCTTTTCAAATGATTTTCTATGTGTTTGCCATGCATAGTTTATCTAGTCACATTTATTCACATTGGCAAGCAGATACACAGAAGGCTTTGTTTTTTTAAATATGGATGATGTCAGACTATAGATATTCTACAGTTTGCCTTCTTCTCTAATATGTTGTGGCAGGTTGTATTTTCCAGAAGATGACCAGAACAGTGTCTCCCATTTCACATGCTCTTACAATACAATTTGACATTGAGTGGGAGTGTCTGTATCCCCTCTCCTTGACTTTGGGCAGGCCGGTGACAACAAAAAGGGGCAAAAATTGCACTGTTTGACTTAACGAAGCTAGGTCAAAAAAGCAGCGCAGTTTCCCCATTGTCTGAAGGAATACCTACTTTTGGAGGCCTGATTTACCAAGTAACATGGAATTATCCTGAGGCCATAATCATTCTCTGAAGAAGCCCATGCAGAGAGGCCCTGGGTCGGTGCCCTAGTGAGAGCCCCAGCTAATGAGCAACTCCCCGCGCTTAGTCCTCCCACTTGAGGCCCTCGACTTTATGGAGGAGAGACCAACCAGTCTCACTGCACTCTGTCCGGATCCTAATTGTTTTAGTCACTCATTTGGGAAACTTTGCTACAGCAATAGTAATTGGAACATATGTTTTAAAAGTTTTAATGAAAAAAAATATCATCCTTATTGTTTTTAAATTATTGTACAGAACCTGCAACAATTTAACAGGTGAACTATTGATGAACATTAAGTTTGCTGCAAACTTTTCCAAGACTGTGTTCACAGAAGTATGATTTCTGGTTCATCTGGCTTAGAAATCTCAAGAGTCCGTAGACACAGACAGTCTCCATCCCAAATGACTGGGCCAGGATATATGTCTCCACTTCCCCACAGTATTTAACATTATGAGTCTTTAAAAATTTGCCATTATAAGAACAAAAAAAAATACAAAAAAAACCTTGCAGGTTTGATTTGAAAAATTATGAGGGAGTTTGTTCCTCTTTTTTTTTTTTTAAAGGGTGGGGAGGGGTAGAGAGAGGGAGAGAGAGAATCTTAAGCAAGCTCCATGCCCAGCATGAGCCCAATGTGGGGCTTGATCTCATGACCCTAAGATGATGACCTGAGCTGAAATCAAGACTCGGAGCCTTAACTGACTGAAAGACCCAGGTGCCCCTGTTGCTGTTGTTTTATGTTTATTGACCACTATTTGTTTGTTTGTTTGTTTATAGATTTTATTTATTTGCATGAGAGAGAGTGAGCACGAGTGAGAGGTAGAGACAGAGGGACAGAGAGAAGCAGACTTCTTGCTGCGCAGAAAGCCAACTCAGGGCTTGATTGTAGGACCTGGAGATCATGAACTGAGCTGAAGGTAGACGCATAAATGACTGAACCACCCAGGTTTCCCTTATTAGCCACTTTAATTTCTTCTTCTCTATGTGCCTATTCAAATCCTTTACCCATTTTTAATAGGCTGCTTACCCTTTCATAAGTAATTTATGTATAATACAGATATATAAAACTATAGTACAGATATATAATGAATATCTCTGTTGGGTGGTCATATGCATAAAATCAGTAAATATATACATACAGTTATTAGTCATGTGTCATTTGAAAGTTGAAACTGTTTTTTCCTAGTGAGTTGTGTATGTTTTAACTTTGTTTTTTTTTTGTTGGTATGTTTACTTTCCAAATTTTTATTTAAATTCTAGTTAGTTAACGTATGGTGTAATATTGGTTTCAGGAGTAGAATTTAGTGATTCATCATTTCCGTATAACACCCACTGCTCATCACCTTAATATCCATCACCCATTTAGCTCATCCCCTACCACCTCCCTCCATCAACCCTCTGTTTGTTTCCTATAGTTAAGAGTCTCCTATGATTTGCTGTCCACTTTCTTTCTTCTTCTCTCCCTTTCTTCCTTCCTCCTTCCCTCCCTCTTTCTCTCATTCATTCGTTCTTTCTTTTTCTTTTCTCTCTCCTTCTCTTTCTTTCTCTCCTTTCTTTCCCTCTTTCTTCTTTCTTTCTTTCTCTTTTCTCCTCCCTCCTTTCTTCCTCCATCCCTCTCTCTCTTTCCTTTCTTTTTTTTCCCTTCCCATATATTCATCTGTTTTGTCTAATAAATTCCACTTGTGAGTGAAATGATATGGTATTTGTCTTTTTCTGACTGATTTATTCTGCTTAGCATGATATACTGTAGCTGCATCTGTGTCATTACAAATGGCAAGATTTCATTATTTTTGATGGCTGAGTAATATTCCAGTATGTGTGTATGAGTGTGTGTGTGTACCACAACTTCTTTATCCATTCATTAGTCAATGGACATTTGGGATCTTTCCATAAGTGGGCTACTATTGATAATGCTGCTACAAACATTGGGGTGCATGTACCTCTTTGAATCAATATTTTTGTATCCTTGGGTAAATACCCAGTAGTGCAGCTGCTGGTTCATAGGATAGTTCTATTTTAAACTTTTTGAGGAACCTCCATATTGTTTTCAAGAGTAACCACACCAGTTTAACTTTGTTTTTTATTTCATCATACTGAAGTTTAAAATTATATATACATACTGTTAACTCTCCATAACTGTACACTGTAGTAGAGCAATTGTCTCCTCATTTTAAATTCATTAATCAAAAATTTCTTTGCTATTGTTCTGGCGCATGTGTGTCACATAAGAAGTTAAGAATGAATTTGTCAATTTCCATTAAATAAAATTCCTTTGAATTTTGGTTGGGATTGCATTGAATTTCTACATTAAATTTGGGGAAAATTGACATCTTTTTATTTTATTTATTTGTCAGAAAGAGAGGACACAATCAGGGGGAGCAGCAGGCAGAGTAGGCAAAGGGAGAAGCAGGCTCCTCACTGAGCATGGAGCCCTATATGGTGCTTGATCCCAGAACCCTGGGATCATGACCTGAGCTGAAGGCAGATGACTAATCGATTGAGCCACCCAGGCATCCCTCGACATCTTTTTTGGATCTTTTAGTGATGGCTTAGGTTATTTATTTCATTTGGGCAATCTTGGATGTTCCTGCTTAAGTTTATGTTTAAGCATTTTATAATTTTGGTTGATGATATATAGGAGATATTTAGTAGCTATTACTCATAAAAGAAAGTAATTGATTTTTATGCATTGATCTTATATCTGGATCCTTATTAAACTCTTTTATTCATTGTAATAATATTTTTTCAGTGATTTTCCTGGATTTCCTAGGTGGTCAGTCATATTGTACAAATAATGAATTTTGTTTCTTTGCAAACTGTATTTATGCAGTTTATTTCATTTCTTTTCTAGAACAATGACCAGAACAGCTAGTACAATATTAAGTTCTACTGGTGATAATGGGAATTCTTACCTTTTATCTTATTCCTAATTTAAATGATTACATTTCTAATGTTTAACCTTTAAGTATTATATTTGCTATAATTTTTGATATGTTTTTCTCTTCATTTCTGTTCCTCTTCATTTTTTCATGGGAGTGTTTGTTGTTTTCTGACCTGTTTTCTTTTTCTCAACACTGTTTTGAGTAGCTTTCCAAATCCAGAAGTATATAGATAAATAATTTTAAATGTCTGTATAATATTTCATTGAAATACATACTAAAATATACTTACCTAGTCCTCCATTGGTAAACAAGTATATATATTTAACAGGCTAATATATATATAAGCTACACTGCTTTGAATTTCTTTGTACAATCTTCACATCTGTTTGATTCTTGACAGTTGGATAGCTTGTGTTAAATGTAAGGTGGGGGGCCCTGTGTGGCTCAGTCAGTTAAGCATCTGCCTTCAGCTCAGGTTATAATCTCAGGGTCCTGGGATAGAACCCCACATCAAGCTCCCTGCTCAGTGGGGAGTCTTCTTCTCCCTCTCCTTCTGTGCTCTCTCTCTCTCTCACACTCTCTCTCTCTTAAAAAAAAATGTAAGGGACATATCTAACTAACTTTATTGTGCATTATTACAAATTGTTGAGGGATGAATTGCTCTCCAGAAGAATATACCAATTTATGTTTTCATCAACAGTGAATGAGTGTGCCCATTTCCCTCTTTCCTTGCCAACTCTGCATTTTGAGGATCTTTTTAATCTACAAATTTGTTAGGTAGGGCACCTGGGTGGCTCAGTGGGTTAAAGCCTCTGCCTTCAGCTCAGGTCATGATCCCAGTGTCCTGGGATCAAGCCCCACATCGGGCTCTCTGCTCAGCAGGGAGCCTGCTTCCTCCTCTCTCTCTGCCTGCCTCTCTGCCTACTTGTGATCTCTGTCAAATAAATAAATAAATAATCTTTCAAAATAAATAGATAAAAAAATTTTTAGGTAAAAAAGTAATGATTTGTTGCTTTTATTAGCATTCATTTTGTTATTAGTTGAACATTGATAATTTTTCTTTCTACTTTTGTGAGTTGTCTATCCATATCTTGCTTTTCTTCCTATTAAGGCATTCTTTAGTTCCTTATTGATGTTTCATTGATATTTACTTTTATTCCCTCAGAGAATGTCATTTTATTTATAAATAGGAAAACAAAGAAGTTAAATCACAATTCCCTCCCTCACTCTCAGTCTTCATTTTTTCTTTATGGTTACTAGATTCTTATGTATACTTCTGGACTTATGAAATTTCTATTCATGCATATATCTCTTTTTATTCACACAAATTAAGCCATAGTATTTGCACATTGTTTCATACTTGGCATTAAAAAATGTAACAAATACTCCCTATTGATTTATTCAGTAAATACTTACTGAGCACCCACTATGTACCAGGCACAATCATACTTATTTCAGCTATACCAGTGAACAAAGAAGATAATTCCCTCTCTCATGGAGTTTACTTATATTGTGTATATAGGGCTGCCTATTTTTACCTGCTGTATAGTATTCCATGGATAAAGGAAGCATATAACTCTTTGTTAATACATATTTAGTTGTTTCTATGTATTTGCTATTACTAACAACACTACATAATTTTTGGATGTAAATCTTTAATCAATATGTCCATATATCTAGAGGATAAAATCCTGGATGTAGAATTTCTGGTTATTTGAAATTTGAAACATATATAAAAGTAGAGGGAATATTGCTTCAGATTTATTTTCTTTGATCATTACACAGTCTTACTTATTTTCATTTGTTCTGAATAGTTTTCCTCATATGGGTATACTATATTTTTGTTTGTCTATTCATTTATTAAAGGTTGCTTCGAAGTTTTGGTAATTATGAATAAAGCTCTGCCATTCTGTTTGCTCTCTTCCGGAAGCCGTCCAATTTGATAATATTCCACTTAAAAGGTGGTGCTATTTCTCATGGGTGTGGGTAAAACTAGTCCTCTCCTATACCCTGGTGGAAGTTGGAATCTGAAGAGATACATCGGAGGGCAATTTGGCATATCTATTAACATTTAAACTGCACACGAGCAGGAATTCACCTTTTCCTATCTCTTATAGAGAAACACAGACATGCAATAGGTAGTGTTTGCATCTGGCAATCAGTCCATTTACAACAGGTCAGCAGCTGGAGCTGGAGGAAACTGGGCCCCGTGGATTAGAGCAAAGGGTAAGCCCCCAGGGCTCACCAGAATTAGCAAGGCAAAGAAACTGAATCGGAAACCTCATCATATGATTTAGGCTAACACAGTGAGGAGTAGAAATAGGTTGTGAATCCGAGTTTTACCTCAGGCTCACTGGATGTCTGGTTGGTGACAGAAGAGTTGATTCCAGATTCCCCACTGCCAACACGAGTCGGTATGCTGAGATGGCGGGTACACTTTCTAACCCAGCCGGCAGGGTAGATTCTTGCCAGGAGAGGCTGGAGTTGAAGGAACTGAAAACCATTGATCTTCATCCAGAATATTATCTGCACACATGCAAAATATGAAACATGATTCAGTGGTTTTCAGATGGCTTAATTTCTAAACATTTTACAAACTACTTCTTCCTCTCTCTCTCCCCACCTTTTTTTTTTTTTTTAAACAGAGAGTGGGGGACAGAGGGAGAGGGAGAGAATCTAAAGCAGACTCCACGACTGAGCCCAGAGCCTGACAGGGGACTTGATCCCAAGACCTTGAGATCATGCCCTGAGACGTAATCAAGAGTCAGATGCTCAACCCATTGAGCCACCCAGGCACCCCTACAAACTATACTTTTAAATATAGAATTTTGATGTGAATTGACATGAAGCCTCCCTGCATAATTTCCAGAATCCTCTCCTTACCCTTAACCACACTGCCTGCTTTTTGAAATCAGGACCTTTTCCCTGCCTCCAGAGTCAGAGTTCCCACCCTGGTGCCTGTGATGCCTCTGCAGGCCTTGCAGCCCTGGTGTGAAACTGCCTCTGCCAGGCTTGGCTTCTCAGAACGGAGCAAGGGAAGGGAGGGCATTTGGATGACAGCTTTCCTGAGAGCTGAAGTCACCAATTACTACTCTCTTTGTCTCTGCGCCAGTTTTTCCTCAGACTTGAACTGCATTATTATATCTGATATTGGGCCAGCTTGCCTATCTTGTAAGAAATTCATTTTACTTTCGCATTTTATTTTCAACTAAGATGGTCTTGCAAGGATCAGTTAGGAATTCTTCTCAGCCTCTATTGGCCAGCTCTGATCAGTTAAAGAGGCATTGCTTAAACACTTAGACAACGGAGCCAGACTCTTGGATTTACATCCGGGGGCCATCACCTCTCTGTGCTTCAGTTTACCATCCTGAGAATAGAGACAATAATAATTGCAAAATTGCTTGAGCATATATGACCATATGTGACATATATTAAATGGTCAGTAAATGTTAGCTAGTCTTTCTATTCAACAACGTATAATTCTTCCATCACTTTATTTTAGATAATTGTCCCATCTCGCAATAGCTTCTTTTGTCTGATACAGCATTCATTTTCTTTCGTTAAAATTTCAGGTTAACTTGACTGATAATCTATGCTTTGTTAATTTATAGATAGATATGTGAGTTTGTGATACCGTCCCTATTTCAATATTTTCATTTTTTGCCAAGACTTACTGTTCCACTCCCATGCTATCGTTCTTCTCTTGTCATACCTGGTATTCTCTGGAGGTGTACAGTTTTATCTGGGCATTTCTCCTGCCCTGCCTATGTCAGATTGGTACCTTCCTGCCAAGTGTGTTCCTCCCAGCCCATGCAAACACACTCCAGCTTCCGCGGGAGCCCACTGGCCCAGAAATCTAAATTCATCCCTACCATAAAGGAAGCTGGCTGGTCACCTCTCACATCCTTCTTTACCTTGCAAAGTCACAGCCTTTTCCTGGAAGTCAAGATAAAAACACACTCTGTGCCCTGGGGTTTTTCAGCTTTCAGCCCAGAACTTCAAAATGCACAGAGAGACATTTTGGTTCTAATGAACCATTAGAAGTTAGTAGTACTAAGAGTACTAAGAGAATTTGATCAATGTCGGCAGACTCTGACCTAACTTGGATATAATCAAGAGCCAAAAATATATGGGCACATAGCTAATGAGTATCTGAGTAGTCGGGGAGGAGAGAGATTCAAGGTTAGGCTTTAAACATTTCCGGCGCGAACGACCAGGAGGCTCTGAAGGATTATACACTCATTATGTTTGTGAGGTTTCTGTCCACCAGACAGCTGGAGACACTCCCAGGGTCTCCACACCTCTGCCCTCTCCAGCACAGGCTCTGTGATGAAGAATAAGGACAGTGGGGACTGCAGTCTTTTTCATATTCATTATACCTAGAGATTTTATTTCATGTAGAGAGTCTCTGAATTATAATAGACACTTTTCCATATGTATAATCTTAATGGAGTCCTTCCTCCTGAAGGAATTTATGATGTATAACAAGATGTGAGCTCAGACCTCAGATGTGAGCTTTTCCCCACATTCATTAAATTCTTAGCCTCTTTATTTTTATCTGGGAAATTTTTTGTGCTAGGAAATGGAGTCTGCCTTTAGTATTTCATCTCACCCCTCAGAGCTGCCCTCAAAAGTCACAGTTCCCTTCAAAAGGGGACTTTCAGTCATCTTTTGATTATTTCCACTGGTACCCACCACTGGTGTCTTCATCTTGGGGGAATGATAACAGGAGGGTCTGTAATGTTAAGTGTTTACCCAGGACTGGGCACTGTGCTCACGTGTGGTTACTCAGTCCGGAAAAAACCCCTGAGGAGGGTGTTATTATTATGCAGTGTTGTTTTCCCCATACCGCCTTTCTTCTTCACACTTTGCACCCACAGCAGATGGTGCCCCTAAATAACCCTTAGTTTTGTGTCCTGAGGTCCTCTGCTGTGACCAGAGGACTTGGCAGCCCCATTTGGGGGAACACATTGCCTACCTCATCTACTCTTTATGAGAGCCCATGAGCTCTTATGGCCACCAGGTGGGAGTATTGGGATTATAAAGAACTCTCCAGAAAACTGCAATTGTAAGGAGATCCACCTGGAACAGTTTTGCATGTGATTTTAATAGATAAAATGCCTGTCTAAATCAAAGCTAAACTTCTTTTGTAAAAGCATATTTTAAGTATTTCAAAATACTAGAAGGTTAGTTATATCAGGAGCATTGCAGTTTTGAAGGTTTTCTACATGTTAGAACTCTACACCCACCCACCCTTAAACACAAACATTCTTAGATTCAGTTTTTTGTTTTTTAATTTTATTTATTTATTTGACAGAGATCACAAGCAGGCAGAGAGGCAGGCAGAGAGAGAGAGGAGGAAGCAGGCTCCCCGAGGAGCAGAGAGCCCGACATGGGGTTCGATCCCAGGACCCTGGGACCATGACCCAAGCCGAAGGCAAAGGCTTCAACCCACTGAGCTACCCAGGCACCCCTAGATTCAGTTTTTTTGTTTTTGTTTTTGTTTTTGTTTTTAGTTCTAATGGTTTCCATAAGTGCACAGTTTAGGATTTCCTAGCCTGATACTTCTCACATTTGCTCCCAGTGGCAGAGGAGAGAGAGTAAACACATCTCTCAAGAACTGTGGACTCACCTACAGGGGCCTGTGGGAAAAACAATGCCTTTGAAGTCTGAGGTTTCACTTCACAAGTTGTGTAGATTTTAACACATATCAGTGTTTTTAGTCACAAAAACAACACTAAGTAACATGGCCATGGCTGGGAAATGCGGTATGCTTATCCCACAGTCAGTTTTGGGAGCCTGGCTTATCCCACAATCAGCTTCTGGAAGGGCAGGAAAGGAGTGGACATGCCGGTAGGGAGCACTCCAGTGTTCGACTGCCTTTGGATTTTCCAGTGATTATCTTCTGTGGTGTTTCACTTCTGTTTGCTCCTGAGAGTCTCTTTCATTCTGCATCTTGGCCTTGCATATTTGTTTTTTGTCTTTTTTTAAGATTTTATTTATTTATTTGACAGAGAGCGAGAGATCACAAGTAGGCAGAGAGGCAGGCAGAGAGAGAGGGAGAAGCAGGCTCCCTGCTGAGCAGGGAACCCGAGGCGGGGCTCCATTCCAGGACCCTGGGATCATGACCTGAGCTGAAGGCAGAGGCTTAACCCACTGAACCACCCAGGTGCCCCGCATATTTGTTTTTATTAACATTTTGGCTATTTTTCTAACAAATATGGTCTTACAAAAACAGGGCTCAATTTTTGGCCTTCAGCAATGCCCTTTCTTCAATTCCCAGGATTACTCACTCTTTTGTAAGTCCCAGACTCCTTCCTAAATTAAACCTTTCTGATGATTCAACTTTCTTTCACTTTCTCATTTCAATACTGTTCACTTCATAAGATTTTTTTGTTTATTTTAAAAATAACTAAATAATGTATATATAGCAGTCCCATATCTTTTAGAACGAATTAGAAATTGTTCCTATACAAGATCATCACAAATGGGAGAAGGAGAAAAGCATGACTAATAAAAATTATACTATTACTATTTATAATAATATTAAAATGATGATGATGATGGTGATGGTGATGATGATGATGAATGGTAAACAGAAGAAGCCAGGGAGAGTGTTAGTCCATAGGATCTTGCTTAAAAGCCCATTCTTTGGCTAAAATTAACAAGTCCGGAAATGACAGATGCTGGCGAGGATGCGGAGAAAGGGGAACCCTCCTACACTGTTGGTGGGAATGCAAGCTGGTACAACCACCCTGGAAAACAGCATGGAGGTTCCTCAAAATGTTGAAAATAGAACTACCCTATGACCCAGCAATTGCACTGCTGGGTATTTACCCTAAAGATACAAACATAGTGATCCGAAGGGGCACGTGCACCTGAATGTTTATAGCAGCAATGTCTGCAATAGCCAAACTATGGAAAGAACCTAGATGTCCATCAACAGACGAATGGATAAAGAAGATGTGGTATATATACACAATGGAATACTATGCAGCCATCAAAAGAAATGAAATCTTGCCATTTGCGACGACGTGGATGGAACTAGAGGGTATCATGCTTAGTGAAATAAGTCAATCGGAGAAAGACAACTATCATATGATCTCCCTGATATGAGGGAGAGGAGATGCAACATGGGGGGTTAAGGGGGTAGGAGAAGAGTAAATGAAGCAAGATGGGATTGGGAGGGAGATAAACCATAAGTGACTCTTAATCTCACAAAACAAACTGAGGGTTGCTGGGGGGAGGAGGGTTGGGAGGAGGGGTGGGGTTATGGACATTGGGGAGGGTATGTGCTATGGTGAGTGCTGTGAAGTGTGTAAACCTGGCGATTCACAGACCTGTACCCCTGGGGAAAAAAATATATGTTTATAAAAAATAAAATTAAAAAAGCCCATTCTTTATCTTCAGACATCCTGAATTTTTGCCAAACTCGAAATAGGAATGACTCTGATGACTAGAAACATATTTGGGTGAATTTAGAAGGGCATTGCTACTTTACTATTTTATTTCAAATTCTCTTTTACTCCCCCCCCCTTATATATTCTTATTATCTAACATCTTTGAGATGACAGAATTAGTACATGCCTGCAAGAAGGGTGCTGTGGAATGTTTTGTCAACATAATTGACACAGGAACTTCTCTTCATGAGATTTCAGTATAGGATTAACTTAGGGAGGCTAAATGTTTATTAAGGATGAAGATTCTGTGGAATGTCTGGGTGGGCTCAGTAGGTTAAGCTGCTGCCTTCGGCTCAGGTCATGATCCCAGGGTCCTGGGATCGAGTCCCGCATGGGCTTCTTGCTTGGCAGGGAGCCTGCCTCTCTATCTGCCTCTGCCTGCCTCTCTGCCTGCTGTGTGCTCTCTCTCTCTCTCCTTCTCTCTGACAAATAAATAAATGAAATATTAAAAAAAAAAAAAGGATGCAGAGTCTGTGACCTTTGTGTTACCAGTTGATTATATTATTTGTTCAAAACATTGTCTTCCTCCCCCAGTGGATTTATTCCTACAGAATCCCTCCCTGGGGAAGGACTTGAATCTGTCAGCCTTGGCCTCATAACTGACTTTGGCCAATGTGACATGTGCCACATTCATGACAATGCTTTAAGAGCCATCCCACCATTTCCCACTGCTCTTTCCCTCTGCAATGAGAACAACGTGCCCCAGTTAGGGGCATCTCCTTCTATCTGGATCCTGGGATGAGCAAATCATGTGAAAACAGAGACAGCATATCCTTATGTGGGAGAAACAAATCTCTTTTGTTAGCCACTGAGATCCTAGGGCCATTTGTTGTAACCTAACAATGGCTGTATGATATGCCAGTGAAATCTTTATCAGGCAGTTTTACCTATCCATGAACAATGGTAGTTGGTCCTAGATATAGTGTATCTGTATTATATATTAGTTAACACAAGAGCAAATTTAGCTTGTGATCAATAGCCATTGATTATTTTCAGCAAAATTCTTTCTTAAATTTTACTTTTGAATAAACAAGGACATGTGAAGTTGAATTTTGCCATATTCTTCCTCTTCCACTGAAAGTTTTTAGAGAAGCCCCATATCTAGGCTTGGTGTACCGACATGTAGTACATTTCCCAGTCAACTGGTTTTCTCAGTATAGTTATGAGGTATGCTGAAGCAGTCAGGATTCCTGGGTTTCAAGGAGCTGTAGGTTGGGTTTCTTGGAAAGAAGAATCTGAGATGGAAATTAGTGCATAGAAGTTTACTACGGAGAGCCCTTGGAGTCAATACCTATGGAAGGGAAAGGAAAGGAATGAAAGGGAAAGGAGCAGGATAGGGTGCAAAGAAAAGCTGGGCTATAATGGCAGTCTGAACAAAGGACTCACCTAGCTTCACAGGGAGTTCTAAAGCTGGGCTGGTCTTTCAGAGTTGTTCCAAGTCAGAATGGGGGGGTGGGTGGGTTGTACATGTACATGTATTGTACATTAACCAATCATTGGATGTAGACTTCCTAAGTGGGCATGACCTCGGGCAAGGCAACTCTTCCTTCCTTCCTTCCTTCCTTCCTTTCTTTCTTTCTTTCTTTCTTTCTTTTCTTTCTTTCTTTCTTTCTTTCTAAAAGATTTATTATTTTTTTTTTTTGACAGAGAGACAGCAGAGAGGGAACACAAGCATCGGGAGTGGGAAAGGGAGAAGCAGGCTCCCCAGGGAGCAGGGAGCCTGACAAAGGCTAGGCTTGATCCCAGGACCCTGGGATCATGACCTGAGCTGAAGGCAGGTACCCCGAAGCAACTCTTTAGTTGAGACAATTACCACAGAGGGCTGACAGCTGAGGACTCTGCTGAATGCACTCTCAAATGCTGGGAGAATGAGTCCTTCGTCTCGAAGGGGATCTGGGTGACACACCACAGACTCCACTGAAGTCTCCCCTTGTGTTGTTCAGATTAATCTCATTATGAAAGTTCTGAGAGCAGACCTTCCAGAGTTTTGCTGGGCTTCTTTCCTGGGGAAAACCTGTAAGAAGAAGACTGGTGGGATGTGAATGACAGCCCCTGTTGCTGTCATTGGTCTCGGAACTGCAAATGAAATTCACTCTTGTTCCTGTATGATCCAATCCAAGTTACTCTCATTCTCAGCTTCTCTGCTGGTCTCTGCCACCTAGCATCATGATTTTGCCTCTGGTAACCATGCCTTTCTCGGGTGGTGGCTTGAGTATTTGTCCATTTACTATCAAAATTGAGCAAGGCGATATACAGAGGTACCCGTGTGAATCACCAAATGTCAACATATTCCTTCTTGTGCCCATTGTGTAACAGGGACTGTTACCTCCTCTTGATGATTAGGGCTGGATATCCCAACCAGGTTGGTGCTGCATTTCTTGTTTGCTAGTCTCTTGTCAAGAGGGGCCTGAAGTGTCAGTTGTAATTTATGGGACTCTCACTGTGTCCCATGGGGAAAGTGTTTGCCTTTAAACCCACAGAACCTGGAGGTGACAGGACAGTAAGTACAAATTCTCCAAGTAGATTAGTGGGAGTTGTAGTAAATGGACCATTTCTGCTTCCATCTCTTGATTCCTGGACCCATGTATTTTACTTATTTGGAGCATAACGCCATATAAAAGTCATCTGAAAATGTTTATTGCAGGATTCTGAAGGATAATGTCCTATCCTCCCAAATGTTAGATAGTGATATGTGTTAATTAAAAAATAAATAAATAAATAAATAATAATAATAATAAAAAAACAGAGCGGCAAAAGGAAGTATAGGATAGGATGGTCAAAATTATAGATAGGGGAGCCAAGGCAGGCCTCACCTAGCAGTGACATTTGAGTAAAGATCTAAAGGAAGAGAAGAATCTAGGGTAAGTTTATTTAAACTTATTATATAAGTTTATTAATCTGGGGAACAGAAAGGACCAGGCCTGTGATAGAAGTGTTCCTGGCATGCTCAAAGAATAACGAAGTGTTTGGAGCGCCAAGAGTGGAGAAAGAGAAACAGGGTGTTGGTGGATGATGTCAGAGTGGTGATAGGTGACCATACAATGTAGGGTCTTAGAAGCTGATGTACTCTGAATGGATTGAGAAAACACTGGAAAGTTCTGAGGTAAGAAACAATATGATATGACTTAGGGTTTACCAGAATCTCTGTTTTATTTTATTGAGGATAGAAGGGAAAAGGTGGAAGGGAAAAGGTGGAAGCAAAGATACCAATTACAAGGCTGTAACCTTGAAAGAGGTCGGAAATGGTGGTGGTTGGATCAGGATGGTGACACTGGGAGTGGTCTTACAGATCCGAGCTTCTGAGGCACCAGTCGTAATATGTTCAGTGTCAGGGGGACCTCTTACAATTGTATAGTGTCTGGGTCAGTCAAATTCTTGCTACATTTTTGAAGCAAAGGCAACCAGATTTGCTGATACAGCATGTGAGAGGAAGAAATATGAAGGATGGCTTCAAGGTTTCTGGCCTGAGCAACCAGGAAGTTGGGGTTGCCATGAACTGAGGTGGAGAAGACAGTGGAAGGAGCAGATTGAAGGATGGGAACAATATTAGGAACTCAGTTGTAGACACATTAAGGTTGAGATGCCTGTTAGACACTCGGTTGGCGACTAGATCTATGAGCCTGGAAACCATGGGAGGTGTTTTGAGTTCCATACTTAGGAATCATTAACATAGATTGAATTTAAAGGCATGAGAATGAAGGGAATGGCTTACTAAGTGTGGTGAGAATAAATGAGATCAGCTGAGGAGTGAGTGTGGGTGAAGAAAAAAAGAGACAAAACCAAGCCAGAGATGGAACCAGATGTACTCCATGTTCAGAATCTGGGGAAATGAGAAGGATCCAGGCAAGGAGATGGAGCAGAGGTGGTCAGAGGGCTGGGAGAAATCCAGGCCAGGAGCCATCTTGGAAAGCCAAGTGAACAAAGTGCTTGAAGAAGAGACACAGAAGGAATGAAGTAGCCAGGCATAAGGTCAAAGGGATTCTTATCAGGGTCAGTTCTCTGGACAGTTTTAATCTCCATATCTAATGTTGTGTTAGAGAATACAATGCAGCATTAGAACATGTGTTCTTGCGTCCCTTTGGAAACTTGACAATAAAGGTCCAGCTTGTCATTTTCAGAGCAAGTCTGGTATTCTAGAGGAGGGATCCACAGGCATTGAGGACATTTCAAAACGCTCAATCAGGACTATAGTTCTTTCATTTCTATCTTTCTTAAAACACCTATTTTAACAAGTTGTTTTTGGGCCCTTGCCTGGAAAGCTAAAAAAAGCCAGAAGCTGTCTGTTGTCTTAAGCCCGCAGCAGAGCACGGTACATGAGGAGAATGTGTCAACATACATTGCTGGATTTGTGCTGTGGTACTGCTGAAGCCATGCCCAGAAGCCCCAGCAAATAAAAGAACACGGAAATTCCAGGTGTTACCAACTGATTTGGGGAATACTTTTCTATTTTTTTAAATAAGACTTTTGAGAGAGAAGTTTCAATAAGAATTTTAAAACAAATATTTTCAGAAGACAAAAGAATTGACATATTTTGCTGTTAGTTATTTCAAGCAGAAATGTGAAATCTCTTTTTAAAAATGTAGGGGGAAACTACTCTTGTTGATAAGAATATAATATTTGGGGAGAATATGGGTCAGTCCTCTTTCCAAATACTTTGTCCTGAATTGCAGCATCATAAGAAATTCTGCATGATTTCACTCATTTCAAATATATCTTATGATGGGAAAACATGGAGAAGGATTTAAATAAATGAATATCCAAAGCAGTTTTAAAGTAAGTAAAAATTTCCTTTTCCATAGAAGAAAGTACTGTAAAAGTGTTCAGTGCTTTTCATTTCAAATTTAAGTTTTATTTCACAGGAAAGTTATTAAAACTTCTGTACCTCTGAGTAAATTTCTTTTTAAAGTTAAAGGAAACAAAAATTTGTTTTTTAAAATTTTTGAATAGCTTTTTATGAATAAGCAACTAATCTATTTCTAGCATATTTTGGTTAGATAGGTATGTACACAGATTAATTTCTTAAAAAACTCTGGAATTAAATATTATCAGAAATAACTCCATGCTAATGAATTATTGCCCCAGCCTGCATTCTGTAGGCCCTACCTCCTTTCACGAGCATTTTTTAGTGTCTCAGTGAATCTCTGGGTTGAGACCATGATCCTTCTTTTTTTTTGTTTAATTTAAAATCAATTAATTAACATATAGTGTATTATTAGTTTCAGATTTAGTGATTCATCAGTTGCATATAACACCCAGTGCTCATTCCATCGAGTGCCATCCATAATGTCCATCACCCTATTACTCCATCTTCCCACCCACCTCCCCTCCAGCAACCCTCAGTTTGTTTCTCACAGTTAAGAGTCTCTTATGGTTTGTCTCCCCTCTGATTTTGTCTTATTTTTTCCTTCCCTTTCCCTATGTTTATCTGTTCTGTTTCTTCTCTTTTCTTTTCTTTTTTTTAAAGATTTTTTATTAATTTATTTGAGAGAGAACGAGCGAGAGAGATTATGAGCAGGCAGGAAGGGTAGAGGGAGAAGCAGACTTGTGGACTGGATCCCAGGATCCTGGGATCATGACCTGAGCTGAAGGCAGAGGCTTAGCTGACTGAGCCACCCAGGCACCCTGTTCTTTCTGTTTCGTTTGTTTGTTTGTTTGTTTGTTTCTTTCTTTCAGAAAGAGAGGAAGAGTTGGAGGGGGAGGGGCAGAGGGAGCTAGTGCTCCATCTCACAACCCTCTGCTCATGACCTGAGCTGAAATCTAGATTCCGATATTTAAGTGACTGAGCCACCCAGATGCCCCATCTGAGCCCCAGGTTCCACACATAAATGAAATCGTATAACTATTTTTCTCTGATTAACTTATTTCACTTAGCATAGTACCTTCTAGTTCCATCCTTCTTAATAACTAATCTCTGTGCTTGGAGAAGAGCCTGGTCCCATGATGACTTCATGCAAAAGCACTAGGGGGCGACATCTCACGTTCCTGTCCTTCCGCCCTGCCAAAGGGGCGGATCCCCAAATCCCCAAACCTTGGTTTAGAAATCGGTAGTGGGCAGTCTGGTTGAGCTGTTTCCTCCTTGCTGTCTGAGCCCTGAGGCCGCTATTTCTCCTTCTGAAAGCAGTTCCTTCACCTGCTGCTTGAGGCTTCTTTCTCTATAGCAGGATTTTTCCAAACGTGAGCTGGTGGGTTATGAAATCAATTCAGTGAGTGAAAAAGGGAGGTAGTGATAATTACACTGCGACAACAGGCATAAACTGAACTGTTCTGGAAAAACCAGGACATGTGCTCACCTAGTAGTTCAAGACCAACGTTAAAGAAAATGAAATGGAATCAGGGTAGAAAAGATCAGTGTGTCACTTTTGAAAGTATAAATAGCCTTTTATGAAAATGTTGCCAGGAGCAGGTTAAATCACATTTCTTGCTGGAGTCAGAGACAAATATGTTTGAAAAATCATCTCTCTGTAGGGCTCAGACTAATCTGTAGAGCGGGCCTTGGGAAAGGTCATTATACTTTCCTTCTCCTTCTCTGTTGTTCTCACCTGCTCAGCCTCCATTAAAAAACAAAAACAAAAACAACAAAAACAAAAAAAACCCCTAAAATTCTCCAATAAAGCAACTCTTACCACTAAACACCTCCTGTTTGAACCCAGTACTGGGCTTGCGTTAAGCCATGTTCCCTAAAACATAACGCTTATACGATACTTTTCTTGCCTGGAATCACTAAGGAATATAAGTGGTTCATCTACCATAAGGGTATCTAAATGTGGTGGAGTAGAAGCTGATAAATAAATAAATAAATAAATAAATAAATAAAATATTATATATAAAAAATATATATATATTTTAATTTTTATTTATTATTTTTTTATTTTTTATTTTTTTCCTCTGCTAGTTCCTTGAGGGTAAAAGCCTTCTGAGAGATAGATGTCCTCCAGGAGCTGCTTATCGAACTCCCCTGGTGTGATGAATGCATTTTCCCTCCAGCCTCGCCCAGTGAAAACCGAGAGCCGGGTGATGTAACTGCCTTCTTGTGGAACTGCTCCAGTGTTTTCTCTCTGCAGGGTAAGTGTCTGGTAGGAGAAAATGTGCATTCTGGAAGTAATATGATGGGGGATAATTCCCAAAAAGCAGTCAGCCCAGTACTTGGTATCCAGTAAGCGCTAGGTAACGTTGACTGTTGTTATTCCTGTTAAGTAAGCAGAGTAAAGACAAAATGACATAGGAAAAAAAAAATACTGTGTCCCTTCACAGACTGGGGCAGGGCCTTTAAAACTTAGTTTGATGTTTCTTTTTATTAGACAAATCATTAGTGAATTATTTTTAAGTGATCCCATGATCAACTTGCTTTTCTGTGTCTTCTGTGTTCTCTCTGTACCCAGAAAACACAGAGCAGGCTTTTTGCCAGGTTGGGAGCCAAGAATAGGCTTGTTAGCTCCAGGGCTGTTCCTGCCGAAATGGAAAGGTCTGTGGTTCAGTTCAGGAGGGCTCCTGCTCGGGACTCTGCTGGTAGTCAGAGGGAGAATCGTGTCAATCCCAAGCAGATGAGCAGGGAGTCTCAATTTCAGCACAGCTGGAATTTTGGATGGGCTAATTCTCTGCTGTGTGGGGCTGGTCTGTGCCCTGTAGAGTACTGAGCAGCACGTGGGTCTAGATTCATTAGGTACCAGGAACGTCTCTGTTCTGCTCAAGTTGTAACAACCGAAGATGTTTTCAGACATTACCAAATGTCCCCTGGGGCCAAGATGGCCCCAAACAAGAACCACTGAGATAGAGTAAGGATGAAAGTTAAGATAATCATCCTAAAGCACACTAGAATTAAGTGACTTTAAATTGTATATATATATATGACTTAACAAGCAGCCGCCTTAAAGGACACTTTTGCAAGGTTTATTACTATTGTATTATGAATAATGTAATTTAAAGTGTCTCACCTTTTAAAATGTAGCCAAAATCAAGAAGTCACTCCCTCACATTTCCCACGCACTCCACGCCCCAGCATTGCCTTCTGCTTCCCGTGCACTTCCCTTCCTGGACAAACTCCTCCTCATTCTCCAACGCCCAGCTCAGATGTCACATCCTTTTTAAAGAATTCCATGTGTTCCAGTGGCATTTTATGTATATCTTGTATCACCATTTTTACATTTCATGATAATTATTTATGGGTCTGTCTCCCCAACAAGGGTGGGAACAGTCTTATTCACTTTTCCACTTGCAGCCCTCCCTCAGCGCAGTGCCTGTTGCAAAGCCAGTCCACAGTAAATGGTTGTCGCTGAGGCGGTGTGGGTGTTGAACATTGGAGTTTCATCTTCTACTCTAGGCCCTTGGACAAGTCACTTAACTCTGAAAAACTCAGCGTCGTCACCCACAGAACGAAGATAATAGTATCTGCAACTTGATGGATAGTGTTGTGATTTAAAAGCACCCAGTTAGATTGGCGCTTCTTTGAGAAATGAAGTGTGGCCTGCTGTGGGCCAGAAAATATGAAGTCCATCCCTAGAGTTTTGTAGTTGGGCATAGCCTAGTTTTGACTGAGGACTCCCAGGAGAAATCTGAAGTATTATGCTATGACTATGTAATAATTTCATAATGACTTGCATTAAAACATATTTTTCTTAATTCTACTTGAACTCCCAGAAATATAGCCAGTGAACTACATTCAGGGCTGGAGGGAGGCCTAAAAACTACCATTATCTGGATATTACTGTTCTTGAGAACTCATTAGCATCTTAGGCTGAAGAGGCCTGGTGACAGTGGCTTATATCCTCATAAGTTGGGCACTGCTATAGGGAACACTTAATTACATTCCTGGGAATCATCTGCTCTTTGCATATTCCACTGAGAGGCAACGTGGAACAGAAAGATAATGGGTTCTGGGGCCAGATGATCCACTTGTTGGTGTATAATCTTTGACAAATTGTTTATGCCCTCTGAGCCTCATTTTCCATAGCTTTTAAAGATGAGAATAAGAATAGAAACATCTCTCTCATAATTGTTTTGAAAATGTAAAGTGGTATTTTACAGTGGGCTTTTAAGACAATACAATAACTCAGTATGGTAGCGTAATGGTAGACACATGTCATTATACATTTGTCCAACCCCATAGAATGCGCAGCACCAAGAGTGAACCCAAGTGTGAACTATGGATTCTGGGTGGTTGATGGGTCAATGTAGGTTCGTCTATTGTAACACGTGGAGCAGTCCGGTGGGGGATGTTGATAATGGGGCCTTCTCTACCCACGAGTAGAAAACCTCAGTACCATCCCCTCAATTTTGTGAACCTAAAACTGCTCTAAAAAATAAAATCTATCAAAAAAAAAAAAATAAAAGAGGTTATATGTATAAAACATCTAATACATTCCTGGCTCATGGGGAGTATTTACCCAATATTAGCTACATATCATTCACAGATGACAGAGAACATTTATACCTCATTCTGCAGTCTACGATGTGGTGCGTATCTTACTTGCCTCCTTGCTATCAAAGGCTCTGACGCAAAGACCCCTGAACCCCTGTCAGAAATTCTCCCAGTATTATTAATAGGGGTATTAATATTGTCTAGCCATAATAATGGTATTAATGACAATATCAACCACAGCAAATATGCACTAAATATTAGTGCAGCTGCATTTTCCCACAATTTCCATCATATATACTAACTCAATAACCTTACAAGGGAAATTCTATTATTACTCCACTTAACAGATTAATTGAGGTGCCAGGGGGTTCATTGTGCAATGTCACAGAGTTGAAAAGTGGCGGGGGAGGAAGTGGAGTTGAAAAACCTGCCACGGAGTTGCATCTTCTTAACCACTGGGCCTCAGTATGATGGCAGGCTATTGTTTTGGTCACTCCCTCAACAAACACACATTGAACTGTTATTTTGCTCCAGGCACTCACATTCTGAGAGAAGATGAATAAGACATCCCTGTAGTCCTTGAAGAGTTCACAGAGGAGTAGGGGAGACAGACATGTAAAAATGGATGATTTCCATGTAATGTCATAAGAACACCAATAGAGGCCGTGTTAAGTACAGCGGAAGCACCGACGTGGCAGGTCTCCAGGTCACATCCTCCTGAGAGGGGAGGGGCGCCTTGAATCAATTAAATAGATGAACAGCCTTGTGATAGCAATGAGTACTCAGCAACAGGTGTGGCTGGTCAGATGCAGATAACTCCCGACACCTTTGACCTGAAACCTGCCTAGAGATAATTTTGGTTTTTGTCACTCAGTACATTATTCTACTGCCTGGATTATCTTTGCAAAAAAAAAAAAAAGTAATAAAATATTCTGTGACTTAGAAGTGAGGTGGTTGCTGGTATTTGTCCCTAGTATCAATGAAACTGATAAACTGTGAGGCAGGTACTCAACTTGTTTTATAAAAATTAAAAAGTGCTGTCCTTTGATGTTTATGTCTTCTGGTAAAGACTGTATTTTCTGTGTTAGACTGCAATAGGGTCACCTCAAGCTTTGATCTGACTGGAGGAAATTGAAAAGAAATGTTTCAGATTATATCCTTCTTCTGTGAGGCCGTCTTCTATGTTTCATATGCTTGTTTCCTGAGTTGTTAAGGAAAATGTGAAATGGCAGGATACTTTCAGGAAGGCTGCCCACCAAGTATATTTGTGCTCTTCTAATTTTCCCTGATGGCCTGGGAAAAAGGCCGTCAGAGAAAAAGCCATTATTCTAGGAACGCCCATCTGTAATGAGTGCATCGTGGCTTTCAACCAATACATCACTTAAAGGATGGAAAAACTGGGATGTGTACTCAGTGCCTGGGGCTTTCCTTCCAGCTGAGGGAAGAAATGAGCTCCCCTGGATTCTAATGCTGCAATTTGGCAAAACAGGTCTTTCCCTCACCAAAAAAGATTATGAATTTAGGGAGACTTCTTACGTGGATCTCTTAGGTAGCTGGATTAAAATATGTAGGAGGAGTTCTAAGCATTTTTAAAAAGCCGCCAAGAGAGGATTCCAAGCATGGGGAAATTGCCTTCGTTATGAAACGAGGTCTTGGATTGTGAAAGGAGATACTTTTTGTGTTGTGTTGGTTGGTGGCCCTGGAAAGATTGGGGGCAGTCAGGGGACTAGAGCGCTGCTGAGAGGGGAAGTGACTTGCACCGATGTGGTCTCTTGTACTAAGACTCTTAGCCTTGCAGAAGGCTTTTCGGTGATCCAGGGCAATGCCCCTCAAGCTCCTCCCTCCTTTTTTCTCTTTCCCAAACCCCTGGCAGACATGAAATATTTGTAGTAGAAACCATTGCAGGGTTGGGTATCAGAAACTCAGGGAGAGGGATGAGGTTGGCAGGAAGTAATGAGATAGAGAAAGCAAGGCAGTTTTAAAAAAATAAACCCAGCGGGTGAGTGGGAATTTCCATCCTCAACTGTGAGGAGCCACCGCTATTCCAGTGAGAGGCACTCTCCTTCGGGACATCTGTGACAGAAAAGATTATATTGGTTTAGATGTAGGCCGCTCCTACATATCTGTTGGCCTTAAGTCTCTTCTCTGGAATCTCCTAGAACATGGCTGCTGTCCCTTCCCCCTTGACTATTCCTCGACTGTTTGGAGTCAGATCCCATCACATTTCTCTCTCTCTCTCTCTTTTTTTTTTTTATTTAAGATTTTATTTATTTATTTGACAGACAGAGATCACAAGTAGGCAGAGAGGCAGGCAGAGAGAGAAGAGGAAGCAGGCTCCCCGCCGAGCAGAGAGCCCGATGCGGGGCTCGATCCCTCATGTGGGGCTCGATCCCTCATGTGGGGCTCGATCCCAGAACCCTGAGGTTATGACCTGAGCCGAAGGCAGAGGCTTAACCCACTGAGCCACCCAGGTGCCCGACATCTCTCTTTTTCAGTTTAAACTTCAGCTGGTTTTTTTTTTTTTTCCTTACCCATCCTACATCCCTTCCTCAGGTTCCCACTGTGTGCTAGGTGAAGCCAGGTAATCTGAAAATCAAATCCATGATAATGCGTCAGCTAGTGGTAATAAGTTACTCTTGTATCTGTAACCAGAACCAGGAAGAGATCTTGGAGGTCAGCTCTGCCCATTTCTGCTAAAGAACTAAAGAATGCCCTTGAGGAAGAAAGGGCAAGCTATGAATAGGCAACTCACAAAAGAAGAAAGAGAAGTTATCAATGTTCAAACTAATAACAAAATGAATGCTAATAAAAACAACAAATGATCACCTTTTTACCTATCAAATTTGTAGAGTAAGGACATAGGTAAAGGGAAATGGGCGCATTCCTTCACCGTTGATGGTGGCATAAGTTGGTAAATTTTTTATCCATGGAAAAGAGTGGAGACTCTGTGTCACACAAGTTCTTGGTGGATAAATTAGAACCAAAATGCAAGGTTCTGAACTCTCAGTGTGCAGGGTGTGTGCCAGATGACATTCCTGGGAAACATTTTCACAGGCAACAAATCAAAGAGTAACTAACCTAAGATAAACTAACTATACAGTGAAGAAACCAGCCTGCTCTGGCTTTTGCCTATTTCAACCCACTCCAGATCATTTAATTTTACATAATAAGATCATCCCCAAGTCAGTTGGGCTCCCATTGGTTTCTTCTTATTAACATAATGGTTTGTTATGATTGTTTTATTTGATGAAATACACACAAAGAGTGAGCTGCTTTTTCTCTTATTTTTGGTTGGTATTATTTTAGCTTCAAAGATGTAATTCTATGGATGCAACTAATTTCCAAAATTGAAGGATCCTTAAAGGACCAAATAATACTATGTAGCCGCCGTATCATGTACTAGAAAGGAAGGAGAGAGAAAAAAAATCCAAAGCAATATTACTGATGAGAATATTTTGACTGGAAATACACAAAAAGTTCCTTTTTAAAAAAATAAAGCCTTAATTTTAGAGTAGTTTAAGATTTATAGAAAAATTGCAAATGTACAAGAAAGAGTTCCATGTACCCCGCACCCAATGGTACCTATGACACAAAGAACTAATATGGATACATTATTATTTGCCAATGTCTTTTTTTTATTCACATTTCCCTTGTTTTTATCTAACATCCTTTCTCTGTTCCAGGATTCAGTCCAGGATATAACATTACATGCAGTCATCATGTCTTCTGACGTTATGGTATGTGTGGGTATGGCAGTTTCTTTAACTTTCCTTGTTTTTGTTGGCTTTCACAATTTTGGGAGGTATTGATGAGGTATTTTGTAGAAAGTCTCTCACTTGGGACTTGTCTGATTTTTCCTTATGATTAGACAGGGCTTATGAATTCTATGTAGGAAAAGCAACAACAAATTGTAGTATATGCTGTCATATTGATAGCATTATTGATAGCAGCTGTTGACGTGGACCTTGATCTCCTGGCTGAGCTGGTGTTTGTCAGCTTTCTCCACCATAAAGTTCCTCTTTTTCCCCTTTTCATACTGTACTCTTTGGAAGGAAGTCACAACTAAATGTAGCTCAGACTTAAGGGATAAGGAGTTATACCCGACCTCCCATGAGCTGTTTTGGGTTAATTTTCGTGAAATGTGTAGGGTCTGTGTCTAGTTTTATTTATTTATTTTGCATGTGAATGTCCACTTGTTGCAGCACCATTTAAAGACTATCCTTTCTCCATTAACTTGCCTTTGTGCCCTTGTAAAAATAAGTCAACCAGATTTGTGTGGGCGGCTATGTGACATTGAATGTTCATTTGAGAAAATTAGTTGGCTTTTATTTTATTTCGCTTATTTGTGTAATTTAATTTTATTGAAATCCTTTATCTCCACATATGTAATTATCATGGTAGCCTTTGAGAGTGGCACCTCTTAACAAGAAACAAAAAGTCTTAGGGCACTTGGGTGGCTCAGTCACTTAAGCGTCAAACTCTATTTCAGCTCAGGTCATGATCTCAGGGTAGTGAGATCAGGCTCCATGCCCAGTGTGGAGCCTGCTTAAGATTCTCTCTCTCTCCCCTCTCTCTCTGCCTCAGCCCCCCCCACTCTCCCCTTGTGCTCACACGTACACGCAGGTGCTCTCTCTCAATAAATAAAATCTTTAAAAACATTTTAAAAAGAAAGAAAAAGGCTTTAACTTCAGTTTCCTCTTCTGTAGGTAAGAGTAGCAGGATGTTAGGGTGAGAAAGGGAATTGGGAAACCCTCTACTCTAACAATATTGTTTGTCCTGTGAGAAAGGCAAGATGCTCATGAGTTACTTGCTCAAGGTCAACACCTGGTAAGTGGTTAGGTCACTGACCAATGATGAGTGAGTGACTCACTGAGTTCTCTAGTCAGGCCTGTCCCCCTGTGTGGTATCCTTGTGTAAACAGAGACTTCTGCCTTTCTAGATCTTTCTCTCCAGTCACACTTATTCATGGATATACATGCTTCTTAGCTGACTGAGTAAACACTGCATCATCCACAAAGCTAAGCAGAAAACTAGCCCAGGTCTAATCGTTCTGAGAAGCCAGGTTGGTAGGAACATGGCACGAATGAGGTAATTCCTGAATTCTTGCACCCTGGGAGACAACTGACTTATTTTGGATCTGTAGCCAAACTGCATTTCTAAACCTTTGAACAGCCTTGGAGGGGTTTTTTCCTGGTCACAAATGGAACTCAGTGAGTTTTATATGTAAAATTGTAAAATTTTGTAAAATGGTAAAAATTGGAGTTTTATATGTAATCTACTGCTGTTATTGGGGAAAAAAATAGCTCAACAGGCACATGCTGCCGATAATAAGTCAGGCAGATAATTTGCATATGAGAAAAACAAGATGCACCTAACCTTGTGTGGGTGGGTATGATGTCAGGTGATTGCTTTGTTCATAAGTAAATAAATAGACCTATGAAGAGATCATGGATTACTAGATAAATGGAAAGAAAATAATTTCACCCTAAACTTGACATTTTGATTCCACAAAATTTCTTAAATGATTAAATGGATTTATAAATCTACAAATATTTGAGTGCTAAACAATGAGATTGCAAGATGCATCCTACTCTTTCATACATCATCCAAAGCAGCAAAAATGATGTTGGATGGTGAAAATTTGCTCTGTGAGTTGAGGGCTTCATTCAACTCTTTCATTAAACTTTATTCAGATCTACTGCCGTAACTGTCTTGCCATCTTTTAAGGTATATTTGATTCCTTTTAATTTCTCCATTATTGCCATAGTCATCATTATTAATTATAAAAGCCATCATTTATTAGGCACCTACTGTGTGCCTCATCTTATCCTAAAGCATATTTATGTTTATTACTCTCATGCAATCTTCACAACAATCCTAAGAGGTAGCTTATATGACTGTCTTCATTTTGCAGTGATTAAGACAAACAGTAGAGCTGTAATTTATGTTCAAAAATCGTCATGACTTGTACTCACTTCATCCCAGTCAAAACACCAACTTCCCATGTCCCTGATCCCAGCTGGCTGTCCATGAGATTGAGTCATTCATTAATTCATACTAAGGTAAAAATGATGACAAAGGTTTGATTTATCTATTTAGAAGATACTTGGAAAAATTAAAATCAAATGGTAAATTTTTCTGGTGGTGAAAATGCATTGTTGGGAAAAGAAGTGCAAGAGAGAGGGATGGATTTTATGGTGAGGAGTCCATTGTCCTTTCATTTCTTTAATGTTTACCTGGTAAGGTAGTAAACCATCTCATCTGTTAACAAGAACAGTGTGTACTAAAGAATGGAGACTTGGTTTATTCAGCGAGTACTGCTAGAAAAAGAAGAGACCTATGTATGTGGTGGAATTTTCAGTCCAAATTATCTACCCACAGGAGGGATAAATGAATTAACTGTAGTTCTGCAGCTAAGAATTCATAGGTGGCAATTATAATAATTAAAGTGTGTCCAGGCGAAAGTGTACAAAAGTAATTTAGGGGATGGTTGATATTGAGGACTCTTTTAGAACAAATTTCACCTTTTTTTTTAATTTTCTATTTTTTATCTTCCTAAAATTAGACACATTTCTTCTGAGTTTCTAGTACTCACAGACAAGCATTATTGGGAGCATGGCTTCAAGAATACATCTCTGTGCAATTTTGGCTAACCTGGACTGCTCACATTCTCATGGTTTGAGGCCATGAGAAAACAGAAAACATTTTGGTGACCTAAATAATTTGAACTGTCAGTGTCCTACTTCTCTCTCTCTCTTTTTAAGATTTGATTTATTCGTTTGGTAGAGAGAGAGAGAGACAGTGAGAGAGGGTATAGGAGGTGGAGTGGGAAAGGAAGAAGTCTGCTTCCCGCTGAGCAGTGAACCTGATGTGGGAGCTTGATCCCAGGATCCTGGGATCATGACCTGAGCCAAAGGCAGAAGCTTAATGAATGAGCCAGCTAGGCACCCCAGGGCCCTACATCTCTTTAACCAAAACATGATCATCTATGGCTGTTACAGCTAGAGAAGGTGGATACTCAAGATAGCATTGTGACTCAATGCAAGGGCTCCTGGGTTGGACTACCTGAGATCAAATTCTAACTCAGTCATTGACTTGTTATTTGAGCATTAGCATTTACTTAACCATCTTGCACCTCAGTTTCCTCATTTGTAAAGTGGGGGCAATGATAGTACAATATTTATTTCACAGGATTGTTGCGAGAAATTAAAGAATCACTTAGCACAATGCATGGCACAAAATTAGCATTCAATAAATGTGAGATACTATCATTACTAGTTTTTTTATGTATGTTGTACTCCACAGTTCATAGCTATATTTGAGCCAATAATACACATTCTTTTTATCTGTTTTCCCTGAGTACACTCATCATACTTATTTTAAATGTTTCTGATAACTAAAATATCCGGATTGATATGTCTATTTCTATTTTTCTATGGTTTTTAGTAATTGTTTTCGTCTCCTAGAATGTCTGCTAAATGTCTCCTGAATTGACCAGACATTGTATTTTAAAATACTGTAAAGGCTTATGGGTGAAATCTTTCTCCAGAGAGGCTTTACCCCTTCCTCCCCTCGGGAGCTAGCCACTTTAATCCAATCAAAGATAGATCTGACTGCAGGTTGCGTTATAGGGTTTTTGCTTTTTTGTTTAGCTTTATTTTTTTGGAGCAGTGTTAAGTTCACAGAGAAGTCGAGCAGAAAGCACAGAGTTCCTGTATGCCCCCGCCCCTACACATGCATAGCCTCCCCCACTATCAACAGCCTATGCCAGGAACCTACATTTCTTTTTTGACCAAGAATGACTCTACATTGACGCATGGTTATACTCAGAGTCTGTAGTTTACATTATAGTTTAAGCGAGTGAACCCATTCTCTGGGGTTTCACAAATGTATATGACAGGGATCCCCCATCATCGTATCATAAAGAATAGTTTCACTGCCTTAAAAATCCTCTGTGGTTCATCTCTTCATGCCTCCCAAGCCCAAACCCCTGGCAGCTACAGATCTTATCTTTGTCCTTGCAGTTTTGTGTTTTCCAGAATGTCACAGAGTGCATTATAGTTTTTGTGAGGTTCTTTTCCATCTCTGATCTATCCCTGTTTCTAGAAAAGAAACCTCTGCTGTGGACTGAATGTTTATATCTCCCCAAAATTCATATGTTGAAGTTTTCACCTCTAACATGATGGTGCTATGAAGTGGGGCTTTGGAAGGTGATTAGGTCCTGAGGGGGGAGTCCTCGTGAATGGGAGTGGTGGCCTTAGCCTTAGAGAAGAGACCCTGGAGAGCTCCCTCAGCTCTCCCACCGTGTGAGGACACAGTGAGAAGAGGATTGTCTATGAATCAGTAAGTCAGCTCTCACCAGACACTGAATTTTTCAATGCCTTGATCTTGGACTTCACAGGCTCTGGAACCATGAGAAATAATGTGTAATATTTTTGTTATAGCAAAACACCCTCCTAAAATTGCACCTGAGGACCGGGGTGCCCATTGTGAACTTTTCCTCCCGGTAAGTCCTTTGGGACTACAAAATCTCAGCTGTCCTTTTACAGGCATTCTGCTTAGTTTCTTAATATCCTATTCAGGCAGCATTGGAATCTGGGAAAACAGGTCAAGTGTCAGGATCGATGTTCCACCCACCCTTCTCACTGGCATCCCAGACTCATAAGATTCCAAAATTGCCAAAAATTCTGTTGCCTTCTCGGGCCCTCCTGCCTATATCCATGGCCTGGTCCTTGGCCTCATGCCCAGTGCTCAGAGTAGGCAAATGCTATTTTACCAGAGGAACAATCAATTGCAGAATGCCAATTCTCCTCTCCAGGTTTCTTCCTTCTCTGGAATCTTGTGCTCAAGGCCAAGTTCCCCAGGACTTCTTCAGTGCCTTCAAGCAGATCCTGTTTGGTGTACTTGAGGCAGCTGTTGTAGCCATTCTTGGAGAGAGCGCTGGCCTTCGTCTCGGCTGAAGGTGGCCATCCTAACATATGCTTCATACGTCCTACCATATGATAGATGTTTCTGTTTCCTTAGTGATTCCATTAAGATTAACAACAATATAAACAGTTTAGCCAAGTCATCCACCCAGTCTACAAACCACATGGTTGATATTATGGATGAGTTGTCATTCGCAAGTAAATCTGTGCTTTAATTTAGCATGGTGTTACTTTACCATATTTGATCATCTCATGTATAAATACTTGTGACTTTTCAAGTGAATTTTCCGGTGGATGATCTGGTAATCGTCATCCCCATATATATGAATTTCAACTAGCCAGTAGAAATATTGTGGAAATGTAATTTTATTTTTTTGTAAGTCAACTTAATTTCAATCTTGGGCTCCCATTTTACTTGGGTGGCAGAAATGTAGTCTGAGTTCCTTTGTGGATTTCCCTAGGATGGTGTTTAAGTAACAAGGGACTTGCATAGTGCCAAAGGGATGTGATACTCAGTGTCATCTGTCCATGATGTATCCAGTGACACAAACATCATCCTGTCTCTCCATTCCGTGGTCCAGTCTGGTGTTTCTTAACCTTCACTCTTATTTATAAGGCCCCTTTAGATCTACTGGCTTTCTCCACTCACCTTGTTTTCATTCTTGAATGTGCAAGAAACTTTCCAGTGCTCCTGAGCCACTCTGGTGGAATGGGATATCCTGACTCTCTAGACACACTGCCTATTTTTTCTATAAGGCTGGCTGCCTCCCAGGAGCTCAGTTCTGACTCTCTGTTGGATCAGTCTTCCAGTTCCAGGGGCAAGGTAGGGGGATGCTTCACAATCTTTTGCCCCAATATTTTTGTCTATACTATGAGCCCTTTCAATTTTCCTAAATACTGAAACTTTTGAAACTCAAAATCCAGCAACAGTTTGTTTTCTGTTGTCCCATGCATTCCCTGAGATCATGACAACACAGTAGTCTACCTAGAAAGGGGAAAATGAAATACTGGTGAGAAAACAAAGCAAAACATTGGTTAACGTTTCAAAAAAATTACTGTACTACATTCATTCAATAAACTCTTACTTATTGAGCTTCTAATGGGTAATGCTGGACACTAGACTGTAATGATGAAGAGATCCAGTCCTCAGCTGGGCTGCCTCCAGGGCCACCACAGAACACACACAGATGAGACAGACAGGTTCAAGACTTCAGGTGAAATATGGCAAAGTAAACACACATTTGCTCTCCCTCTTTCCCCAAATTGCATAAAAGTGACAGCACAAGGTTTTTGTTATTGTTGTTGTTGTTTGTTTGTCTGTTTGTTTGGCACAAACCTATAAAGGCAAAGAAAAAAAAGAAGAGAGAGAAATACCTAGAAGTAGAAGATATGGCGGCAGTGGTATATTGGAAACTAGAAAGCACATGGCTTTCAGTGGCAAAATGAATTAACAATGAAAATCAAAGCTGTCAGTAAGGAAAGCTGAGAAGGCTGAGAGCTACAGAAGCACAGAAAAATTTAGAAATATCAGAAGAGGCATGCAGGTGGTGCTGAGAGTGGGAGGGTTAGTAGCAGGTCTGTGAGAGTAATGAATTGTCAGCCAAACTTCTACTTTCCAGGTGAGAATGTGGTTGAGTCCGCTAGGGGAACTCATTAAATACAAAAACAAAGACACGAACAAAAAACATTAACCTAGCCAGAGCACCCTATAGGAATGTGTACCTGACTGTTCCAGTCAAGTTCTTGTCTTCCTTCATTTTTAAATATGAACAGACAAACAAGGATTACCAGGAGATTAAGGAAAGCCTGTGGCACGTCAGAGAGAATCAAATCAAACAAACGTCTGAAGAAATTATGCATGAAGCAGAAGAAAACTTCAAAAACAAATAAAATTTATAGTTCATCTCCCCACATGGCAGGAAGAGATAGTGCATCTGGACGACAATGATAAAAGGCTGTAAAAAGAAACTATCCACAGAACAAAAAATTGCTCTTTGAAGTTAAATAGAAATTTTTGGAAGGCAGTTTGGAAGATAAATTTGAGACAGTCTTCCAGAAAGTCAATCAAAAATAAGGAAATGGAAAATGGAAGAGGAAAGGACAAGATTAGAGTTCAGGAGTCCCAACACTCTAATAAGCAGGGGTTCTAGAAAGAGAGATTACAAAAAGATTAGGATAGGATACTTTTGAAGAAATAATCAAGAAGATTCCTTGATAGATGATATGAGTTTGTAGGTTGAGAGAGCTCACTTTTGCCTTGCATAATGCATACAACGACAAAAAAAAAATCACACTAAGGCATGCCAATGTTACATTTCAGGACTTTGGAGATAAAGAAAAGATCCTATAAATTCTCAGAGATTGAAAACATACAAAATATCCAGAATCAGAAAAGCACCAGATTCTCACTTATTCCATGGAAAGCTAAAAGTCGGTAGAATAATCATGCAAGTTTTAAGACTTTTTACTTCCATAAGATATTTACAAATGACTTGTCAGATAAAGTGTTATATCTGAAATCTATAAAGAACTTATGAAACTCAACACCTGAACAAACAAAAAATCCAGTCAAGAAATGGGGCAGAAGGCATGAACAGACATTTCTCCAAAGACATACAAATGGCTAACAGATGCATTAAAAAACAAAAACAACAACAATAACAACAACAACAACAACAACAACAAACGCTCAACATCACTTGGCATCAGGGAAATACAAATCAAAACCACAATAAGATACCACCTCACACCAGTCAGAATGGCTAAAATTAACAAGTCAGGAAACGACAGATGTTGGCGAGGATGCAGAGAAAGGGGAACCACCTTGCATTGCTGGTGGGAATGTAAATTGGTGCAGCCACTGTGGAAAACACTATAGAGGTTTCTCAAAAAGTTGAAAATAAAACTACCCTATGACGCAGCAATTGCACTACTAGATCTTTATCCAAAGGGCAAAAACATAGTGATTTGAAGGGGCACATGCACCCCAATCTTTATAGCAGCAATGTCCACAATAGCCAAAATATGGAAAGAGCCCAGATGTCCATCAACAGATGAATGGATAAAGAAGAGTATATATATATATATATATATATATATATATATATATACTCTCTCTATATATGC